>NC_137144.1:21907136-22234636 GCF_949319135.1 Squalius cephalus
AACGGTCTCTCTGTCTATGTATTGCCTATCTATCTATCTATCTATCTATCTATCTATCTATCTATCTATCTATCTATCTATCTATCTGTCTGTCTGTCTGTCTGTCTGTCTGTCTGTCTGTCTGTCTGTCTAACGGTCTCTCTGTCTATGTATTGCCTATCTATCTATCTATCTATCTGTCTGTCTGTCTATCTATCTATCTAACGGTCTGTCTGTCTCGGTCTATGTATTGCCTATCTATCTATCTATCTATCTATCTATCTATCTATCTATCTATCTATCTATCTATCTATCTATCTATCTATCTATCTGTCCGTCCGTCCGTCTATCTGTCTGGGCTTTTTTGTCATATATGAACAATGTCATAATATATTTGAGCAAATATGAATTATGTATTAATCAGCATATTTGAAATATATATGATATTATTAATATAATAATGCAATATTAATATGATTAATTATACTAGCATATGATGGAATTAATTCCATATGTTTAATTAGCATTTTTGTTGAGTGACCGCTCTAATAATTATAATTACATTTCTAGTATTTTTCCCCTAAATAACTCCTTTTGTGTTTCATGACAGAAGAAAAGATATATGGATATGGAATGACTAGATCATGAGCAATAATTCACAGTTTTAGGTGAACTGTTCTTTAAGCCTCCTTTGTCTCTTCTCAAGGTGAGTGTTTGAGTAACATCAGTGTGTCTGGGGCGGGGGGTGTAGGGGCCTCTTATTGGGGGTCCCGCTGTTAGCAACACAAGAGCATTTAGTCATTGCAGACAGGCAGACAGCTGTGGTTGGGCACACGGACCCTGTTGCTAGATTAATATCCCTCGCAAGATCGAGCGGAGATGCCGGGAAGAAGAGCTGACTCAACTACATCAACCCTGGAGCTGGATTTAGGGCCATTTTATTGATATATCAGAAATGTTAAAACTGCAATGAATTTTAAAAGACTGTATGTATAGATTTCTGCAGGCCCATATGAGCCGCTTTCACCAGATAACTGTTGTGTTGCAATATTTTTTTGCCGTATCTATGTTTTGTGTAAATCATGTGACAGCTTTACCTTTGCACATGATTAGGATGTCAAGAGAGGTAACATCTCCCCTCGCCTCCTCTTTACTGTACGACTGGAAAACTACAACAGATTGTTGAGATGTGAAGGTTTGTGAATGAATTAATGAATTAACTCAGTTATGGTGATAATATTCAACCTGAACAGTTTGAATAACCCAATTTGCCTACCGAGTCAGAATATATGCAGGGACTCGGATAGTTGAATATTTTTTATATGTTCATATACATTAATTGTCCCAACAAACCGATTCACTAAAATGAATCGGACTTTAATACAATGCAATACAATACAATACCAGTGCAACATTAGAGAGAGAGAGAGAGAGAGAGAGAGAGAGAGAGAGGACCGTTTAAGAGAACCAATTCTTTCTAAAGCATAATTTGTTCAGCGCTAAAAGATCCAGAGATAATTGTTTAGGTGGGCGAGTTTTATTACCTCTTCTTAGACATTACAAACTGTGATGCAGCTTGTTATTAAGTTTTATAATGGTGTGTGTTGTTTATATCAGCTTTTATTAAATAAAGGAAAAAAATTAATCTAATTTAAATTTAGCAAAAGAGCCTCACAAAAAAAAAAAGTATAGGCCTACACATTTAGATCCATCACAACAGCATTTTCACAAAAACATGAACTCTAAATCTGTATTTGCCTTTTCTCTCTCTACTTAAGCACTTACAGCATTTGTTTGAACCTCATGGGGGAAGCAGAGCGATTGTTTTAGGAACATTCATCCCAGAGTTCAGTAGCGATTCAGTTCAGGTCTACGTGCATGAATGTGGACCCTCTTCAGAAACCACAGTTTCATATATTTCTTTTTAAATATTATAGTTTTCCATTTGTTTATAGTTTGGCATCAGTTTTATATCTGTTTTTCAATTTCAGATACAGGGTTTATATGCTGATAAATTAAAATTTCCTGTGATTTATTGTTACACATTTTACATATGAGGAGAGTGTTTACACTTAACACACTTTGAAAAATGTGATCTATGGACCTTGGAGTAACAATGTCCTACAGTAATGATGTTGTGGACATTGCCAAGTACACACTCCTTTATCTGAGCTCATATTGGCCCTATGTTTCCCCTGCCAATCAATCTGAAATTCTTTTGTTAGGAAAATTGCATTTCCTCTAATTCAATTTCGTCAAGCGTTTTTAGGCCAAAGGCATACATTCACTTCTTTAAATCAGTGGCATAAGTGGAAAGGTTAGAGCTAAAGTGGAAATAGTAAAAACACTCAAAACCACTACATGATGACTAATAAAAAAAAAAAAGGCCTTTTGAAATAAATAAAGTATTTTTTTTAAACAGAAATGGCTTTGGAGTAAACTAACTTGTTGTGACCTTCATTATTGTGATTTAATATTCAATCTTTCAGCCATAAATAATAAACAAAATACTTGAGTTGCCAATTATCAAAGGATGATGATCAGCAAATAATTTAGATATTTTTCTCACACAAAGCTATCATATGACTTTAGAAGACTTGGAATATTACGGATCCCCTAGAGACATGGAGAAGGAAAATAAAATGAGATGGAGGAAAGATTAATTGTCAATGCTTTTGCGTTCACCCGAGAAACTTTGCGTTCCCTCGAAAAAAACATTTGCGTTCCATCGAGAAACTTTGTTTTTTGCAAGATTTTGCGAGAGAACGCAAAGTTTTTCGAGGGAACGCATAACATTTGTGAGAGAAACCAAAAGTATTGGCATTATTTTTCCCTCCCATCTCATTTTTATTTTTATTTTTCATGCACCACCATGTCCCTTTAGGGTCTCCGTAGAATATATACCACTTTTGACAATAACTTTTAAAATTTATTAGGGGAAAAATGTTGGTTTACGTGAAAAACCTGTATTTTTATGATGGACTTTTATATTTTATGATAAAAAATCTGAAAAAATAATGCAACCTTCAAATAACAAAAAGAAAAATTGTGTGATGAATAATCAAAAAGGCCATTTGAAATAAATAAATGACTTGTATTTCAAAACATAAAGGTTTATAGGTCTTTCTCAGGGCAGAAATGGATTTGTAGTGAACAAACTTGTTGTAACCTCCATTATTGTCTATATATACATATATTCTTGTAAAGTACTTTGCTGTCATAGGAAAATCACTGGTTTTCTTTTCTTTAAGTGTTAAAGCTGGAGACTTCCTTCTCTTGACCTCTAAGGTCCTCACGTTATTTCACATCCACTCGATAATTAAGCTTAATCAATATCAGAAGAGGGAAAAACAGGAAGTGTGCCATTATATTATACACCATCAGCGAGATGGAGAATGGCGCTTAATCATCTCTGGCTGCATCTGTTTCAGATAACGCCACGCGTATCGATCTGTGTCTGGTGTCCACTGCGAAGCCGTGCAAAATTAATCAGAATCAAAATCAATGCAAAACAAGCCTGCATGGTGAGTAATGATAAATGGAACAGTCTTTGAAAGCATCGTAAACAACTCGTGAACCATCAAAAATAAACAACTAAATATCACGCCATACTCTCTACAGCTGATGTGATCATTGGGCAATTAAACTCAATCAATGACTCTATTGGGCAAACAGGAAGTGAGCTATTCTTTGAACATCATCGCTGAACGTCTGAGAAAATGGAATCATGACTAATAATTTTCAAGCTTCATTTGACCTCATCCAACACCATGTTTATTGATTTGTCAACAAAATGTTCTGTACAGCACGCAAAGATCTTTCTCTCTGCTTATACATAATGCACAACTTGCATTTAGCCTATCAATAGTCCCATTTGTTCAATTCTCCACTATGTTAATTAGCAGAGAGTTTGGAGCTCCAGGCTGCTAAAAGCGAAATCGCATATACTCTTGACTATAGGCCTAGTTACTTGTTTTGAATAAATAATTACTTCACGACCGCTAAAAAGTATGTTCTATAGGCCTAGTAGGAATGTGTGTAGGCTAGCATGAATGTAATCCAGTAGCCTATACTGTTTTTTTTTTTTTAAATGCATAATTATATTTCAGTGGGCTACAAAAAAAAAAAAAAAAAGAGATAATACAAAACAAACAAGAACATGTGGAGATACAGAGAAGAGGAAGAAAAAAAAATCCAGACAGTAGGCTACTACATTCACATTACATTGTTGTCATTATCGTGTGATGTGACTTACCAGCGTCAGTTGCCTCATGGGTAAAGTGTCTGAATCTCGCCGGAAGTAGTAGGTTATCCGGGTACTTTTATCTTACTCTTTTACTGTGAATTCGGACTCACTTGTTTTGTCACATACTGTTTTTCGCCTACTAGGGAAGAATGGTTTCAGATGCAGGTCTAGTTGTCATTGGTGATAGTCTCGAAAAGTCTGTTTGCGTTTACAATATACTGTTTCTCGTCAGATATCTCGTAAATCTCGCGTGCGCCAACCGCGCGAACCGTGGTGTTTGATTCGCGAACAAATGACTCTTATGAACCGGATCTTTTTTGAGATTCAATCGAAAAGATTTAGCGGTTTTTTTTAATGCGATTTAATCGTTCAGACTCATTACTGAATTATCAACCGACTTCATGAACCGTGTATCATGTTTTAATTTTTTGGTAATCTGGAAATCTTTATTTGAAATTAAATACATGTTCACAACAGAGTTTTGTTGTAATAAATGTTATTTAATCAAATATTTAACAAAAATATTAGTAGCCCTGTCCAAATAGGCTAATGTTATTGATTTATAGGAAACTTTTTGGACTACTCTATATTTGTCAACTAACAAAGTCAAAAGTCCTCTATGTTGTTTAGTCGCTCTTTGTTTGCTAAGGCTTGCATTTGCTCAGACTTAGGGTTGAGATTTGAACAAACCCCTAACACTAGCATTAAACTTTGACATGTAACCCGTCCCACACAATGTTTACGCTACAGACATGATCGTCTAGGATGTGCTATTACTTCCAGCGATTTCTGCTTGGCTGGTGATAAAACGGGAGAGAAAAAATCACACAGATTGACACTGAAGGAGGAACTCAAGTCAAAATATCAAAGATTCTTGGGGGTGGACTCTTTTGACTTGGGCCAGTATGCATCCATCCAGAACACCCCAGCAACCGGATCCGCCAACCACCCACAGCACCTTAACAGCATGCCAGCACCACTCACTTTTTCTTCTGTAAAACTTTCTTAGTCGCTATGGAGTGTAAGAACAACTCTTTCTATAATACATAATACATACTACACACATACAGCACATAATATAATAGGCCTACATACTATAATGCATAATTTACATTTTGCTTTCTATAATGCATGCATATACAGAGCTATTTTAAAGCGTTATTCGGTTCAATCAATGCATTCAATCCTCTAATCTAAACCAACTGAAATAATATACTCTGTACATGTTCAAAAATGTTATGTTTTTGAAAGAAGCCTGCATTTAAGTGATCAAAAATACAGTAAAAACAGTAATATTGTGAATTATTATTAGAATTTAATATAACTGTTTCCCATTTATTCCTGATATTTATTCATGTACTGAGAGTGAATGAGAGTCACACTCTGCATTCTTACATTTTAACCTAAACCATATGTTACATTGCAGTTATAAAATCACCAGGAAAAGCCCATTTTTGTTCACACTGGTGAGTGACCCTTAGGTTCAAGTATGGTAGTGACGTTTTTGTGGTAGACTATAAAATAGCCAATGAACACGATCGTTTCCATTTTCAAGACTGGCATTCAGAAATGTTTATGAGGTAATCAACTTTTCCATCACAATGAAATGACAATAGTTCATGAACCATCTATGGTTTTCATAGGAAACTGTTAAATGTCATCATCCACTTGATATGATATCCACACTATAACACTATCACTTCCAACAGGGCAGTGAAATCCCATCAGAAAAGCCATCTGGACAGAACAGAGCCCTCCCTTTCCCCACAGCGCCTTGTGAAAAACACTCAGCTGGTATTGGATTAAGGAAAGCAGCCAAAACGTCAATGAACAAACCCCAGCACCTCTTGAAAGGATTACATCTATTGACATTTTGACATTTGTATACACAAATTATATCCACGTTTCGGAGAATTGAGATATCTGTCTGGCTGCCAAAAAGAGGGGGAGAGTTTTGGTCTTGACTGACAGGAGACAAGTGTCCCCCAGTGACATAATACATTGGGAATTGAACTCAATGTCAAGTCAAAATGATGTGTGAAAATGTGCCTCCTTCACAAGTTTGTTTGTTTGTTTGTTTGTTTTCCATGCCTTATTCTGCCTCATTCATTCATTCATTTATTTGAATAAATGAATTTTATGAATAGTTTTTGTTTATGTATTTGTTTGTTTATTTATCTGTTTATTTTCATGCTAATTCCATATCTTTATTATTCATTCATTCATTCATTCATTCATTTGAATGAATGAATAATACAAACATGGGATTAGCATGAAAATAAATAAATAAATAAATAAATAAATAAATAAATAAATAAATAAATAAATAAATAAATAAATAAATAAATAAATAGTTTTATAACTTATCCCATATGGTATCTCAGAATCTTTGTATAAAGTGTGCTGATTGTTCTTGATTATTTCGCATCATTTGTTTGTTTGTTTGTTTGTTTGTTTTTAAAGAAGGAAAGTAAGAAAAAAAGAGAGTAAAGACAAGGAAATAAATACATTAAATGAACCAAATGTAATCTTAAAACAGACTGCAAAAATATAAAAAAATCAATTAAAGAAGGTTTTTGTTTATTTTAAGTTTTTCGTGCCTAATACTGTATCATTTATTTATTTGTTTGTTTGTTTGTTTGTTTGTTTGTTTGAATGAATTAATAAATAATAAATAAATAAAGATACAGGATTAGCATGAAAATGTATAAATAAATTGTTCATGCCTAATCCCATACCATATCTCTTTATTATTGTATACAATAATTTATTAAAATGGGAAATAATCCAAAGCACATGATGCAGCACACCTTATATATAAGGTGTGCTGCATCATGTGCTTTGGATTATTTCCCATTTTAATAAATAAATAGCATTAAGCATAGAAATAAATATAATAAATAAATCTGTCTCTTTCACAAGTTTAATCTTAAAACACACCAAATATGTAATTTAACATGTTATATTTATTTACTTATTTTGTTTTTCATGCTTAATATTGTGTATGTATGCATGTATGTATTTATTTATTCCTTCATTTATTCGTTTTCATGCCTAATCCTGTATATTCATTCATTCATTCATTCATTCATTCATTCATTCATTCATTCAGTCAGTCAGTCAGTCAGTCAGTCAGTCATCCAAATAAATAAATAAATAAATAAACAGGCTTAATCTCCATCATTATTATTGTATAAAGTCTGCTGTTTATGTGCTTTCATAATTTCCCATCATGCCTTGTTTACTTTTTGCTTCTCCTCTCTATATTGTTTTGGACTGGGCCACAGCTGCCCTCACAGCTGAAAAGATTGTCCCAGCTGCAAAAACTGTTACGATTCCATGTGGTGCAATATGTTTGATTCATCCCAAGAAAGCAGGCACGTTATTTACTAATTCGTTGTCCGATTCAGCATGTTTCTAGGTGAGACACCATATGTGAAATTTTGGAGATGAGCAAGCAGGACTTTGCCATGTAGCTTTCTCCTCTGTTTTCCCCAAAGGAGTTGCATTATTTATTCACATATCTCAAAACTCTGGGCCTGGGGTCATATCATAACCTTTTCCATATGTTCACCGCTGACGATGGCACATCAGAAATATTTAAGGAAGGGGGGGGGGGGGGGGGGGGGGGACTCTGTTTTAATCATTGATATGTTTGCATATGCTGTGTTGTGAAAAGTTATTCGTTTTACTGACATTTCTAACTGCATACTCCAGGTACTATCTCGCCTGTAAACATTTCAAACCACTGTGTGCACAAGATAAACAGCGTCTGCAAAGTAAACAGATATAAGGATAGATATATCTGGTTCGCCTCTTGAGAGATGAATACATGCAACAGCACACACTATCCATACATTTGAAAATTGTTGCTCAGTGCAGTCAGTTACTGTAATGTAACATATTTACTGTATAAGAGAGACCAGGGCTAGTTGTTGAAAAAAATTGTAGTTGAAAAAATAAATTGGTGCAGGAATTACTTTGAAACAATGTTCACTTAGTAATTGATAGTACATTTCACAAATAAAAAAGAAACAGCAAGTACACATTACAATGAACATGACATTTTTAAGTAGAAAAACTATTTTCTTGTAAAATATACCCCAATATTTGTTTTAAGTACATAAAAGTTAACTTTTTTAAGTTATATGTACAACTGTGTTTTGTGTATAGATAGATAGATAGATAGATAGATAGATAGATAGATAGATAGATAGATAGATAGATAGATAGATAGATAGATAGATAGATAGATAGATAGATAGATAGCCTAACATATTTAAAATATATTCATAATATTTACAAAAAGATATTTAATTATTTTGACTTTAGATCGCATTTTAAATAAATTAAAAAGTATTCTCAAATCAGTGTCAATATAGGATTCCCAATGTGACAACATATCCTGTTATATTCAAAATGTCAACACTTATTCAGTGTATTTATAAGAGTCAGCTTAGAGAAATGCCAGACTGTAAGTTTACTTTATTTTTTTATGAAATAAAAATAGTTATAAAAAGATGCCAGCACAGAGTAAAAACTCTTATTTCAGCACTTTAGCCAAGTTTCTGCAGTAAGTGCATACATGTTATATATATATATATATATATATATATGTATATATATATATATATATATATATATATATATATATATATATATATATATATATATATATATATATATATATATATATATATATATATATATATACCGGTATATATATATATATACCGGTATATATATATATATATATATATAAATGCAAATACTACACTTAGGATAACTACAAACTATTACTTAGTCTAAGACTTGTTTATTTTGATTTATTAATTTGCGTCATGCTTAAGACCCCTTTAAGTCATCATGAAACTGATGTTGTGATAGTCTTTGCTTCCCTGTTGTGACGTATATCCGAATGCACGGCTTCGAGGAAAACATGTAGCCCTGCGTCCCAATGTGCATACTATCCGCCCTATCTGCCCTAAATAGTATCGACAATTAATGTTTAGGATGGATAGTATGCACATTGGGATGCAGGCTAGATTTTGTCCAGTGGGAATTGAATGGACGGTTGTAGTTTCCTATTGGTCGATCTCATGTGAGAGACAGGTTGCCCCGCCCTCGTGCCAGTGAACACATCATCACAAAAGAGAAGAGATGTCGCTGCAAGAGGGAGGGGAAGTTATTTTGAACAAAGATTAGGTAACACTTTATTTTAAGGTGACAAAGTTCCACGTTACTACATGCACTTACTATAGTAATAACTGTAAATTGTGCATAATTACAAGTAACTTACCCTAAACCAAAGCCTAACCCTATAACCGTAACTCTGTAGTACGTACATGTAGTTAATTAATATTACTCAGTACTTATGTAAGCACAATGTAACCACGTCACCTTAAAATAAAGTGTAACCAAAAATTATGAGAGCACATGAATTTAAAAATAATAATAGCAATATGATGCAGGGATATATCATTTATAATAAATACTGCAATAATCTGTAATAAATAAGAAATGTCAATTTTGATGCCATTATGACTTCAACTAAAATCACTGTAAGACTTTCATATCTTATTGCTTTAATAAAGGGATCTGATATTCTGTTATAACCCAACAAAAACACTTTAAGAAAGCCTCCCAACATGCTGTGCATCTCCAGGAGGCTTCTTTTGAAAACCTACGTATCAGACGAAGACTTTATAAACAGCATGGATTCAGCTTGTATGAATTTATATATATAAAAAAAGATTTAAACAGCCTAAAATCATTCAATCCCAATTTCTTTGCTATTCCCCAACCTGCAACAATTATGCAAATGCTGTTTTTACTTGTGAAACAAGCAAACTAGTATGTAATCTTTGCCAAATTCCATTTTAGCCTATTACAACGGGATAACCAATCAGGACGAGCTTCACACCGCACACGGGCACACGAGAGAGGAGGACGACTAACTGCACTTCATACATTACATTACATGACTTTGAGCGGGGCATTTATTGCCTTCGTGGCGACAGAATACCCTGGCCGACTGCATTTACCAGATGGCACGGAATTCACTCTGAGGGGGCCATAAAAGTCGATATATTTCACAGGGAGTATCAAAGCATGTCTGATCTATTCTTCATTGCAGAGCATTGAATCAGCACCTTCCCCCTGTGCTTATTATAGGCGGCGAAGTGAGGAAGAGATTTTCATGATAGGGGGCTGGAAAGACATAAATGAATAAGAGAATAAAGTGATTTGCCCAGAGCTCTTGCGAGTTTAATTTGCATGAGTAGTGTATTTTGTTTGTCTCCCCCAAGCTTGATAGATTACACCATGGACTCTGACGGAATTAAATGCATCAGCTAATTAGTTTTATACGGTCAGTGCCATAAGGGTATTAGGCCCAGCCGTGAGTTCCAAGAGCCTATGCTGGCATCCAATATCTTTATTACAGGTGAAACCAAACAATGAATGAAGATACTGCAGTATTCCATAACGATGAAGAAAAGAATGGCTCCCCTTGTAATGGGAGAAACTACGCTTTTCAGAACGTTAAACCACTCTCTGCACGAACAGTGCTTATGTAGGCTACTTCCAGTAGAATCTCAGCCAGTGACTTTCCTGTAGCTTACTAGTCGAAATGCTTTTATAAGATTAATTTTACAACGATTCATTATATAAATGGCCACTGAAGTGCCTTGAAATGCACAGTGTTGACATAAGGGGCTTTCGCACCGGAGGAACCTTTTCATAGTTCCTAGAACTATTGGCGGCAGTTCCCGTATTTTGGCGTGTTCGCACCGCAGGAACTAGGAACGATTTTAGTTCCAGGAACTCCTTTTGGAGGGTAATTTAGCTTCTACTTCAGAGTAGTGTCTAAACCAGCAGGAACTAATAAGAATGCGAGCACTGTGAGCTCATGCTCTGGCGTTGTCAGCGCTGACAAAATAAAGGTCCGCTGCAGCGTCAAAATAAAAGTCACTTCAGAGTTCCTACTGGCGGTGCTAATGCAACTGGGAAAATGTTCCTAAGGGAATCATTCGTTCTCGGGGAACCACCATGGTTTCTAGTTCCTAGAACTAAGTTCCTAGAACTACCTGGTGCGAAAGCCACTATAATTTCCACTGAAACAGGAAGACAGAGTGGGACATATCGAGCAGCTCCTCACGTTTTTTTAAATAGCAAATATCGTTTCGTTCATATCACAGCTCGGCCAGAGCTGTTGAGCTTGGCAAAGTCGCTTTTCACAGCCACAGTCTAATAGATTCCCCTTTTAGATTTAATATGAAACTATATGAAACCGAAACCTAATATGAAAGTTTGAAGAGTGTGAAATTTATGTTGGTGCATGACAACTGTGTTATCTCTTCTACGCGTCAGTGCTGTTTCTAATTGTAGTCTGTCTAACCATTTCTCCTCCTAATCTGCTCCATCGCTTCAAAATAGCATTCTGTGTAGAAAACAAATGGGTCTGATACGTTTTGTGGTCTGTGCCGACTCGCGCACAAGATCAGTACTATCCGCACTGAATCATTCCCTATATCCTCTATATAGTGCACTATCTGTCATTTACCATATAGAACATAGTAATTGTGTGAACAAGTGACTGATTTCACCTGCAGCTTCAGCGTCTATTTATGGCGTGGGGGGCGGAGCTTCAGATTCTATAGAGCAATTGAAAATCTGATGAGAAGCTGAAGTGCAGAGTGATGTCATCAAAATCGTTGATCCATATTTGGCGGAAGTGAGATACTGTAAATTTTCAACACTTATATCTTCTAAATAAAATTTTTTCATTGTTTTTGAGCACTATCTTATAGATAATTTTAAGCTAAATTCACACTAAAAGCCAAAAAACTTCAATTTTGATTTCATTGGGACTTTAAGAATTTTGGTGTGTTTGACTTGAAGCGATCGGTGTATGACATCAAAGTACAGTGAGAGTGATTAGAGAGCAGACGGCTTCATTTGCTTTCGATTCACTCTCGCTGTACTCTGATGTACTTAGGAGGTTCAGTGCTTTAATGACAATAAATACCAAACAATGACTGAGTTCCGTGATTCCATCTGTATTTTCAGCATCATTTAGAATCGTAGGGCTCTATTTGTTGGAGTGATCCAACAAACAAATGACTGTTTGAAAAGAATCACAAACTGGAGTTATACCGGTCTGAATCATTCCGAAGATTCCTTCTAGGATTACTTCCACTGAAAAGTTGAAACAGTCTGTTCAAATACCATGGTGTCAATCATTTAGCTAACGAAGCATTAAAATGCAGAAGCATCCAGAGAACCTAAATGAATGAAAGAAAAACAACAAAAAAAGCTTGTAATTATAATTACCAAACAATGAGCATATGTTTGAGCTATTATATAATATCCAAAAAGAAAGTAAACCACAGTCAAATGGAGGGCAACCTCGGGCATTTTAAACTATGAAAAATACTAAGGTGCCACATTAAAAGTGACTGAATTTTTTCATTTACTTTCAGAATATACCGCTCTGGGTTCTCTATTATTCATATTCACAGAACTCAAAGATCTGCACAGCGTCCTACTGTTTACATCATCTCTATGACTGAGCAGAGGAGAAGGGTAATTGAAATATAGCACTCTCTTAACCCGTATTATTAATAAGGATCTAAAGCGCTAGCAAGCTGGACATTGAAATAATGAATGTTCCCATGTTCTCCCGTATGCTGGAGCTCGTCATTGAAGGAGATAAAGTGCATGTTTGCTGTGTGGAATCCCATTATCAATTCATATGCGTCTTCTCTCAGGTGGAAATGATGTTTTCAGGGAGTAGGTATGTTCTCAGAACAGATGAAGGGATTATGGTGCTGGGAGGCCTCGCTGATCCAGACAGACATGTGCTACATTAATATCATGGCTTATGCAGCTGAGATCTACATACTAACACAGCTGCACCTGCTTCTGTATAATAGGACGATTTTACTACAGGACAACAATCCATTTAGCCTATGCCTTAAGGATTTTGAATGAATTGCATGCATTAACATTGACAGCCCTAATACAGTATATATGTAGTCTATTATATTTTTCGGAATTTAATTTTTCACGGTTCACTTGTTGTCATATCATTTCGATTACAACTGTATATATATATATATATATATATATATCAACGCTATCTCACGACCAATTCGTACAAATTCGTACGGGTTGTCAAAACCCCAGTGATGAGTAGGGGCGGGGTTTAGGGGCGGGTAAGGAATAGGTCATTCGTATAAATTAATACGAATTGGGTAACTCGTAAAATATGTACGTTTTAGCAAAAATCATACAAATTCGTACAAGTGAGGTCGTATGAATTTGTACAAATTAGCCACCTCATAAAATATTAATATCTGTGATATTGGGTTGATTTATATATGTATATATTTTTACTGAGTCACACTGGAGAGTCAGTCGTCTACTGGTCGCCTTGTGTGTTTTTAATTTTGTAAAAAGCACTGGCACATTAAGGCATTTCTTCACGAATTGGATTGCACTTTGCATTGCTTTTTTTTTTTTGTGTGTGTGTGCTAACAATGTTAGATGAATATCCAACTAAAACATTTCTACCAGAAAGACTCAGGAGGCAAGATCACGTAGCAAAGCATAAATTTATTAACAGCCCAGCAAGCAAATATTGAGTTATAAAGTTCTTTGGCGTAGGCCCTGTCCGTAGCTCGCAATCCGAGGGTAACGGAATCTGCATATCCTGCCTGAAGATGAAGGCAGGGGCGCAGTCGACCCCCCGGGAGGTATGGGAAGGGACCATCCAGGTGGTGGTGGGGAGGATGGAGGTGAATGTTGGCGTCAGCATCTGCGAACTAGGACATGTGTAAGTACCGATCTTTTATACTATGAGTATTAGATCCGACTGGTTAGATGAGAAGGTAATAAGTGACGTAACAATTGAGTCTTCCTGGCAGAACTTACGCTAAAGCTTTAATTTCTTGAACTGTTTATATGTTTTCGTGCTAACGTTTTGAGGACGTCATTAAAGACCAACAGTCTAATGTTACTGGAAGAACGTGTTCATAACTTGAAAGAGACCCTTGCCAGAACGTCGGCCAAAGTTCTGAGAATGTTTCCTTTTAGATGAGTAGCAGCGTGGGGATCCTACAAAGATGGCTGCTGAGTGAACTAACTTTGTCTTGATCTAGCGGTATACACAACCGGTTGAGTAAATGACTCAGTGATTTGCTCTTAAAGGTAAGCTGTTTTGTTCTGAATGAATCAGTGTTTTTAAACGAATTGGTCGAATGAATGATTCAATGAATAAGCGCAGACACCTGTCTCCACCTACTGGCGTAATGGTAAAACCTGCAGATGAGAGTCGCTGAAAAATCCCTACCACTAATGTGACAGCCTGTCAGTCAATAAAAGTTATGACAGTAAAAGTTATTTCTGGCAATACCAAAAAAAAAAAAAAAAAAGGTTTGTGATTTGGTTCCTGCTGTGTTAGAAGTAGCCAACAGCAGCACAAAGCAAAGAGTTCTCAGAGCGACCGTGATAGGCAGTGATGATGTCTGCCATCTCCCTCAGGAGGGCAGAGAGAGAAAGCGTTCGTCCGACATGGCTCGAATTAGCATAAAATATCCTACAGGTGGCTCCTCTAGGGCTTCTGTGAACTTTACTTTGCCTGTATCATGCGCTTCCCTGGAGAACCGGTCCACAGGAATGTCTGCGGGAGGCTGTATGCAGTTCAGCTCTAAAAAAGGTAGACAGACAAAAAAAAAAAAAAAGACAGGTGTGATGTCTTTGATGAGTCATTTTACACCTTTGCACAGTCTGGGATAAAGAGTACAAAAGCCCAGGAATATTACACAGTTGTACACTGTGAGCTGTCAATGTCTTAGGATGTTTAGATCAGATGATCGGCGAGCAGATGTGACGGGACAGAAAGGACCCCGCGTAATTGCAGTAACTTAATATATCATTGTTGTGCGCACAGAGCCAATATGTTCCTCAATTGTTAATTAATCAGAAATTAATTAGAACATTATTAGCAAAATAGGCAAATGCGGTTGGATTTGTTGTCATGGACAATCTTATAGAAATTCTGTGCAGAGGGGTTTTATGCATTTATTTAGATTTACATTGTGTTAAACTACTATGCAGTGAATTTATTATTATTATCGTAAAGTATAATCATTATAATGTTAGTATTGTATTTAATTTTCCGAAGATATTATTATTGTTATTACATTTACCTACATTTTTTAAACATAATCTATGACATTTTAAATAGTTTTAAAAGTTATTTTTCAAAGTAATTTATTTTAGGTTTTTTTTTTTTTCTTTTAAATTGCACTCTTCCATATATGCAGCGACATACAGTAAAAGAAAAAATGCAAAGGTTTATGAAAGTCCATTGAATGTCTTTGTGAATCGCTTTCTTGGGGTCAGTCAATTTGTCAATATAGATTCAAAGTCCCAACCCAGTGTTATATATACTATTATTAATGTTTTAAATTAGCTTTTATTTTTTCAGTTTTCTTTAAAAAAATTTGTTTAAATTTGAATAATTTTGTTCTATGCATTTGTCTTTTTTTTTTATTAGTTTTGTTTTCTTCATATTTCTACTTCTGTTTTTTATTATCATTATCATACTTCACATAATTGCTATTATGTGGTAAATCATGGTAAATAACGCTGGAAACATGGTAAATCATAGTAAATAATACTAGAATGTGGTGTATAAAGGTAAATCATGCTAGAATCCTGGTAAATCATGCTAGAACATGGTAAATCAAGGTAAACTAGGATAAAATTATATGCTAGAACAGGGTAAATCATGGTAAACCATGATAAATCATGATAAACTGCTTGAAACCCGATAAATGCTGCTTGCAGCTTTAATTATTATTATTATTATTTCAGTTTTAGTCATTTTAGTACTCCAACTTCAGCTTATTTATCTCAGTTGGCCCCAAAGGCCATTTTTTCATTTAATATTTAATTTGATTTAATTTGATTTTTTTGTTTATTTGTTTATTATAAACGGAAAAAAAAAAAAAAGTTTAAATTGCTTTAGTTTTAGTTAACAGTAACAGCACTGGCAGCTTCAACTGGTGTACAGATTTACTTTTCCTGCAATATACCATGATAAACTCATTTTTTAGAAATCATTTTTGTTGATGTTAGTTGTCCAGGCCTTGAGGCACCAAAACAGCCCCAAACCTTGATGGCCCCTGCTTTTCTTTTCTCCACACATAGCCGTGTGTGTTTTCCCAAACAACTCAACTGGTTTCAAATTTGGAATGTTTTGCCAGTAGCTCCGTGTAACATCCAGGTGCTTTTTTTTTTTTTTTTTTTTTTTTTTTTTGACTTCAAACAAGCAGAATGTTTTTCAGACATCAGTGGCTTCTTCCATGAATGGCAAATGTGTGAAATGGTGATGTACCTCCAATATACCCCCATTAGATTTTAAAGGGGTCATGAACTGGCTTTTTTAATTTAGGTCAACTTATGACGTTCGCTTGGTTTTTACATTCAAAAACATCAGAATGAATAAGCAATAGGCTATGAATATAGGCCACTTTGAAAAACCTGTCGTTCGTTGTGCCTGGTGTCAATAAAAGTTTTTATTGGACTAACAAGGAAGTTTTCAGTTCTGAAACTTACAGGATATTCTTATAGTATGATGACCTCTTATTTGTCAAAAGCTCAAGGAAAATTTGATTTCTCAGTTCATGACCATGACCATGACCATAAATGCACAAAATCACACTTTTTTTTTTGCGTACATTTTAAAAGTGTGTTGCAGGGAATAAAACCCACGACCTTGGTGTTGCTCACACCAAACTCTACCAGTCGAGCAAAAAGAACATTTATTCATGAACAATTCACACTGATAAATAATCTACTTGCTCACAAATAAAATATGTCCAACCAGATGCTTTCAAAGACCCGTTAAGATGACTTTGGACGGCCTTGCTCTTTAATGTTTGCTTTTCTGCTCTCTCCCAGATCACTTTGAATGAGAGCTACACAAGCCGGGATGCCAGAAAGCTCTAATGTGTGACTCTGAGAGTAAACGATTTCATTTATTGATAAAAACTAAAACACCCCCGACTATGTTTCAAATGACTCCTGCAGACATCGAGAGATAAACCGGCCTCGCTGCGACTCACGATCTCACAGTTCCTAACCGTTTTCCTCTCCAACCCCTAAGGAATTTCTTTAGCTCAACTGCTTCAGCTCCGTCTCAAATCACACCTACGAATTCAAAATAGTGATGTTTCCTCATGTCTAATGGGTGAAGATTGAATTGCTAACACAAAGCGGTACAATGAAACATATCACACTATATCTGTGTGGTTTGGAGGAGATCTAACATATTCTAAATGACTTTTACAGACTACTGGGAACAATGCGTGTATCAGAAATCTCTTAGATAAAACCACAGCATGTACTGTGCACACAGCTTCTGAATTTGTACTAGCGGTATTGCTGACACTATTATTTAGTTTTTGTATTAATGTTATTTATAGTATATCCATGTTTTTGTTTTCAGGACATTGTAAACTTGCAGTACTGTCTTCTAAAATAATGCATTTAGATTTTTTTCTTAGTAGGATCCAAACAAGATATCTGCTTTGCCTCTTGGTGTAAACCAAAAGAATTGATACTTTTATTCATAAAGAATTCATTAAAGAATCCTGAAAATATATATATAGCATGGTTTCTACAAAAAATATTAATTATTCATTATTTCTTGAGCAGCAAATCAGCATATGATTTCTAAATGATCATGTGACACTGAAGATGGGAGTAATGATGCTGAAAATTCAGAATGGCCATCAAAGGAATACATTACATTTTAAAATACATTACAATAGAAAACCATGAGCGATACACTCTTAAAAATAAAGGTTCCAAAAGGGGGGTTTCACAGTGATGGCATTGAAGAACCATTTTTGGTTCCCCAAAGAACCTTTTAGTGAACACTTCTTGAAAATAACCTTGGTGAAGAACAGTCTAAATAACCATTTTCAATTATAAAGAACCATTTGTGCAATCAAAAGTTTCCATGGATGTTAAAGGTTCTTCATGGATCCATTGATGCCATAAAGAACCTTCCTTTTTACAAGTGTAAAAGCATTTTACAGCATCTCCCCAAATAAAAAACCCCAATAGCGCTCAGAGTAGCTGTTTTTGGATGTAACGTTTTATTGCAGAATTTACACACTGTATGTTCAGGGCCCAACATGTTTAATTCACATTCCTATTTTTTTCCCCTTCCAACTTTTAGTGGAATCTGTGTGAAAATATACCTCTGGCTTTATTTCCTAGTCACAGCACACACCTGAGCGTCCCCTTCTAGCATTTATCACAAAGATTCATTTTCCTTCTTGGTAGCAGCTCAGATTAATGAATGATACCGAAGAGCAAAATTCACCTCTTAAACCGTGACCTTCAAATGCAGCTTAACAAATGTATACACCAGCACCCTAGCTAGTGTCATGTAAGAGTCATTATTTATTTATTGAGATCACAGTTGCCACAGTTTACCACCCATTTTCTTAATTGCCTAAAGCACAGATGCAGCCCCTGGTCACCATTCACTTTCATTGTATGGAAAAAAGCAGCATGAACACTCAACTAAACATCTATTTTTGTGTTCGGAAGAAAGAAAGTCAAACGGCAGAAGGTAAAATACAGGTCGCTAAAGAAGCACATACTCTCAAAAGCATTATTTATACCTCCTGTTGGAATATAAGCTACTACTGGTTCGATATAGATGATGCAACGGCGGCCAATTCTTTGCAGGCTCGAGTTTCAAGATGCTCCTTAATCAAGTTTATTAATAACATTGACCAAATATAGCTAGAGTAGAAAAGACCACACTCCATCCCACTTGTACTTCAGTTGAGAGGGAATAAAATGTGGACTGACTTTTTCCCTCTTTCTTTTGAAGTGAAGCTCTCTGCCTTGCACCTTTAAAAGCATTCGCTTTAACAAACAAGCCAGGAAGTGCTACACCGTGGTGTGTTATGAGCACACATGGAGTCAGTAAATTCTTGATTAAAGTCAAAACATAAAATTGAGAATTCTTATATTTTTCATGTGAATTAGACATTTACCGTTGGGAGATGTGTCTCTAAGCTCTCAAGGTGTTTTTGAAGGGCTTTAGTGTATATTTCTATGAAAATCCAGACATTTTACACAAATATCTTCACCGTAAATAATGTTAGCAGGTCTTAAATAATGCTGAAGGAGGTTTTATGCCTGGAAGTATTTGGAGGAGGGATCTACTACAGTTGGGTACATTAGGCTGAAAGCCAGGCCGGTCACTGCCATATTTGCTGACTGAAGTTAACAGAGCCTTTTTGAGAATAAAGAGTCCATCACTTTAAGTTTCTCTGACAGGTTGATGTAAGGGCAACAGATATTGCACTCCATCTCCTCTATGAATTAAGTTTTCCTGTCTCATGCCTGCCTCATTGCCAGTTTTACCGTATGCTGCGGTAAGTGCCTGATCTGTCATCGTAATCATAATCAAGTAAATGGGAAAGTCATAGATTTTATCTTAATTTACATTTTTTTTTTTTTTCTTAGAAATGAGACATTGTGGGGGAAATTCTTTAAATATGTTTCTTTCTACAAGTTGTTACTCAATTTTAAAGCCTTTGTTAGTGAACAAATCAGAGGCCGTTTATGCGACACCGTTCTCATCTAAAAACTTTGTATGTGTTTTGACCGTTCATTTACACGACAATAGTGCTTTGGGGGCCTGAAAACACAAACTTTTAAACACGGGATTCAAAGTGCAACTATAGTTCAGTCTATAGTCAGTGTTTCTTTACAAAGTGACATCGCCATCTACTGGCCTAGCATGAATAATACAACGTTTTTGTCGTCTTCGCGGATCTGTGTGAACGGGATCGTTTTGACAACGTTGTCGTCTGTACGTGAAAAACAAAGGAAAATTTTTCAGTTTTTGGTACATCATTATCGTGTGAACATACCATTCTTCTGAGTCATATCTTTACACATTGAATCGGTTGAACTGGTAACACTTTGCAAAAAGGTTTCATTACTTAACTACATTACATTAGTTAACATGAACTAATAATGAACTACAGCATAATTTTTTTTGTTAATGTTGATTTCAACATTTAATACATTATTAAAATCAAAAGTAAACACAATGAACAGCTGTATTTGTATTAACTCACGTTAACACAGATTAAAAAATACAGTAGCAAATGTATTGCTCATGGTTAGTTCATCTCAGTTAATACATTAACTAATATTAACAAATGAAAATTTATTGTCAAGTGTTACCGTTGAACTAGATTATTTGTTCACAAACTGAATTAGCCTGAAAACTACTTGATTAGTTACATCATGACAACACTGTTAATATTTTGCTATCATGCAAAAGGCTTCAGAGACTTTTACGTAGAGACGTGAATCAATGACTCATATTTTTAACCCGATTAATTTATGTGTAGGGTCTAAAATTTCAATAAAGTGAATCCATTTTCACATTGATTCGGCTATAAAGCTGCAACAAAGACGTTTTTGACTCTTGTTAATATGGGAGAAAGTGCAACATGCAATATGGCGGAATAAGTCCCGCCTTCTAAATAAAAGAAGCAATCACCAACTGGGGGATTAGAAGTTCTGGTTGCCATAGAAAAGTAGAGGTCAGTGTTCTGAGTTTTGTGCTCTTGCGTTCATGACTGCACATGCGCATTGGCTGGTCCAAAATATTTGCAAAATAGCTGTATTTTTGTCATGACTTGAGCATTTAAAAAACAAAATTCATAACACAGTTGTTGTCAGTTGTTTCAAATATAAAAATTTTATCATAAGCTTGGCGAACAGCTTTGGATAATTTGATGTTTCCCCATTCAAAGAGATAGGAGTTCTACTTGCATGACTGAAATAGCTGCCCGAGAGGCGTTTCAAAGATGGCCGCCGAGTGAAATGACTTGCCTGAAAGGGACTTTGGCTGCATGCGCAATGCAGTCTAACATTTAAATATTATGACACTACAGAAAAACACTAAGAAAGTCAGCCCAATGTACAGTGTTAATTTGAATTTGAAGTCACTGGATATGAATATGGAAGACAGCAGCGAAGTTAGTCAGTGGAGAGAAAGTGAGCTGTCTTCAAAATGCTGCCTTCGGAGGATCCATTCTAATGTAGGAAGTCATCAAGGCACATCCAAATCCAATGTTAGCTTCACTTTCCTGTCTCCTGAGATGCCTTCATCTGATGGATTTTTGAAGGCAGCATAGATGTATCCTTCGCAGCCTTTGATATCCCACAATCCTGTGCTTTCCATTCTGTGACAATTGAGCTAAAAAACAAAGATGGCGTCTGACAGTTGTGTCTGGTCGTCAGTTTGTGTGTAAATGTACGTTTTTGACCAACATTTTCTGATGTTATTGCTAGCAAGAAATTACCATTGTAGTAATTAAATGTTTGCTTAATTCTCACCAAAGCTCTCTCTGTTTTGCTGTAGATTATTAAACCGTTATGTTTCCTTAGAAGTCTGTCTGAAATCAGTTTTGTGAGGTGCATTTGTGCGCAAACTCTGCCTGCAAAGTCAGCAGCCTAAGTTTTCGTAAGCAGGCATTACAGTGACAGCTCTACGCAAGAAAAACTTTCCTCTCTTTCTCCTCATCCTTGTCTGCGTCCCACTTATCGCATGCGCACAAATTTGCTGGTTTCCATGGCACATCACCTTATAAATAAACAAGTATGCTGACTTCAGTATGACTTGCTACGTGCCATCTTTGTTATTGTTCTTTTGTGCATGGGTTGAGGATCGTAACCGGTTCACACTTGAATCTGATACTGGCCACATTTAAATAATAATAATGGGAACAGCCAAACAAACAAAAATCAGATCTGAATAATAAATCAGAATTGAGGCTTGCAGTGTGAACGGAGCCTTATAGAATCACACTCCATCTTCCCTACCAAAAATTAACCATGGTTTTATTATAGTAAAAGTGTAGTAACCGTGTGTGGATTGATTACCATTTGTACAACACAGTTTTACCATATATACCATGGTAAACTAGGGTTGAAATAGAAATAAAGTTGAAAAAGCATGAAAGCAAGGCGGTTTTGGGAAAGCAAGTTTTTCTTTTTCTTGAGCAGGTGTGTATGTGTGGTGAAGAAAAGCAGTGCATTATGGAGGTAAAGCGTCTGGCATTCTGAACACTATTCTCATTCTGCGTCACTGTTTCCAGGGGAACACGGACAAAATGCCCAACCTGATTCTGCCCCATCATCCTTGCCATGTAAGTTGGGGTTCGGGTGAGTTTTTCCAGTGTTAAAAAAGGCAAAGCATTTTAATGTTGACACCAGGTTCTGTATTGCCTTCCAATACCTCAGTTATTTCTGCAAGTGTGTAACCTGCTTGCTCACAGATTGTTTGCACATTGAATCAATCATGATTTATGCTTGATTTCTGATTTTTAACGGCAGGCTTGTTTTGTGAAACAAACATTCAAGGGAGACCCCATGCCGAAGTGTCTTGCTGTCAGCTGAACTGAAATAGCCCATGCCCAGGAGACAGAGCAGGTAGACAGTGGAAGCCTGCGGTGATCAAGGCAGACAGGGTCAGCGGGAAGCGGAGGAACAGGTCTGCCATGTCACTGACTAAAGTGCTTGCTTGGCAGTGGGAGAAATATAAATTAAGCATTTCCCAAACAAATGCCACTCAGATCGGCACACATACACCGACAAATGAGGCAAAATAAGATGCCCTTGCTAACTTGACCATGACTTCGAACACACTTTCATGCAATTTTGTACTTTCCTTCTTGAGACATTGTTACATCTGGCGCCACCGTTGTGCATGTCAGACTTTACATTTGATTATCTACAATTTGATTTGCTCAGGGAAATCCACACTGTGAACAACATATTTTTATTTTTATTCTTATATTTTTCATAACTTTCATGTATCACAAAACTAACATGTCTGTCTGGTATCACGGTTCGGTCCGATCCGATCCGATCAAAAAATCTGAAAAGTAAATCTAATGTTTGGGAAGAAAGGAAATATGTATAGTTATTTATTGGATGGAAAATTATAAAATATTTTATATTGCTTATTTTTTTATGAAAAATGACATCAACAATTTAGAACCATGTAAATAAAGGGAAATTACATAGAGCTATAAGCTGATGCAACTTTAGTTATTTAATGTGTAATTGTTATAATGATGACAGATTTTAAGTCATGGCAACTTGACATTTTAAGTTGAGTCAAGAATATAAATTCAGACTAATTAAGTAAATACACTCAGCTCATAAAAAGCCATGCAAATTGTTCTCTTCATTTGTTATTTAAATTTACAAACACCTAATGTTTAACAGCACACGGCCTCTTCATAACAGCTAATGCATCATGCAGGTATCATCACGTTTTTTTATTTTTTTCCCAAACAGAGCAATGGGGAATTTGACTGGAGACATGAAGGAGCACGTTCTCATACCTCCTGTGATATAACTGCTGTTCCCCTCTTAATGAGTTGAGTGCTTTTTATTTTGGTTTTGTTCAGCAGGCTGCTAATTAAATTAAAATATGGAGATAACGGACAGAGAGTGGTAATTAAATTCAGGGTCCTTAAACTAAATCACATGAGTGACTATTTGCTAGAGAGGTACATTCAAGATTGAGTTAACACTGACTTCCATAATTGTTTACTTAACAATTAAATTTTTCCTCATCGCTGAACAGTAGCAATATATCTTTTGTAAAGCTATAAAGCCATTTACATACTCGCTGCTAGAGCATGATTGCTTCGCACATTACTTATGATGCATTTGGCACGGGTCACAATTGCGAAGACTGGAAGATTACAGTAACTCGTAATGAAAATATACCCCTCATATGTCATATTGCCTGTCCTCACTCATAATACGTCTCATACGGCTTTATTTTTTAAGAGATTTATATGTTTGCATAGTCTAAATCAAAGTTGCTTTAGACAGCTCAAGTGTCAAGCTTTCAACACCCTTAATTTTATTTGAAATTATGCGGTTTGACACATCATACTGTACTTGTCTAATAAGTTTCATTACAAACCATGATGTTTGACATTTTAGAACTCCAAAGTCAATAAAGGTTTATTAGTTCATTATTTCAGTGTCAAATCCCAGCCCACAAGTGCTTTATTTTATTTTTGTGTCTTTTTTTCCGGCTTTCCTTATGCTCTCCAAGGCTGAACTCCATAATGGTAAGATGTGTAAAAGCTCACCACAGTAATGAAAAACTCAGTACTCTGAGATGAACTCCTCTCTGAATTAATGACAACTATCCATACCTTTTCATGTCTGACTCTCACTCAATATTTTTTCTGGTTTTATTTTACAACCGAACAAACGGTAAATCAAACAGTTGTGCAAAATTATGATTTATTAGCAAGCAACAGTTCCACCACCAAAACAACATTGTTTGTCATATCCCTGTCCTGTGGGAACTATCTATCCATCCATCCATCCATCCATCCATCCATCCATCCATCCATCCATCCATCCATCCATCCATCCATCCATCCATCCATCCATCCATCCATCCATCCATCCATCCATCCATCCATCCATCCATCCATCCATCCATCCATCCATCCATCCATCCATCCATCCATCCATCCATCCATCCATCCATCCATCCATCCATCCATCTCTGTCTAACATATATAAATCATCCTGCTTTTTTTAATTTACTTTTTTCCAGTTGAAGTTTGCACTCTATAGTCAGCATCATTGGGGCATCAGATAAGCAGTCACATCATGAAAATGAGGCCGATAATTCAAGCTAAAGGACATTTCTTGTCCATCAGGTAATTTTCTGATTATGAGCTCCAGATTTTTATCGCGCCTTCAGCAGCCCCCAAAAAGTCATTTAAGACTTTGAGTGAGAATTTAAGACTCTGTGTCGATTTTATGGGTTTTTTAATATTGTGCCAAATGTCAGCCCCTCTTAGTCAAAGACAAACCATTTGGGAATGTAATGTCCTTTTCACGATGCCACTGCAGGGACAGGCTTAAAAAGGGAAACGGACGGTTAGCACTTCAAAAAGACGTCAAAGAAAAACTGTAAATACCAAACTAGACAGCAGCTAGATTCCCGAAACAAACTAATTAACTTTAACCAAACAGCTTAAAGGATTGGAAGTCGACAGTCTAGGTTAAAGATGGATCTGAGGGAGAGTGACCTTTCCAGTAATGACTCCACACTTCAGTGTCAGGGGACTGACATCCTTCGTGTCAGTACGGTAGGAATGACACGTCCACACTTTTCTCGCACATCAATGAGAAATGGCAGGAGTTTGGAGAACGCTCCTCACTTCTGAGATTTAGACCATTCCTCCACGACAAGCATCCGCTCTTGTAAAGCTCAGTGGTGTGTATGTTTGGGGAAGTGTCATTGGATGTGCGAGGGTTCAATGTGGGGCTGTTTCCCACCAGAGAATAAGAAAAGTTGAAACGTTCTTTTTTTTTTTTTTTTTTTAATCTACATTAGTGGCTAACAGTAATGTCTGGCCCAGGAAAATGTAAATTTTCAACCTTTACTAAAATCTAATTTAAAAAATGTAAAAGATTTTGTAAACAGTTATAGTTGTGCTTGGGGTCAATTGTTTTAATTAATTTTTGGCCAGGCTGTTATACAAAGAAATTATGAACACATGCAAAAACGAGAGAACCAACAAAATATTTATAACTGATCATGTTGTAGTCAATATATGTTTTTTTTTTTTTTGGCTAAATAATTTTGTTCTTCCCTCATATTTAAAATACTTCCCTCATATTTTGATGCTTTAAATTTAATCAGACTTGTAGAGTCATTAAAACAAACATCCCCTCCGGACATCACAGTGGAAATAAAGTCTACACACCCCTGCTAAACTGTTGTTTTTTGTGTATTATATTAGTATTGTCAGGTATAGTGGCTGTAGTAAAGAACGATGGAGTAGCGAACAAAAAAGTCTTTAATTATATAATACAAATAAAGAAACACACAGGAGATCACTTTGAAAAGGTTTAGCAACACAGCCACAAAAATCATAGACGATTAACACCAAGCAAAGAACTGAGAGAACTGAAAGCTTAAATAAACAAAGGATGTTAATCAACAGAAACTGAAACAGGTGCGTAACACAATCAGTAACCAAGGAAACTAACTAGTGGCGGGAAAATTGGAACTAAGAGAACTAGAACTAGCCCAAAATAGAACATACACATGACAATAGACCTATAATAAATTACATAAATGTGTTACATGTTTTTCTTGTTCATGTTCTGTTTCTTGTATTATGGAAGCTTGTTTCCGCCACAAAATAAAACATTTTAAAAGATAATTGCGACTTTTTATCTCACAATTGCGAGTTTACATCTCGCAATTCTGACTTTATTTCTCAGAATTGCGAGATATAAAGTCAGAATTGCGTGAAATAAAGTCGCAATTGCGTGTTATAAAGTCAGAATTGCGAGATATAAAGTCAGAATTGCGAGATATAAAGTCAGAATTGCGTGAAATAAAGTCGCAAATGCGTGTTATAAAGTCAGAATTGCGAGATATAAAGTCAGAATTGCGTGAAATAAAGTCGCAATTGCGTGTTATAAAGTCAGAATTGCGAGATATAAAGTCAGAATTGCGAGATATAAAGTCAGAATTGCGTGAAATAAAGTCGCAAATGCGTGTTATAAAGTCAGAATTGCGAGATATAAAGTCAGAATTGCGTGAAATAAAGTCGCAATTGCGTGTTATAAAGTCAGAATTGCGAGATATAAAGTCAGAATTGCGAGATATAAAGTCAGAATTGTGTGAAATAAAGTCGCAAATGCGTGTTATAAAGTCAGAATTGCGAGATATAAAGTCAGAATTGCGTGAAATAAAGTCGCAATTGCGTGTTATAAAGTCAGAATTGCGAGATATAAAGTCAGAATTCTGACTTTTTTTCTCGCAATTGCGACTTTATATCACGCAATTCTGACTTTATAACACATAATTGCGAGTTTATATCTCGCAATTCTGACATCTTTTCTGACATATAAAGTCCAATTCTAAGGAAAAAAAAAACGGATTTTTTTTTTTTTTTTTTTACCTCAGAATAGTTTGTACTGTATCTCACAATTCTGACTTCATAATACGCAATTGCGACTTTATATCATGCAATTCTGACTTTATATCTCGCAATTGCGACTTTATTTCTCAGAATTGCGACTTTATATCTCCCAATTGCCAAAAAGTCAGAATTGTGAGATAAAAAGTCGCAATTATTATTATTTATTTATTATTCAGTGGCGGAAACAAGCTTCCATATTTTATAGACTGTTTCTCTGAAAAAAGTATTTTTTAAATGTATTGCTCTTCTGTCTATCAAAATAGTGTCTCACTCAACAACAAAAAAAGGATCTTTTGTGTGTAATCTAATAAAATTACAAAATCTCTACACTGTGTGATGGGGAATTCTTTAAAAAAAACACTTTATAAACATATAGCTTCAGCCAGAATTTGCTTTTTATCACAACTAAATCATGCTTCCATCTGCTAGATAGAGCATCTGAAATTAGTCATATTTGCTACAGACAGTGCTAAAGCGCTGCTGTCAGTGATCATTGCCCAAATCAAGGAAGTTAAGTAAACATTCCAATATTTCTCATTACACAAACCCGCTGAAACATGGTTCCGGTGATTGTCCCTGTGGCTCAGCTAATGTAATTATATTTGAGTTACACAGCTATCGTGGCTTGCTTAAAGACCTGTCATGTGGCTGGATGAAGATGGAGTGATATGTTTGTTTTGTACGCCAAGTTCACTATATGCCAGAATACACATGAAAATGAGCCTTTATATTATTATTTAGACTGTTTAGTTTGTGCATCACACATTCAGTATGGTGCATATGTCATATAGACTACATTTACCATATCTAATGATGCTTTATTGTTATTTTTGGAGCTCAACTGTGTCTGTTCCTATTCACTGCTACTGAAAGTTAGAACAACATGAAAGTGAGCATAACAGTTTTCATTTTTCAATTGTCAAATGTTCCTCTTTGCGTTGTGATCGATTAGTAAATTGTGATAATTAATATATTTAGTCATTTGATCATTATCCACAATTATACATTGTTATTCAAAATAGCAGCTTTTAAATGTGCAGTATTCTTAAGAAACGCCTTTATCGGCTTGACTTTCCTCCAGACCCCACAGAAACCACGATCAATAGTGTTTTAATTGCAATCCAATGTGTTTGTCTTTCCATACACACAGTCAACAGGACATTATTCATCACAGCTTCTTCAAAGATTGGTCTCCATCTTTCACTATCGGTAGATGTGGTTCAGGCATTTGTCCTTCCATTGAACTTCAGTCCACCGGAGCCCATGATAATGACACGAAACGATTGCGGTAAAACTAAATAACCTGATAAACTGATAAATGCTATGATTCAAACTAGTTATGATCCAATTTTCTCCTGCAGATGGTTGTTTAATAAAAGATTGGAATTGAATATATCCCAGCATTTGCTCAGGTATGGTTATATCTGGGTGATTCCTCACTTAGGTGAACTTTTCTGTTCCCTAGTATTATTTTCAAAATGCTTTAAGATTTAGTCTAGCTATTATTGTAGCTTTACTCTATACTTTTATATCTTTTTAATGACTTTTTCCTCATTTTTAAGAAAGTTTTAAATGCTACATAAAAAAAGTATCTGTTTTTAGGGGTTGTCTCCTCTCCAGAATCTTTCCCCTCTAAAATAAATGTAAGTGTTAAAAGCAGGAGGTTTCTAATTTTCACTTAGAAAATGTCCAGTTAATACTGTACATACATACATATATATTTTTCTCTTGCATATACCATAGTGTGAGCCTTGCCATTTCCTCAAATATGAAATTGTGACAAAAAAAAAAAAAAAAAAAAAAGTGCCTGGCATTTGGAAAAACTGCTGAATCCAGACCTCCGTTTAAGTGAGAACACTTACTCAACTGTTACAAAAAGTTCAGATAATGTGAAAAGAGCTGCTAGCCCATTTTGCAGAATGGTGAAAGAAGGCGCTCCAGCAGTAAAGAACATGTGTCCTGATTTTACGTTCTGACTGACAGGGAAATTTATGGAATTATACATAATGGATTTACATATGATAAAATGTGCAAACGGAGCTGAATGTAACTTTATTCCTAGAGGGAAATAGTTCTCAGTTTAGGAGACAAAAACGTGACTAAGAGCTCAAATTTTGCATATATATATATATATGTGTACAGTATATATATATATATATATATATATATATATATATATATATATATATATATATATATATATATATATATATGCATTGTAAAAGAGATATTTTTAGGGGGTGCCTATATTGTGGCCAACATGTTTTGGAGAAAAACATTTATTTCATAATATTAATTTTTAAGAACGTTTAAATGTTACATATGCAAACATTTCTATTTTTAGGGATTGTCTCTTCTTCAGAATTTTTAACGTTCCCCTCTTAAGTGAAAAATGTTAAAATGAGGAGGTTTCAAATTTTCACTTAGAATTTTTTTTTTTTTTTTTTTCAGTCCTTTTGATATATGCATATCCGGTCCAGTTTTTTAAACCAAAGAAATGCTGTCATTACCTAGCATTTTAGAACGAGAGAAAATATTTTTAATCATGTAAATCTTTTCCAGGCGAGGAAAATCCTAGTTTAAACATCAGAAATGTCACTAATTTTAAGACTTTAGTATATTAGTTATTATTATAAATATTAATTGTATTAATTATATAAAGTTAAATATGTTATTCAACTTTTTCTCCAAAAAGAAAAAAACGTCATTAGGATCACACGTGTATAATGTCCGTCATGCACGACTGATATTATACACGTAATCTTAATGACATTTTTTCTTTTTTGAAGAAAAAGTTGAATAACCAATGGACTTTTTAATGTGTTAAAACATTCATACATGACATAAAACATGAAACAAGATTTTTCAATAGTTCAAGTCTCTCCAATTAAAGATCCACGCATTTACTTTATATTTGCGGTTTAGTATTCAAAAGCACAAATCCTTGGCATTTGCAGACATTTGTGCTCATCAGACCAAGTTCGCTCGTCTTTTCAGACCTTCCTTAAATGGAGGGTCTCTGTCGCTAACTCTACATAATTAGCAATTAACACGAGAAGGCAGCTTGCAACTAAACCGGAGTTATAGCTCCCATTTACACAGAGAGGCACTCAAGGTGATTAGTATTCACTTTGTTTCGTCTGACTTGAGAGCGCTGAACCTAGGCTTTATTTCCTTGATTCCTATTCACTTTTGGCACTCCTTCCCTGCCCCAGATTTGTGCCATAATAAATTTGCTCTCAACCCCCAATATTACAAGTTTCAATTCCTCTGTGCTATTAATTAGTTTCTTTTAATGTTCCCAACCCTCCATTTGTCTCTATTTTGCCACCCGGCTCTCAAACAACATTAGGTCTAGAAGTGAGTATTATAAATTACACAAAGGGCATGAGAAAATGAAATATCTGCATGGACTTTAGCGGGCGTTTTAGCATGAGTGTGTGGTCCATAGCGTAACCAGACCTGCATGGCAAATGGTATTGATCACTTGTGTTCCCTCTAAGAACAAATAGCTTCAGATGGGAAAATATGTCACAAGTAATCACTTTGCCATTAGACGTTTTACTGCTAGGACGTTGATCATCAGCAATTATAATGAGATAATTAATTTTGCTCCTTAATCACAGGCAAATTAGAGAGTATGGCGATTGATGATTTTATTGAACAATGCGTCCTGCTTCAACGACGACTTCAGAATTTTGCATATTGTTTCAATGCAGTGGCAAATTGCTCGTGACAATTATGCCAACTTTGCCTGAAAATAGATCAAAATTCAACATGTAAGGGGTTTATGGAAAAATCCACTTTTCAGGCCCCTTTAGATATGTTTTAATTGACATTCGCCTTTGGAAGTATGAGATATTAATCAACCCTACAGATATGATTTCACTTGAATTCTCAATATAAACTGGATTTTGATTCATAATAATGGTAAAATGTTCACAGTTACAGCCTTGTCTCAATCATTACAACTGACAAGTCCACATTATGCTTTGCAAATCAAAGCAATCTAGGTCTAAAAGACAGTGCTGATAAAAGTCTGAAAAGAACCATTTGGTTTGCGAGAGTGTGGATGCTTGAAACCTTTTATCAGCACGCATGGACAATTGTCATTAGGATTGCTGTTGTTAGGTTTGAGTTTTAAAAGGAAGAGAAACTACCATTATAAGGTGAGCCCAGTATACTAGCTGTCAGCAGGGGTGCATTTTCCCTTTATTACATGACATATATATGTACTCTTAATCTAAGGGAATCTCTTTGGAACATCACAGTAGGATCTTACTCTATAAGGGATCATTCTGAAAATGTTTGTCATCTCAAGGACAAAACAGCAAACCTACAGTAAAACAAATTTACGAAGCATTGGGAACTCCTGGGCTCTAAATGCTTCCCATAGAGCATCCGTCACTGCCACCTCTGTCTATCTCCATATGTTTCAGTGGAATCTCCCGAATGTTTTGCCAGAGATAAATTAGCTGCTCAGAGAAAGATACATTGATTGCCTCATGGGTTTTCCCAGTCCTGAAACATAAAACACAAAATATAAAATGCTTTCTTTCTCAGGAAAAGGGTGAAGTACATTCTGTGATGCGAAATAATATTTTTGTGATGCACTGGACAATATATGAACAAATATTTTATCAAAAATCATATATATATATACCAACACATTCTCATACCCAAGACGTCACTTTCAACCATGCTTCAATATCTGACGCTCAAAGCACCCTTTAGCGTCCATATGAGACGCATAACCCTACCACAGACCTAAACCTACCCAACCGAAGCGTCTCATATTGACGCTAAGGGTGCTTTGTGCGTCGGATATTGACGCTTTCGAAAGCGTCAGTTACATGACGCCTAAACCTACCCATAACCGAAGCGTCACATATGGACGCTAAAGGGTGCTTTGAGCGTCAGATATTGAAGCATGGTTGAAAGTGACAAAAAGTGACGTCTTGGGTATATATTAGGGTATACTATATACTGCTGTATTGTATATACTGTATATATACAAGATATATATACTTTTTGTAGTAGCAATTAAAGTCCATCCTTTATTTGCTCACTTTCACAACCTGAAGCCAAACCCTTTTACTTCTGATTTCCATGTATTAATAATCATCTTGTTAAAGCACTTTTGGCTGCTCTAAGAACATAAAAACATTCCTCCAGGTGTCCAACAGTCAATTTAATTTAATTGGCCCAAACCATAAATTGACATCTGGCTGTAATGTATCATAGATGCAAGAAGCTTAAGGACAGCCAGTTCAGCCTCTGTGGTAAATGCAGTTCTGCACATAAAGTCAGGGCAGTGACAGGTTTCTTTTGCGTCAAGGCAAGAACTTTGGTGGCTCTCTCCCCCGGTGCATTAGAAGTTCCGACATGTGCTGACTCTGGCACGGCGCTATCGATTCGCTGAGCAACAGAATTGAGTCTTAGACGCAGGCCTCAGGGGGCTTGGCAAAGTAATCCTGGAAAACTGGGTTTCTGTGAAAATCGAATCATTTGCATATTGAATTGGGTAATGAGTTTTTGGAGGCGTCGTCCTCTAAATGACAGGAGTCCTGTGAAGGGGGCTATAGGATAAGCCCTGGCCTGTTAATCCACTAATGTAATGATCTCCGTGTCACCTCCAACATTGCAGGGTCAAGTCAACATGCATTTATGTAATACAGAACTATTGATGCTAGCTCCTGCAGCCTTGCAATAGATTATTGTTACTTTTGATTGCATATTTAGTAGCGATGTTCAATCTGGCAGGCGAATAACTTTAAAATGGCAATTTGTTGGTGCTGAAAGATGGACATAATTTCTTATGAAAATCATACACATTTTTCCCTGATTTGAAGTTCTCATCATCTAAGCAGTGACCTCTGACATCCAAGAGTCAAAATCTTGTATTTTTGATAGATACTGCTCTTTATGTACTTGTGCTTGTGTGTCTCAGTAGCTATGTTTCCATCCACCTATTTTTATGCAAATTGTAGGACAGGTATGCGTTCACCCATCCTCCATCCCCAACTCCTCCTTATGCAAGCTCGTGATAGTTAAGTTGCTTGTTCACAGAGATCTATCTATTCAGCTCATTGTTTCTCAACCTTGTGCAAACCCATTACTTGTATTACTACCGTGTGGATTTATGTAACTGTTGCTTATTAATTTTCTGGTTAATTGCCTTAGGAGTCGGGGGGTTCAAACCTCAACGAGTGCTGGTGGACAGCTTGGAAGCTAAACCCTTCAGAGCAAAGCCTGCAGCCAATAAACTATAGTTTAGAGCCTCTACAACTAACCTTAATCTAACAGAGTGATCCTGACTGAACTATAATTAAACTATTTATAGGTTGAACATTTGAATCCAGAACTGAGAGCCCATGAACAAAGATGGCAGGCTTCAAATCACATCCTTCCAGCCATTTGATAGCTTTTCTTCAGGTATTGTAGAGCTTCTTGGTTTAAAAGTCATTGTTTTTTGCACTTTTATTTTTACACATTTCATGGGCCCAGCGCAATGCAGTGCCAGGTGCGAGGCAAGTGTTTTTTGCTAGTTTCAGCCTGACGCAGTTATCATTTTCACGTCCTGCGGCATGTTGTTTAAAATAGCAAATGCATTTGCGCCCATTTGTGCGCCCATGGGCGTGCTGGTCTGAAAACGAGGTGTGTTCAGGCGCATTGTTGGCGCGTTGCTATTTTGAAGCAACTGAAATAGACTGTGCCACTGACCAACTGAAACCTGGTTTAAAGTCAATGGCGCAATATTTTTAAATGTGCGCCTATAGGCGGGTCCACAACGCGTGCACACTCTGCTTATTACACACACAGGGATGTGCAGCAGCACACAAACATGTCAAATATTAAAAAATAAAAGGATTACAATGTAAAAGATTAATATTGTGTACATAAAAATATGGTGGAATCCGGCTTGTCCCGTAGATGGTCTGCTTTAGCTCTTTAACCTTGCGCACGAGCATATCCGTCTGCTCTCTGGAGTCGCATTCTTCAGTCTTTCCACTTGCAAATTTCTGCCATGTAAATAGTGAATCCGCCATGGTGCGAGTGCTAAACACACCCATTACTCATTAAGAGAATAGGGACAACTCTTTTAGACCATGCGCCGAGGGCGCCAACCGTTTTTTCTGTCATTAAACTAGCAAAAGTGGATTCGGACACGCCCTAAGTGCACTGGCGCCGGTCTCTTTAGACCATGTGCTTAGATTATTAAAATAGGGCCCCATATGTGCAAATTGACTTCTGATTTGATCTAAAGTGGCACTTGCTCTGAAAATTTTGAGACGCTCCAAATGACACATTCATTAATAAACTCTCTACCATATTTTTCTCTACCAATGCCACTGAACATGTCTTCACTCTGAAGTCAGGTTTTCTGACAAAGGTACGGATAGCTTTCACTATTCACACAAAGGCTGACTTTCAATAGATTGTATGCCTGTGGTCTGTGAGGGTCAGTTCATATTTCTCCATATAAGAAAATCTATGGGAAGGCATATTAGAATACAGCAAAAAGCTTCTGTCCATTTGTCTTCTCCCATCGCCTGACATGGAATAAAAAACACCATGAAAGGAATGGATCGTCTATTAAATCTAAAGAAAGTAAAAAAAAAAAAAAAGTGGAAGAATCAAAGCAAATTGCCCTTTGAAGGCTTTGTGTTCAAAACAGATTTTCCGGAGCTTGTCAAAGATGACTTTCCCACGTCCGACACAGGGCCGTGACCCCCCACTGCAATGTTTTGAAAGAGTTGTTATTTCCGACGTTACAAGTGGCAGGGACTGTCACTGTGATCGATGCCACCCTCTGACCAGATTGTGTGCTCAATGTCCATAGGGCCCTCCTGCTGAAGTGAAAGACCTGAGTCGCCCCCACCTCAAGCGTTTGACATTTGTATCCCTGTACTTTCCAAATATGCATCTTTTTTTTCAGGCCACAGCGTGCCCCAACAAACTCTGAGGATAAGCTCACGAGGGGGAATTATCTTTGAATAATAAATCGTGTGTATGAGCGGTGAGCGTTTCTCATTTTTTACTTTCTCAGGATCATTGTTTAGCTTCGCACCCCCTGCAAAAATAAAAATGCGTGGGCATTTGTTGACTCAACTGAACTTGGTGTTCTGCAAAGTACTGATGTTCCATCCCGGTTAAAATTAGAAACAAAAGTGGGAGGAAAATACGAAGTTGACAACTAAAATGAAACTGTGACCTCACAGAGGCTTCTGGGAGATTGAAGAGCCAGACATCGGGCATGACAGGCCTCATCTGGACATGTCTTGACCCAAAGGTGAGTCAGATGAATCTGTTAGTGGCTTTGTAGTTGAAAGTGCATAACAAAACCAGAAAATATGCACTTTTAACCCCTGAACTTTCTGTGGCCAAGAGCCTGTTCCTACTCCATATTCAAGTTCGTATCGATGTCCTAAAGGGATGGTTGAACCAGGTTTTTTTTATCATATTATATAATTTTAGTTTTTTTGTTTTCAGTAGTGCAAAAAATCACATTCAGCTATGATATATACCAGATTCAATGTTATAGTTCAGTCTCTAGAGGGCGCAGGCTGACAGGTCCTTCACATGCAATCTGAAAGCAGTTGCATCATTATCACATGACACAAGCTGATTGGCCTCTGCTGATCATGCAGCCAATGAGATTGCTTGCTCAACGATTATATAGTCTGGTTCAGTGTTTGCTGTAAGCTGGTCCTGACGCTTTACTCTGAACCCCTCTACCTCCCCCAGCTCCACCTGCCTAGATCTGCTCAAGGATTTATGTATGTCTATTTATCTTACATGCTCACAGCAGCATGTATTTATTGATGGTGTCTTATTTTTTTTATTCAACAAGAAAATAATAATGCAAATTTAAATTGACATAGAGTGAGTACATTATTTCTTTAATGCACAACTCATATGCAGATTTAGGGTTAGGATTTGTTTCTTACTATACTTTGAAGAGAGCACTTATGATATTGGTGCTTATCTGCCAAGCTACAAACTCCAGCCAAAGAATCTCAAATCAGACTTCCATAACATTGAGCCAGGTATAATTCTTAAATATTGAATTGCACTAATGATGATTACAATTATGATAACAACCATGATAATCACCGCAATTCATATCCTTAAAGGTGGAAACTGAATGCAACATGCCTGTCCATGTACTACATGATCAGCTTTCAGATGCACATTATAACGCTTAACAATTCCTAAACAGGTCGCTTGCCAGAATATGTCTGGTTTGATGAATAGTTACCAGGTGTTTCCTACTCTTACAGACAGCCATTAATCTGTTCGCTCAAGAGCAGGAGACACAATGTGTGTACAGTGAGCGATGCCATTCCTCATAATTATTCATTCACGTCTCTTTCTGATCCCTGATGATTGTAATGTGTCTTTTTTCAGGCCCTCGGGAGACTGTCGGAACATCCATTAACACACCAAAAGAGTTGGGAGACAAATATCCAAAGTCATTCCGGCTAACAACTTTTCAGCAAAGGTGAAAGAGTGAGACGGAGGAGAAAGAGAAAGAAAGCGAGTGAGCGAGCATCTCTTTGTCATGGTAATTGTTAACAGCGAGCGAGGAGGGAGCCTCAGGTGGCCATGCCAACTTAATATCCAGCGACTTTGATTTATTGCCAGATAATCACTCCTATAATCCTCTATAAAAGATTGGATTATTTTTGCCACCTGGCCTCTCTATGTTTATTTAACGAGACACCGTGATCAGATCAATGATGTCAAGAAGAATGGCACGTCTCCATGAACTTTGAAACCGCAAAGCCTTCCAAGTGATGTCTTCGATTGAGTCTTTGTTATATTGCATTATGGATGGCTTTTATTATACATAAGTCTCACCATAATCTAAAATGATAGCTTGGATGATGACAGACTCTTTCTGAATTGTGATTTTTCCTGCTTTTTTCTTTGTACAGTGGTCCCTAATGACAGAAAAGCCCTTGATAAATTCGGCAGTACAGTGAAGGATAACTTCGGAAGTAATTTATGCATCGACCGGAACAGAATGTTTTTATCAGATTGATTATAGCGATTTCTGTATTGCATTTTTATAATAATCTGTGCAAATAGACAGACGGCAACAAACTAAATGAGCTGTCATTCAAGCTTGAAAATTAAGACTGCGTGATATCCTAATATACTAGTTTGTTTCCTTTCAAGTGAGTTACACAGACTGAATATGTAAAGAATATCTACGCTTTTATTATTCAGGCCGTGTCTTGGTACAATCTCAGACTGGTGTCCTTTTTAACAAGTTAATGCATTTAGAAAGAAAAAAAACATTACATTCCCTTTTTAATGATATGTTATCTTCTTTAATAGGATTTGTGGAGGGTTGCATTTGCATAATGCATTATTACCCAACAAGACGGCCATCGACGGTGAGATATAGATCTCAGCCACACACACACCATTTCTCAGGTCCACACTTTATTATCCTAGATTTATTCAGCACGAGAGTCCGAGGTACATGGCTTCACAGCCAATGTTCTGGGAGGTTGAAGTAAATGGAAATAGGCATCTTACTTAATTAAGAAAGGCTTCGTGTCCTGCTCGATAAAAAGGGTCTGGAGTTATGGCAGTCATCATAGGGCCCCATAGAGTGAATAATTGGATGTTTTAGGCCGAAAAAATAAATGATCTAGAAAATCCTCTCTCGCTGAGCCAATAGAACTAATTAAAAATGAGGCCGATATCGTGCACTTGCACAAGGGGCGGATGTACGGCTCCCAGATCGTTCCTTGATTAGCACCGCAACTAATTCCAAACAGATGAATTCACTGTATCGGTTCTATATTCCATGTGCGCGCTTAATTTTATTTGCCATACTTTCAATGAAGAGGGAACAAAAGGCCTGAGAATCCTAAAAGTGGTCTATTATACCCTTTTAAATTTTCAACTTTCTTTAGTGTGTAATGTTGCTATATGAGCATGAAAAAGGTCTGCAAATGGAGTTATTCTCTATATCAGTAAAGCACTGTTTCTGAACTCCCTGAAACTGTTTGATTGTAGTCTTGAATTTTCTTCTGGGAATGAACATATCACAACATTCCTCATTTAATTAATTCCTGCCCAAGGCATATGCAAAATAAAGGGGACGAGGCCTGGTTGAGTTGCGTTAGTAGTTTGTTGAAACTCAAGGTTATGGTAAGGGGCCTGCCATTTACAAAACACGCTTAAAGGGGTTGACCAATTACAACACACTGGTCCAGCCAACCAATCAGAGCACACTGAGCTTTTTGGAAGGAGGGGCTTCATAGAGACAGGAACTAAACAGAGAGTTACTGACAGACTGGGAAGAGAGGTGCCGCAATAATGTAAAATATGTGAAAAATAATGTGTTTTTTAACATTCAAGCATGAAAACCTATTCTAGTAGACCCCAAAAACAAAGACTTTTTAAAAAAAGGGCATAAATAGGCCCCCTTTGAAAAAGTCATTTTTAACCATTTACCGGGAGCATACAAACATTTACTGTGTTTAACCCTTAAATGCATAAATGTTTCACCAAACATTATTACATATTTTGGTCTTTAGCGACCTGAATCTATATCTAACATGGATCTTTACCTGTCACGATAATATAAAACTCTCCTGATATTAGAGTGACAGTTACAGAAGAATTAAATAAAGCATTTTGTTACCTTTTGGAGCTTGGAAGGGTTCAGTTTGAGCAGATGTTTTATACCATCATCACTGTCCTCGTCAGAGCTCATTTCCCAGTACATTCAGCATCTGGCTCATATTTGCCATCTCAAACATCAAAACTATCATTTTCAACATCTTCAGAATCAATATTTTGATCACTGACAGATCCAACATCAAGTGATAGTGACACTAACACTGTTACACACCTCAGGTCGTTAGCGACCCTATACAATTTTTCCAAAAAATGATTTGGAAAACAGGCATTCTTTTATAATTTTTTTTTATTGTTATATTGTTTATAATACATTTATTGAGGAATACTAAGAAGGCTGATGTCTAACTTAAAAAATTGAATGAGAAGGGTAGTGAATGACGTCCCGGGTCACTAAAAACCTGAGTTATGTGTTTAAGGGTTAAAACCATTTTTCACGCTAGGTATATAATCGTTTATTGTCTACATCTAATGCAACAAAAACAGAGGAATTGTGGCTTTAATGCTTAAAAACAATGAATGGGACACCAAAGTGCATCATATCTATGAAAAGTACCACTTAACACACAGTCTGCAATTATACACTATTTCAGGCATAAACCTCTTCTTAAAGTACACATCCTCTTCTTCCTTCCCTTTTTGTGTTTGTGCGTTTGTTCCTCTATGACTGACATGAGAAAAACAAGAAAATGATGGGTATTCTGAGGGCGTAGCTATTTTTGATTCAGAGCTTAACTGCTAACTGTTAATGCTGCCGACTAACTCTCATCATTGGCGGTTTATATTGGGCCATGCACATTAGCTGAAAATGAAGGTGTCAGGTCCGGGGCACCGTGAAATGCCAAATTACAGTGACATCTTTCAGGTTATCGAGTGCATTAGCATTTCCTCTTGAAACAACATGGAAAACACAGCATATCCGGAATGAGGAAACAGCGCAGAGGTAGATGCGGCCGCACCATTTTGGGGTTTGTTATTCAGTGCGCATGTCGCACCCAGTTTAGTGTCATTTATGTAAGGGTGAAAGATCCTTTTGTGCCCCTTCTAGTAGGCCCAGGTGTGAAATCGCTGATATAGAGGCGATCATGGAATTGCACCTGGTTAATGCTATCTGTGATTGATTTCTCCAGTGCCACCCATGTCTGTAGAATTGGATTTCTGAGCTCTTGCTGATGTAGATCCCGATTCGGCGAGAAAGTCTAATCTCACCGGCAATGTGTGTCAGCAAAGCCTTTTTGTCGAACGTGTTCATTGCGAGGGAAAGAGATGAGGTGCGGCTTTGAGATGGAGACCTTATAGCCTCTCCAAATGAAGCACAAGTTCGAACAAAATAGCCGTAGTGTGGCTGCCTGTGTTGTTAACACCACATCAATGTGTAGTCTGTGCAGTAGCAAACAAATTACTAATAACTTCTTTAGATTGGAGATTTTAACTTAATATGACTATAGAATGTGCATTTAAATGATTTGACCACACAAAGTAAGGAGCAATATTGGGTTTTCTTATATAATTAATGTTAAATTACAACATGCATTGTGAATACAGAGTTTCATTTCATTTTTTTTTAAAGTAATCTAAAAGTAATCAAAAAGTAATCCGATTACATTACCTAAAATGAGTAATCTAGATTACGTTACTAACTACAATTTCCGTCATGTAATTTGTAATCAGCAATGGACTACAATTTGCAAGTAATCTGCCAAGCACTGTTCTCATCAAAATAAGTTAAGCCATTTTAAAACTTTTTTTTTTTTAAGTTATATGAGATTCAAAAGTTGATTGTACTAAAAATATATATTTTTAAATCAATTTAGAAATGACTAAGTTGATTGTACTTTAAAAAAAAAATTTACAGTGTAGTGCATTAAACGGTAGGATTTCAGAATTATGTATACAGTACATATGTAACATTAATATACTGTATAAATTTTTGTATGTTTGGATATATGCGTACGTGTACACAATATAGATATACTGACAGCATCTACAATGTACAGTTTTTGAAGTGGAACAATCTTCACAAATCCTTACATTATATTTTAAGTTATATTATAAGTTATTTTTTATTATTACATAGACAAGTTTGAGGCTCTGACTCCACCCATACTAACCAAAACTAGCCAATTCTCAACCATACTAAAAGCATTATAGTCAGATAGGTACAGCATGTACAGTGGCAATTTTAGCATTTTTACTTTTTTTTCTTGTTTAAAAACTTGACTGCGGCCAGAAAAATCACAGAGATCAAAATTAAATCATTATAGCCTACTGTAATGTCAAATTAGGTGAGTATATTTAAAATTGGATGACACTGAACATTTAATTAAATACATTAAATACAGTCAATATTCAAAATCAATACTCTATGAACCTAAAGGGATTTAGAAATATTTTTTCGTTTGTAAAGTTGTTAAAAATGTTTCAATATGCCAATAATGTACATTTTATTGCGCAAATAAACAACACTTTACATGAAAATACCTACAATTACTAAGTAATGAGATCCCTTGAAGCCAGTCTTATAAATAAAGAGTAATATGATTATTATGATAGTGGCTTTGAAAAGTATGAATTGTATCAATGCCTTTGTTTTTGTATATATACATTCAAATGCATTTCTCTGCTCGGTTCTGTTATCACAACATCCATAGAGTTAAGGAAACTCCAAATACAAATCAGACTTCTCTCATCCCTTGTACATTTCTCTGTCTTCGTGTGATTGAGTTTAGAAAATTCTTTTTGACAGTCAGATAGTCAGTGCGATAAATACATTTCAATGTAAGATTTAGAAACTCATTCAGTCTTGGTTCAAAGTTGTCAAACTAAATAAGAGAAAATGGTCTTCATGCATGTAATAGTAACGATTTTCTGTCAGTTACGATAGATGAAAAACCAACCAGCCAGTAACCTCTGACGACAAGGTACACATCTAGAACAAAACGAAATATGTTTACCTGCTATGAGTGTAATATTCCATCAGATCCTGGGGTAATTGCTTGAAATGACACTGATGCTGCATAACCTTTATGAAAATAACTTTTAAATTTCAGCAGGCTGTTATTCCTAAAAGCTGTACTTTTGAAACGCTTTAACTGAACCTGAAAATCTATCTGTGAATAATTTGTTCGTCATAAGCCTGTAACACATCTGTATGACTCCCTTGAAATCCTTCATTATCATTCATAATTCATGAAACCCTTCATAAACATTCATATTTCAGATCTCCTGGTTCGGTAAAAACTTTATTCATATTTTAACCATTTACATTTTACTTTCACATTTGGAGCAAAATTTGTTCAAATGCATTATTTAATTGTATGTTTGGTCACAAAACCTGTGTTGGACTAATCCAATTCTGTTGTGATTGTGCTCAATTTCTTTAAACTGCAATTCATTGAATTCCTCTTCCCATCATTCCAGTTCAAGGTCCTGTGGGATGTGGCTGATTTGATTACAATTCCTGGTTTGTTGAAATCAAAAGGGGGCCAATTCTTAATTTTTGTTAAATAACATCACCCTCGTTTATATGTCTGTGTGGTGTTTTTAATAAGACAAACCATGAACAAATGCATGTCAACACCATTGCTGAGTATTTTCTCTTTAAAACTGCAGTGAACCAAAGACAGTCTCAAAAATGCGGTTTAAATCACTGGTGTTTCTGACGTCAAAAACTACCTTGTAACCAATCATGCCAACGTGTGATCATCAACAAGTGGATCGCTGAGCTAGTGTGAGTGAGTGGAGGCGGGGCTAATTTACATGTCCATAGAATTGCGTATACTAAATGAGGCAAGGGTGTAGAGTTACATTCAAGCTATTATAAGGCATGAAGATTTTTTTTCAAGGAAAAAACGTTTAAATATGTCAGTTTGGTGATCAAAGATGAGTTTTAACAGAATACAGTTATTGACTACAGGGGGACTTTAATGTTAAAATTCTTTCTCCTAGTTAATATGCAGAGAAACCTATGAGTAAGCTATTTTTTTTTTAGGTCTATTCGCCTGAAAAGTGTAAACACTGTGGTGTTTTCAAAACATTGTGTTGTTTATTTGACTATCCCGACCAGCAACAATGGCTCAACCAATTGCATGAGTGTGGGGCGGGGCTATCGGTTTGGCCAACCAATGGCAGACAGGCAGCAAATGTTCTGGAAACCTGCTTGAAAAGGTTCTATTTGGTGATACTAGTGGTGCAGAAATCGCTTCACCTTTGTGAAACAGGAAAAAGGTGAAACCAGATTAGTATTCTAATAAATTCACACTTTCTTTCGGATGCTGGTTGTGGTTGTTTGATGGAGATGGAGAACACTTCCCCAGCCCCACAATGGTTTCCTCGCGATCACCAAGGACCAGTCTGACCTCTCTTTCGCAAATCAATCGATTAGACAGCAAGGCGGTGTGTAGAGAGTGGGAAAATTAACTTCATAATTTTCCTTCACAGCTGCACGTCGTGACCTACACCTCTCCTCGTTGCTCCTAATAGATGCACACGCTCTTCAGTCCTTCGACTTCTCCCTTCACCACACTTATCAAACAAAGGCCTTCTATTTCTTCCCAGGCCCTAATGATGTACTACTCCAGCAGCTTGTGTGGCCAGAATTTCAATTCCAGCCCCGTCGCAGACGTCTTCTGAGGCAGAGCGGAGCACAAACGAGGGTTGTGTCCATCCGAGGGTGCGAATTATACACATCTCTTATCAAAATAAGGGATTCGGCCATGACAGGCCCACTCGCTTTGATGCCGCAGAGAGGCTTCGCCGCACACTCCAGCGTAATTGTTCACTTTGAATAATAGCTTAGTGATGTTTACGGCTCAGATCTCGGAAAAGTCAGCGCGTGTGAGAGGAAATCTGTATTGGAGGCTTGCTCGTTTGAAGAACTTGTAAACAAGGCTCGGGGTCTAAGATGGATATCTGTTAAATGATCTCCTCTGTTTTGGCCCTTGTAGTGGTTTTATCAGTGCATCTTATCAATCTCAGCAGATGTCGATCAAACGGGCGCTTGCCTAGTGCCGTTTCGATGACAGATCCCTGGATGCTTGAAGGATTTGGGGTTATGCTTTTGAGGTATTTTCCGTCACTGAATCAGGAACACATCCCGGAGCTGCGTTTGGAAAAGCAGATGGTGTTGTTGATAGCGTGTCGGAAATATCCTTTGTCATTTATGCACAACCTTCAAAGTCATGCAAAACACCCTCCACCCATTGCTTTCGAGCTCTTATTTTCTCTCGGAAGGTACATTTCTAGATCCCACGGACTTGCTTTGTGAAGAATAAGAGGTTATTGTGAGTTTTCAGTTTGTACTAATTGGGATTTTGCACTAAGCAGGTTTGTTGAAAAATGTATTAAAAGGGCAGAAATGTCTGTCTATCATAAAACACTCTAGTTAAGCTCAGACTATAGTAAACCTGTTCATTCTGACCAAATATTTCAGAACATTCACATTCTATAAAATTTGTCCACCCTGGTACATGACATTTTGTGGATGTTTTTGAGCTATTGAAGACCATTACTAGCTAGGAAATTTACATTTAAAAAGAATTGTAATCTATATAATCACAAGTCATGTGATTTAGGGCATATGCTTAAGATTTTAAAGGGCAAATGCTACAGGGTGGACTGGAGATTGAGGGACTAATTTAAGGGTTTTTCACATTAAAAATAGGGATCATGATAAACTGTATTTTTAAGTAAATATAAACTAATACTCAAAATTGATCATTTAAATGTAGCATACTGTGAAAGCAAGTTTGGGGGGCATGGGAATTTGCCTGTCAAGTGCTTCAAATAGTTGAATTATTCTTAGGTTCTAATCATTATGAATTTGCATTAATTGGGGTACATCTACACATGAAAAACGATGTGGCATGAAAGATGATTAACATATTGTGTAAAATATGCAGTATTGTTTCATGGGGACATGAAATCCCCCAAACTGCTGGAATGACCCAATCGTAAATCACTAATGTTTTTCTCTGTCGATGGGACACACGTGATGCGGGAGATGGCCTGTGTATTTATTCGTTTAGCAGTGGTTGTGCAGCTGTCCGCGCGACCCCTGAAACACACTGACTGGTTCGTTGTCCGTGAGAATTACAGCCCAATTAGTCACTCAGACCACTAAATATTTCATAAAGTCATTAGCGTGGTATCAGTCAGGGGGTAATTTTCTTGAATGACAATGATTACCACAAATTACCTTTTCCTATTGGTGGTGCATGTATCAATTTTTAATGACACACACCACGCCAACATGGTTATGTCAGCTAAATCGCTAATTGTTTAGATCTGATTACCACAGATAACAGACCCCACATTGACACTGGCAATTTAATGATGTTGTGCCATATAAATCAAACTATTTGAAGCAGAGAGCACATAGTTAATAGTAAACAACTGTTTTGTGGTGAAAAACTGTTGCTTCCATAAAACTTTTTTTTTTTGTGAACGTGACATTGCAAAGCACTTTTAACTGTTTTCTTTAAAGAAATATTCAAGTACACCGTAACATGAATAAATCAGAAAATCAGTCATCAGTCAAGATGAGAATTTCATTTAGAAGAGGAATCTCAAATTTCTGAAAGCTGTTTCAGATGAGGAAGTTATTAAATTTCAATAAAAATATTATGAAGACTTTTTATAGTATAATAATGTGCACTTTTAAGTAGGGCTGTTAAACGATTAATCGCGATTAATCGCATACAAAATAAAAGTTTGTGTTTACATAATATATGTGTGTGTATGGAGTATAATTATTTTCTATATATAAATACACACACATGCATATATATTTAAGAAAAATGTGTTATTTATATGTAAAATATTTATATAGAATATAAATTATATATAATATAAATATATATACATGCAAATATTTCTTAAATATATACATGCATGTGTGTGTATTTATATATAGAAAATAATTATACACCGTACACACACATATATTATGTAAAAACAAACTTTTATTTTGGATACGATTAATCGCGATTAATCGTTTGACAGCCTTTTAAGACAAAGAGCATTTTTATAAATCTCCATAAAATGTCGATTTTAATTTCAAGTTTACTTTACTGTACAAATGCTGAAACTGTGTATTATTACATGCACTGATTATCTTTATATATTCTCTTAAGATGTCAACTACAATCATAAAACAAATCCCCAATGTTTATGGATAACATGCTTCAAAACGGTAACTAATATCATTCATAACTGCAAGAGAGTTGCACGCGTGGTTAATTGCACAGGCACTGTAGGCAATTATAGTACAGAATAATTAATATTATACATAGAAAAGTGATTCACTTACAAGTTTTTTTGAGAACTATGCCATGTCTCATAAGTAAATGAAATGTAAAGTTTCTGAGAAAAATGAAAATGGAAATTGCCCTCTGCAGTTCACTGACCTACAGCCAAATTACATAATCCATATTTAAGAATATGCACCATTATGCAATATGCATAGTTATTTAAATGCAACATTTAATGACTTTAAAATATCATCTTGGCACTCAGGACTAAGAATTGTAAATTCTGTGCAGAAATGGTGATTGACACCACTGCGATGCTTCAGTAGAACCAGGGACAGATGACTTCACTGAGGGCTGCGCTCCAGGATGGGCTGTGACATTTTCTCCCGGCGTCTCTGCTCTCATCCGAGGCCTGACCGCCCCAGGTCAGATTCTCTTAGATGGAGTTTATTTCTGTTGGTCAGCTGGCCTTTAAGAACACAGGGTCCTTTGAACAAACAGGCCTCAGTGGCGTTTCCCTATCTCTCTCATTTCACTCCCAATGGGAAATATTTTAGAGCTGGCAGCGTTTATCTCCTGGTACCTGCTCCATCTAAGGTACATTTCACAAATAGTGTACAAAATAGTGCTTAAAAAGAAAAAAACTTCAAATAAAATGGCCGCCTGTGACTGCAAGCACATAACTGGTGTATTTTAATCGCAACACTTATCCCAAATTCAGAATGAATTAAAGTCATGAAGAAAAATATAGACTACTATTTGTCTTCCTGCCTTGCTTTGTGTTTTTGAACACTTTTGTTGTTTAAACATTTATGACTTTTTCTATAGAGTGCAACAGGTTCTGGAAGTAAAAACCCAATTGATTTGTCTCTAGGTGAATTGATTTTTAAAGATAACTTTTAAACATTTAAAGATAACGTAGTGTGAGCAACAGGGATATTGATTGATGGTTTATACTTTTGCTGAAGTCATCAGCAAGCATTATTTCAACTCATATTTTAAATATTCGTGTTTAACAGCGGAATTCGCAGGTAAAAAAAAACAAACAAACAAAAAAAACACTACATTACCAATGATTCTGCAAAGAAATCTCTACCAATAAGAGAAAATCGATATGCAGAAGACTTCAGTCCACTCCTACGCTCTGCTAATGTAATTAAATTATTCTCCCTATGCTCTCAACTACAGTACACAAACACACATTTAAATGCATATTTTGCAATAAACGTAAAATATATTCTTTATATTATTCTCTCAGTGAATTCTCAACTCCAGCAGAGGTTCTCAACTCCAGTCCTCGGGACCCGTTGCTCTGCACATTTTGTATGTCTCTCTTATCTGACACACTCAGTTCAGTTCATGGAGTCTCTCTTAACGAGCTGATGATCTGATTCAGGTGTGTTAAATAAGGGAGACATACAAAATGTGCAGAGCAGCGGGTCCCGAGGACTGGAGTTGAGAACCACTGACCTAAAGGATTATTAGGAACACCTGTTCAATTTTCTCATTAATGCAATTATCTAATCAACCAATCACATGGCAGTTGCTTCAATGCATTTAGGGGTGTGGTCCTGGTCAAGACAATCTCCTGAACTCCAAACTGAATGTCAGAATGGGAAAGAAAGGTGATTTAAGCAATTTTGAGCGTGGTATGGTTGTTGGTGCCAGACGGGCCGGTCTGAGTATTTCACAATCTGCTCAGTTACTAGGATTTTCACGCACAACCATTTCTAGGGTTTACAAAGAATGGTGTAAAAAGGGAAAAACATCCAGTATGCGGCAGTCCTGTGGGCGAAAATGCCTTGTTGATGCTAGAGGTCAGAGGAGAATGGGCCGACTGATTCAAGCTGATAGAAGAGCAACTTTGACTGAAATAACCACTCGTTACAACCGAGGTATGCAGCAAAGCATTTGTGAAGCCACAACACACACAACCTTGAGGCGGATGGGCTACAACAGCAGAAGACCCCACCGTGTACCACTCATCTCCACTACAAATAGGAAAAAGAGGCTACAATTTGCACGAGCTCACCAGAATTGGACAGTTGAAGACTGGAAAAATGTTGCCTGGTCTGATGAGTCTCGATTTCTGTTGAGACATTCAGATGGTAGAGTCAGAATTTGGCGTAAACAGAATGAGAACATGGATCCATCATGCCTTGTTACCACTGTGCAGGCTGGTGGTGGTGGTGTAATGGTGTGGGGGATGTTTTCTTGGCACACTTTAGGCCCCTTAGTGCCAATTGGGCATCATTTAAATGCCATGGCCTACCTGAGCATTGTTTCTGACCATGTCCATCCCTTTATGACCACCATGTACCCATCCTCTGATGGCTACTGTCACAAAGCTCGAATCATTTTAAATTGGTTTCTTGAACATGACAATGAGTTCACTGTACTAAAATGGCCCCCACAGTCACCAGATCTCAACCCAATAGAGCATCTTTGGGGGATGTGGTGGAACGGGAGCTTCGTGCCCTGGATGTGCATCCCACAAATCTCCATCAACTGCAAGATGCTATCCTATCAATATGGGCCAACATTTCTAAAGTATGCTTTCAGCACCTTGTTGAATCAATGCCACGTAGAATTAAGGCAGTTCTGAAGGCGAAAGGGGGTCAAACACAGTATTAGTATGGTGTTCCTAATAATCCTTTAGGTGAGTCTGTGTATATATATATATATATATATATATATATATATATATATATATATATATATATATATATATATATATCAATTTATATTTCTCTATCATTTTTATTTTTATTTTGTCATTCGGAATGGGATTTTACCTTCCCTCATTAAACCTTTGCATTTTTTGTCTTATTTTTGTAAAAACTTTTTTGTTTCAAACAACTTTTGAAATGTTGTGATTGACCTTGTAGCTGGTTGGTTTTGTTCATGGCTTATAACTCTTTAACAAGGACTTTTAAAATCAATTTGGGGAAAATGAATGGAAAAAATATTGGAATCAAGAGCTCTAAAATAGCACTGAGCACTAGAGCACATTAGTTCCTCACAAATCAACATCATAGTTAACCTTCGCACTTGTCCATACAACACTGGCATTCCTGAACGGATAACCGTGTTTAAATGAATCGTTTGAATGAATGATTCAATTACTCACTCAGTCACTCATAAAGACAAGCCTGCATTTTTTAAGCTGCATTTCTGAGGGAATCGATTTTGTGAATGATTCAGTGAGTTACTTAGTCACTTGTTCCATTAACTATGTAGCGTGCAGAAAGAATCCGTGACAATCCCGAACACGAATGCACAGCCTCAGACAATCGGAGTGATATAAACTGTGAAAAAAAATCACAATGCTGCTGAACTGTATAAAGATCTCATTAAAAAAAGAAACAAGGATTTTTTTTGTGCCTATTATTTTATAGGCTATAGGGCTACTAAAGTGTCATATTTGTCCAAACTTCTTTTAGTTTCTGTGAAAAGGGTTCTACAGCGCGCCTTTCATTTTCTCCCGTGTAAAGAGTGTGTAATCCGTTAGATCATCCCTTTTCAGCATTTCAGCTGAGTAAGTGTCATATTCTCTCACCTCATTAGCAACATAATGTTCATAGCGAATAACATTCAGATCTACGCCGCTAAAACCACTCGCGGGGCCAAAAGCTTTCTCAGCTTTCCGTCTCCCCCTCTTTTTATCTTCACCTCACAACTTTACTTACAATACAGCTACCTGATGCATGCAGCCCCAGAGATAATTTTATGGTAATTGATGGCCGGTTTTGGTGTGTGACCCGGTGCAGTGTTCAAGATAATTATGAGCTGTAGTGAAGACTCAGTGAATACATGCATAAAACTCAGATTAATGAGCCGATTCGATAAAATTGGGTCCACCGTCACCTGTGTTGAAGGATGTTTCTCAGAAGAGGTCATAGCATTTTGAGAAACTCATTAGGTCATGAATTTTGATGAATGCTGTATCATGGGAGATTACTGTAAATGGCATATTAATGGCATTTTCAGCAAGAAGTTGAAGCAAAATGCAATACATTAACAGCAAAAATAAAAAATAAAAATGATGAAAAAACGAAATATGGATATTTCAGGATAGACTACTTTTAAATGTGCACTTTATGAATCTTTCCGTCTGATGTCCAATATCACGGATAATTGCTTTTATTGGCTGATACATCAGTGGATCCCTAAAGAAAAAGTTTATGTATTAAATAACCATGTGGAATAATTGCCTATTTTTGGTAAATAAATCAACTAAATGAACAAATGAAAAGTACATTACCCCAATATGTCTACCACAGTAGAAACAGCACTGTATAAACATACAGATTGACATTTCTGTCGTCACGCAACATATAGGCTACTGACTTGCCTTAGTTAATATGCAGGCTACATAAAACTAGCAACTTCATATCTATGGACCCATGACTAATAAGACAAAGCCTTTATGGTCCGGAGACTACAAACACTTAAAATAAGAGTTCAAGGGTACCTTATTAGCACATCGCTCTGGTCCGAAATAACTGCTGTTTCATACAGCATTTCCTTGTTTAAAATGTACTGCAAGATGCAGTTTCTTTCCAAACTATTTTTAGCCTAAACGCGATATATCCTCTCGACTATTCAGAATTCTCTCTCTCTCTCTCGCTCTCTCACCCTCAAATCACTCGCGCGTATCGCGCCAGACGCTCAATTCATGCGTCCGCGCCGCGCTAAACGCCTCATTCGCGCCGCAGGACCTCCAGATGCACGTAAACGCGTCTTTACATTGACTTGACATGAAAATCACTTGCGCTAGATGCTCTATTCGCGTTTGGTGTGAACGCCACTCACTCACACAAGGTCATGTCGTGATTTGTTTTATGTAAAGCGGACAATGGTTCTACTTTTTATGGGTTCGACACTTTACTGAATGCCAATGTATTTATTACTGACTGACTTGCCTTTTTTTTTTAAGACAAACTTTTTTTTTTCTGGAAAAAAGTGATTTTAATACATAGGCTGGAATGCATGTCACGGACCACATGCAATGCCGCCGCGGAACACCAGGGGGCCGCGGACCACCGGTTGAAAACCCCTGCATTAGGCTATTTGATATATTTTTCTACTTTGAACAACTAGTGCAACACAATTGGTTTTAAAATTGTTTAAAAAATCTTGAGATTCACTTTGGTAAATATGATCATTCCCACAAAACTTAGTGCATATACTCAACATATTATCCTCATTTGTTTGTCCTAAAAATCCATGACCAGCATTTTGTTAGGCACGTTGTGCTAAATGGCTCTATCCATAATGAATTCTCACATAGCTGTTTAAGTATGATCTGATTATCTGTGATTTGCTGCTTTGCAGTGGAATTTCTCTTTCAGTGAAAGCAGAATAATTACTTGATGTCAGAAAACGTTTCCAATTTTTCAAACTTTGGAGTAGTTTGGAAGAAAAAGCTATGAAAAACACTCAGAAATGTACTTTTGTACTTTCATTGTTGTCTCTGAAATGATAATTACAGCCAGAATATAATGACGTACATTTCAATTTATGTTGCACTCAAAAGCACAGCATAAAAATAACAAAAAGCACTATATAAAGGGAAGTAATTGTTGTCATGGCAATAGCAGCAGTGCTGATGGTGTTAGCAATTAGCTGTGGATTCGTTAAAGGGCAGTCCTTCAAAGAAAGACACTGCTCATTAGCATGCATTATTACCAAGCTAACATTGGCTATTGATTCCCATTACTTTGCATGTTCTATAACTCATTTCCCAGTCCTGTCTCAAACACTTTTCCTCGTCGTGTCTCGCTCCCCAGACAGACATAACCAGACTCCCTTTATGTTCTCAAAACAGAATTAGTTCTGAGCCTGACATGGAGCTTTATGAATCTGACTTAAACTTCCCAGAGGGACTCCAAATTGTAATTGTCATTGCTGCTTTCCAGTTAGCATGTCTGTTCCCAGGAGTCAATGTTTGGTTGGTTAGTGTGGCCCATTGAGATGAATAGGAATGCTAAAAGATAGCTTTTTCCAGTTATATTGTTCTGTTTCATAAAATGCAATCGCTTATTTGAGACCATAATGAAGGTTTAATGGAATGCTAAAGGTCGTGATGGCTAGCTCTGCAACCAAGCACCCTCGCACCCATTAAACACAGTAGAACAGCAGCGATTGGAAATCGAAACTCTGGTCTCAGAAACCCAGAGGGTCGTCTGAAAAGCGAATGGAGCAGAGGGTCTTCGGTCAAACGCAACGGGGTGTATCCATGCCCCACACTGACATTGATGATTTTCATTCTTTCAGTGTGGAGATCACTGTTTATGTGTATTGATGTCTCCTTATGCCAATAGCTATTGGTGTGAGTTGTATTAAGTTACCAGCCTAAAAGGTTAACCGATTCTTGGATTTTTCCCCCGTTCCCTCTCCTTTTTTTGTTATTGACTTCATTTACATTTATGCATTTGTCCGACGCTTTTATCCAAAGCAACTTACATTGCATTCCAAGGTACACATTTTACATTATCAGTTCTTGCTTTCCCTGGGAATCAAATTCATGACTTTGGTGTTTCAAGCGCCAACGCTCTACTGTTTGAGCTTCAGGTAAGCAGACAGAATGATGACAGAATTTTTATTTTGGGTGAACTATCCCTTTAATTGCATAGAATATATAATAAGGTAAAAAATGTGATTAGACTTGTAGTATGCACAGCAATACAAATGAACAAGCTATGTGGGGTCCAAAAGTTTCAGATCACACTGGAAATCTGGGTATATATCATTTTTTCTTTTAAATTTGTAACTAAATAATTTTCTGGGCAATTAAAAAAAATAGTTTTTGTTATGATCATTATATTTTTTATTTTAGTAATACAATTGAAATATTTCATTTTGAAATCAATCAAGTAACCCAATCAAACAGGACTTACACTTCCCATCATGCTTTGCAAAGGGGCTGAATTGGGACAGTAAATGTTGAAATAAAGTGTTATTTAATTATTTTTTTAGCAAGATGAGAAAACGGAGAGGCTTAATATTTAATGTTATATTATGTTGTTATTTAAAAGTTTCATTTTTGATAATGGTTTTGTGGGTTACCATTGTGGTGAATTGATGAGCTTGTGATTGAGTTGAGGACCGGCTAACAAGAAATTTGAATTGATGTCATTTTAAATCAACAATTATGGTAATGATCTGGATGCAACCAGTGTCATTTCTGGACATTAAACACTGAACATCACAAATGCATAGAAATGTTGTATTAAGTTTGTTGTTATGTAAGTCACAGGACTAACAAGAAGCTTTAAGTGTGTATGATTGTTTGAATAATTCAGTTTAAATGAAAACCATTTGTTTAAGTTAAACTAAAACCATTTACTCTTGCTAAGCTCCATCCACACACACAATAGAATAAACATATTTTAAGCCAATAAATCAACATCTGTCATCATTGGGGTGGGGGAACGGATTTCGACAGCTGAACTATTTGCCGTCAGATTCTGTTCCTCTTATGTTTCTTACACAATTAGGTTCTAATATTTATCACATTGCTGCTAATTTCTAGATGCAATATCCAATTGGTCAATGCACTCTGCACTGACATACATTGTTTTCAGCTTATTGCAAACCTGAGTTCAAGTCCCGGGTTGTCAAACTTTCTTGATACTATACTGTCCTATTATAAGAAAAGGCAAAACAATTCTTTAAACTGATGCAAGTTAAGCTCCATCCACACACACGAAAGTAAAATCAGCATTTTTTAAGCCATTACATCAACACCTCTCCTAATGGGAGTGGGGGAACGGATTCCGACAGCTGCTTTTTTGCCATCGGATTCTGTTCCCCCCATATTTCTGACACACTGAGGTTCTAATATTTATCAAATTGATGCTGTTTAAGCTCCATCCACACACAGAATAGAATAAGCATATTTTAAATTAACCCAATTGACTCTTCTTATTTATACATGGTTGATTCTATTGGGTTACTTGTTTTGATAAATGTGAAACCACTGTCCATGATTGAATCATGTTCAGCCAAAGAGCTTTTTTTTTAGAGAATAAATGCAAAAGTGTACACATTTCATACTTTCACACCCCATTTTATGGCATAGAATACATATGTGATTCAAATTGAATAGTGAGGCATGCAAATCAATAAAAATAAAAAATGACCTTTCTTCAAAACCCACATCTACAGGTGCACTGTGGCGAATTAATTCCCCTGAACGATGTGTAGAGCGATCTGAGCATACAGAAAGCACATCATCACTTAACCTGGCCTCATGTGCTCATATATTGTGCCTGTCCAGGTTCAACTCGGCTGCCATATTTATTGTGGACATACCGGTACTTGTCCTGTCACAACAGCAATAGGTCACACGGGAACACTTACAGCATGTTGCTTGACCGGATTGACTAGCTTGTCCACCATGGGACAAGGTTTGAGTAGGCTCTTGTGTGAAATAAGTGAGTCGAGGGGATGCTGGGAAGGGTATGGTGCTGTACAACACCCTCGAGACTAGCAGACGGGTCAGTGAACTACAGCTGAGACCCGGGGTCTGTTAATGCAATCGGAACCCGCTCAGACTAACTAACTCCAGAGTGAGCAGTGCTGACAGCATGGAGCGGTTGGCAGGGCATAACACTGTGCAAATAAACTCAAGGACACTTAAGCAAGTGAGTGTGCGAAACGGTGAAAAAAACAAAACCAAGAAGAAAAGAGATTTTTTTCTCTTGTATAAACCTGGTGTGAGCCTTGCCATTTCCTCAAATATGAAATTGTGAGAAAAAAAAATATGCTTGGCATTTGGAAAAACTGCTGAATCCAGGCCTCTGTGTAAGAGAGAACACTTACTCAACTGTTACAAAAAGTTCAGATAATGTGAAAAGAGCTGCTAGCCCATTTTGCAGAATGGCGAAAGAAGGCGCTCCAGCAGTAAAGAACATGTGTCCTGATTTTCCGTTCTGACTGACAGGGAAATTTATGGAATTAAACATAATGGATTTACATATGATAAAATGTGCAAAACGGAGCTAAAAGGTTGCTTTTTCACATAGGAGATTGAAATGTTACTGAGAGCTAAAATTTTGCATATATATATATATATATATATATATATATATATATATATGCATGAAATCCAGTGCATGGTTTGATCTTTCACCTGTAATGACCGGCCTGTGTTACTTCCAGTGCCAGAGCTTGGGATTCGATCCAATACCCACTCTGATCTTATACAGTATCGAGATCCACAATACATGTATATTGTGGATGCCAATACAGTGCAGGTCCATTTATATGGCCATAAGTGTACACAGAGAACAACTCCGAGGTTACTCAATAACACATGAACAGGTTTTAGCCCACAGGGCCAGCGTATGTGAAGATCAGAGTGGGTATTGGATTGATTCCCAAGCTTCCCAAGCTCTGGCACCGGACGTAACACAGGCCGGTCATTACAGGTGAAAGCTCAAACCGTGCACTAGATTTCATGCATTCAGAGCACATCAATAACATCTTTCCCATGGCCTCTTATGCTGTTAGCTGACGTAAATATATTTTGTGCTCTTGGGGTCAGGTCAGATGGGCTGAGCCAGATTTGTATGGAGGCAGCATGAGTTCTCTCCAGGTGAGACGTGTTTGCTTGCATTAATAATGGAACATCAGAAGAAATAACTGCTTTTATGGGATGTTTATATATATATATATATATATATATATATATATATATATATATATATATACTGTGTATATATATATATATATATATGTTTGTGTGTGTGCTTTGCTTTTCCAGATCTCTAGCCATGGTAAAATCACTCTAATATATAGCAATAAAGTGACAATGCTAACTAATTGCATTTATTACAAATAATATCACAAAAAAAATATTATTGTGGCATAAAATAAACATTCATTTTGTGTTATATTCTATTCAGCTACAGTCTGTTTCACTCCTATCTGACATCCATTTTACCACAGGGTGTAAAATTCCATTTCAGATTAGTGTTGATGGGGTCGGATAGAGGTGGGAAACCAGATCCTTATTCTGTTTGTCATTCTGACCTTACTAGACCTGACTTTTCTCCTGATGGTGCTCCTCTGGGTCACTGTATGGCAAAGAAAATGACCATTCAAAGGTGAGAGGTCAGAATACAGCTGAAAGAAGTCGCATCCATCGGCAAGCGTAGTAGCTGTCAAACCAATAAGTTGTTGTTTTGTCATGCATCCGTTTAAGTGGCCAGACAACCTCTGTCCTGAAACAACCTCTTAAACCTTTACAACTCCATGTCAGTTCAGCACAAGCAGTTACTTGGCTTATTTTACTCCTAAATCTTTTAAGTAATTTGAGAGCACCATTTCATATGCCATCTGAAAATTATTACACAGCAATAACTGGGACATAAGGGATTCATTGTCAATGAGTAAAATTAATCTATTGTGACTAAAGCTGATGTAAAGTGAGCGAGAAGCATTTTTAATCACTCTTCAGTCTTAAGGATCTCGCTGCTGTCTGCCAATATACATATGGAAAATACAACGTTAAAAAAAAAAATTAAATTGCGAATAAAACAAAGATTATTGGAGTACGTTTGCACTATTTCAGTCTTTCTACTTAAAAAATACCCATGTTTAATTAAACGTGTTACTTGCATCGCCATAATGAAAAAAAAAAGAAAAAGAAAAACTGAAAATGTAAACAAAAAATAAAACAAACAAATTGGAAGACCTTGCCATGTCTATGTACAGTATATATATATATATATATATATATATATATATATATATATATATACTGTATATATGATTAACTAATCAGAAACCATAGCAAATAGCGAGAACTCATACAGACAGAACGTGTGTATATATATATATATATATATATATATATACAGTGCTATGCATAAGTGAATACACCCATGCTAAAGTTGACTAAAAAGAGGAATAAAAAATCATATTTTGGAAATTGAACTTAATGCCTTAATTTAAAAAATTAGGAAAAATCCAACCTTTAAGGACACCAATTTTCTTTGTGAATGAATAATGTATCATATATGTATAGTATAATGTAATAATGTAAAATACATGGTGCATAAGTGAGTACACCCCAATGTTAAATTCCCATAGAGGCAGGCAGATTTTTATTTTTAAGTATTTAAAAAAAAAAATTTTTAGGATACTATGCATCCTGATAAAGTTCCCTTGGCCTTTGGAATTAAAATAGCCCAACATCATTACATAGCCTTCACCATACCTAGAGATTGGCATGGTTTTATTTCAGTTAGCCTAAAAGCTAGTTTGATTTGCATTGAGAGATGATCTTATGGAAAGTACCCCATGCCAATCTCTAGGTATGGTGAAGGCTATGTGATGATGTGGGGCTATTTTAATTCCAAAGGCCAAGGGAACTTTATCAGGATGCATAGTATCCTAAAAAAAATTTTTTTTTAAATACTTAAAAATAAAAATCTGCCTGCCTCTATGGGAATTTAACATATGGGTGTACTCACTTATGCACCATGTATTTTAAGGAAGAACATTTATTTATTTACGATACATTATTCATTCACAAAGAAAATTGGTGTCCTTAAAGGTTGGATTTTTCCTAATTTTTTAAATTAAGGCATTAAGTTCAATTTCCAAAATATGATTTTTTATTCCTCTTTTTAGTCAACTTTAGCATGGGTGTATTCACTTATGCATTGCACTGTATATATACACACATATATACACACACACATATATATATACATATACACACACATATACACACACATATACATATATATATATATATATATATATATATATATATATAATTTAAATAAATAGATATCATTTTATATATACTGTTAAAAGGGTGTTGAAAAATCTTTTGAAGTGATAAAAGAACAAAACATTTTCTTCAAAACAATGTATTTTCTGTGATTGGTCCAGTGTATTTTTAGAGGCTCAATTTCAGACGTTAATTGCTTCTGGCATGACCGTCCTCAGAGAAGAGCTACCTCCTTGAGAGCCTTTAACTGTCTGTAGACCAATCTCAGATATTTCTTTTATTTCCATGTAATTGCACACATCTTCCTGCTCAGTGTAAAAGCCCTTCAAAAACACACTCTCGTCTCAGCCTAAACATCTCTCCCGAGGTCCCATGATTGGCCAGATCTTTGACAAGGGATGGGGAAAAAAAGCAGGATACAGCATAAAAAAAGTGAAATTGCTCTATGCTTCTGTACAGTATCAAGTTTCCAAACTTTCCACAGTGCTGACGTCAAAATCATCTCTTACAAATCCAAAACTGTGTACAAGGAGAAAAAGGGGGAAAAAAATTGTCTAAACTTTGCTCACAAAAAAAACCTTTTACTTCCATGTGGTGGTAGATTCATTTGAGTGACATTTATTGTAACTGATTAGATAATAAATAAAAACTGAACAATGGATGTATTATGTTAAGAATTTGTTGAAAAGTTCATTGCAACCCTTGTGAAGCTAATGCTTGATTTATATTTCTGTGCAAGGCACGTAGATTTTGTTTGCACTGGATTTGTTTGTTTGTTAGCTCTCAGTCTGAGATCTATTAAGCCCAACAGAGTAGATATTATCGTACGAGAGTGCACATTAAATGCCACATTTCGCCTGGGAAGCCATTCTTGAATGTGTTGGTTTATGTTGGCAATGGAAAACAACAAAACTAATGCTATACTAGAGCAGGTGGTGTGCAGCAGAAATGTCTTTACTGCATCCAAACAGTGAATGAGAACTAAGTGCAGCACCCCATCTGAGCGGGATGAGTTATCAGCGGTAGGCCGAAAGCAGGTGATTTATTGAAGATAGTGCAACCTGTCACTGTGCATAACCTAAATTCTGAACCAGTAAAAATGTCAACAGTGAGCAGTGTGAACATATATCTGGTTAAAAAATTCTGATTTTCTAGTCAAAGGCATCATAATCAAACACCAACAGTACTTAAAAATAAATTCAAATGAATAAATAAATACAATTTGTAGCGATTGGTCCAGTTGTAATGCAGTTTCGTCTGCTTTTTGTTGCTTTTCACTGAATAATAGGCTACTTTATATAAATCAATTCAAAATTAATTCAAAATTGCACGGTAGGTGATATCCGTTGTCAACCCCTGCTCATGTTGAAGAGCATATTAACATGCATTTAATTGTGATGAAACTAATATCCTGAATTTAAAAATGTAAATAGGTAAAACTGAATAGCGCGTGCAAAACTGGTGAACAGTGTTGGGGAAAGTTACTTTTAAAATGTATTGTATTACAATATTGAGTTACTCCCTTAAAAAAGTAACTAAATAAATTGCTTAGATTCTTTTTATGAACTTAGTTACGCTTGCATTGCTTTTTTCTCACCTGGGCTTGGCTAGCTTGTTTGATTTTTAATAACAAAAAATAAAATTACTTTGATTAGCAAATGTAAAGGCACTTTCACACCAAAAGTGAAATGAATAAGCCTCAGGCTGAAGGAAAAGGGTCTTCTTTTTCAGGCTGAACTTCTGGATCTCAGAAGAATAGGACACAGGAGAAGAAAGTTCAACACTCTTATTTCAGCAATAAAAACAAAAACAAAAATTAAACACAAATGTGATGTTTATCTAAAGTATTTTTTGCTTATTAGTATGGTTGAATTTAATCATCCAAGGTCAGCCATAAAGACATGGTTAATAAAGTAAAATTAAATGGTATATTTGTGTAGAGTATTTAATTATTTCAGGTTTGTGTAATATTCTGAGTTTCACTGGTTTTAATCTTTTTGGGGGATATTGAATCTGTTTTTGCGCAAGTGAGATAAACTCATGCTGACATTAGTCTTGAACTACAATAACCATCACTCAACGCCTCTGCACATTTCTCTCAACATGGATGAAGAAGAGCTGTCAGAGTGTCTGTCAATAAATAGGAAAACCTAGTAACGCGCTAGTTATTTGAAAAAGTAACTCAGAAATATTCTTGTATTTTTAAAGTAATGTGTTACTTTACTAGTTACTTGAAAAAGTAATCTGATTACGTAACTCGGGTAACTTGTAATGCATTACCCCCAACACCGCTCGTGAATTCACTCCTGAAAAGAAGACAAAAAAAAAAAAAAAAAAGATTTATGGTTTTGGGTGTCCCCATCTGTAGTATATATTGGCATGGCAGGAACAGAAAGGCCCAGACTCAGCACTTTTCACTGGTGAGCAAGTGGACTGTCTGATCTGTGAGAACGAAGTCAAAAGAATAAGTGGCGAACCCTCCACACAGCTCCTCAAACGCTCGCGCTGAAGCAAACCGCGGGGAACTCGCTGAAAGATGGCGAGAGAGGCAAAAGGTGAAGAGGAGGACATTCACAAACATCTGCTGAACAAAACCCACCTGAGGAACAAGAAAAATAACATTTTGCGCGAGATGATAATCGCCTTGACCTCCACGGCAATTATTTTACCGAGTCTCTCAGTCTCAGCCTCCACAATTATGCTCCTAACATCTCTTTCCCCTAGAGCAGTCATTTGCATATAATTAGCGACTGTCGACTGCGACTCTACACGGGAGTCTGCGTGTTTGAATGGGATCCGAATCCAATTGCTAGTAGTATTCAGCTCATTTCGTCAGGTTCAATGCGGACAGGTGACGAGCCATTGTGGATTTACAGGTGCGCTACGTTCCCCGATCTTCAGTCCATCATTAACGTTTAACGAGTTCTCCATCTCGCACTTTTTCCCCTCACCCTCCTCCACAAGACGTAGCAGTGTCTTCCACTGATTTGTGTAGTTTTTTCCTCGAATTTATAGTGGATTAAAAATGAAATCCTGGCCGCTAAAGTGCATAATCTTCTGCCTATTGTAGGCTTTTTGCTCATTCTGGTAATCCGTTTTTGACAGCTCGGCTCAGAAAGACTCGCGGCGTGGGTGTCCTGAAAATTTCCCTGTCCGTTCCTCCCCTCTTTCTCCCCCCAAACGCCACACTTATTGACATCGCATTACGAGTGGGTTTCATCGAAATCCCCATTTTGCACACATGTTTGAAATGCTAATAAATTGCATGCGTGCGCTGTTGGTCTTTCTATTTGTTCTCAATTTACATGTGAAGAAAACACTGTTTCACTTAAAATAATAAAATACAATACGAGTTTTTATTAAAGCAATATTCCATCAGACGCCATGCGTTAGTTGGTGTTGATTGATACATTAATTGATTGATATTTTTAGTGGTCATCTTAATAGTGAGAGTGTGAAAAGTGTTTGAGGAGACTTTACTTCCTTAATGTCCACACTGTAAAAAATTATATGATCCATAAATTATGACAACATACTGTATGTTGATAGATTGCTTTAACTCATCAAAATAAGTTAAGCAATTTTCAGGTAACACTTTACAATAAGGTTTAATTAGTTTTCATTTATTAACTAACATGAACTAACAATGATCAATACATTTGTTACTGTATTAGTTCATCTTTGTTAACTTTAGTTAATAAAAATACAGCTCATTATTGTTTGTACATGTTAGTTCACAGTGCATTTGCTAATGTTAACAAATACAACCTTTGATTTTAATCATTTATTAGTAAATGTTGAAATTAATATTAACTAAGATTATTAAATCCTGTAGAAGTCTTGTTCATTCTTAGTTAATGGTAGTTAACTAATGTTAACTAATAAACCTTATTGTAAAGTGTTACCAATTTTCGTTATACAAGATTCAAATCCTTTTTAAAGTCAGTTTAATGTCATTTAAGTCATTTCAACTTAAATGAGTTGAATCTTGTATAATATAAAACAGTTGAAAACTGCTTAACTTATTTTGATGAGTTGATTGTACTTAATTTAAGGCACTAATTTCTTTTCACAGTGCAGGGTTCAATCAGTTTTGAACATGGCTGCATTCAAGATTTTATAGCCTGAACTTTTTAGAGTGATTGATTTCGCCAGTCTAACCTTAGGACCTTTTTCATGGGAATCCTATTTAAAGCAAAGCTTAGCATATTGAGCTGAACTTCCTGCAGAGAATGTGACAGCATAAGGCCTTGATTGTGTATTATTAATTATTGTGTGTTTTATTTACCTCCATCCACCTGCTGATCTAACAGCCTGTCTGAATGATGGACACGTCCAAGGTGAAATTCAGATAACAAGTGTTGTTTTTTCCTCCATCTCATTTGATCCATTTCCTCCTCTCTTGGACAGATGCAGCCAGGGGCACTGGCACAGTGGCATCTCTGCCAGCTCCCATCAGCGCATGCCTGGCATCGGAGGCTCACCTTGACCCCCCCGATGAGAAAAGAACAGGCTCTGGCTGCTCTCCCAGATTCTTCTTCCTCCTGCTCCGATCTAGACCATGTACGGACCCGACGCATGTGCGGCAGTCAAATACAAATTGTGACAATCACCAAGCAGGTCTATTACAGTCAGATTTACCACTGCTGGGAAGCACAGTAGGTAACGCAGAGCTACAGTTGTTATGCCAACTGTGTTCCAAATACCTAATTGCAGAAACACCATCAACTGGCTGCTGCTGCACAGGCGGACATGTGGTTTAAAGACCAGCAGACCTAGGAAAAAGGGGACTGGGAATTAAGAGGCGGGAAAAGAAATACCACTTCACTGTTTAAAAGGTTGTGGTCTGTTTTTTTTTTTTTGTTTTTTTTTTTTGAAGGAAATTAATACTTTTGTTCAGAAAGGATGCATTTAATTTATCAGAAGTGACAGTAAAGACATTTATAAATTCTATTTAAAATAAATGCTGTTCTTTTGGACTTTATATTTATGGGGGGGGATTTGGAATGATTTATGAAGGATCATGTGACACTGAAGACTGGAGTAATGATGCTGAAAATTCACAGGAATAAATTACATTTTAAAATGTATTAAAAATAGAAAACAGTTATTTTAAATTGTAATAATATTTCTACAATATTACTGTTTTACTATATTTTTAGTCAAGTGAATACAGCCATAGGAGACTTTTTTCAAAAACATTAAAAATCTTACTGAGCCCAAACCTTTGAATGGTAGTGTATGCAATAAAAATGGATATAATTTATAAAAATTGTTTATAAATTTAAATTTATTAATTATTTTTTGTAATTTATGAAGATAATACAATATTTATAACATTTGTTATTAAATCATAATCAATTATCATCGATCAATATATATATATATATATATATATATATTATTATTATTATATAGCACAACATGCTAATCAAACCAATAAGTTTGAAAACAGCCATTGCATGTATTTGGGGCCGGACAAGTAAATGTACCGAACTCATATTGAACCATGACCCCAAAACTATTATACTATTATTAAACTAATATATAATATATTAAAACAACTTAAAAATCACGCATACACTCACACATATATTTCTTTTCAAATGTTTACAATTCCTGAAGATTTGCATGCTTTCCTCAATTCTAATAGATACAAAAAAATCTACATTTTTTGTTGTCGATGACTGTTTCACAAATATCACATTACAGAAGTAAAAAAGCTTTGAATGCCATGTCATGTTCACTTTAGTTCAATGCTAATCAGTTTGCAACTGTTAAACTAGTGCTAAACATCCTAAACTCGCTTGTGAAGCTCGTTTTTCGGATAAAACTGACTAGACTAATGACGCTCGTACGGTAATATCTCAATTGTGCAGCGTACCAGCTCAGCGAGGGCTCGCCACAGTTAGCCATGTTCAAACGGGCGTCACCGTGTGCAGGGCTAGCTCTCCCTGGCATCGTACAATGCTTTAAACGCCATTGGCGGTCTGGTCTAAAAAGGCCCTCACAGGACCCATGTAATCCATTACCATCAAGCACAGCAAACAAACCCGCCCCGAGAGGGAAAAGTGTGTGCGTTTGAGGATCGCATGAGGTGGGGTACTCAATTTGTATACTTGTTAGCGGGCCCAAAGGATAAGGCTTATTTTTACCAGGCTTTTAAGACTTGGGAATGGATTTAAACAAAGAGTCGGACTCCGAGTTAGCTTTAAGCTAATCTAAGATAAACACTGCCCTACAGGATTTTAATTAGAGTGGCTCCATGCCTACCATGGGGCCTCCTGATCCTGAGCGCTAATGACTGCCTTTCTTCATTTTTCCACTGTTTATATAAAATACAGTTCAGAGTGGCTAAATTGATCGTTTCCATTGACCTAGCCACCCCCGTAGACTTTAACCAACAGATGGTTACACAGTCCTCCAAAGTACTTATTTAACACACTTCTTCCCCAAAGCACGTTCTTCTGATTTCTGAAGGATCATGTGAAACTGTAGACTGCAGTAATGATGCTGAAAATTCAACTGTGCCATCACAGGAATAATTTTGAATTGTATTAAAATAGAAAAACATTTATTTTAAATAGTAATAATGTTATAAAATATTTTTTTTTAAAATAATGTATTAAAAAATATACCAACCCCAAACTGTAAAACAGCAGTGTGTGTATACACACACACATACACACACACACACATATATACAGTGCCCTCCACAATTAATGGCACCCCTGGTAAATATGATCAAAACTGGCTGTAAAAAATAAATCTGCATCGTTTATCCTTTTGATCTTTCATTCAAAAAATGTGCAAAATTCTAAACTTTCATTTAAGTAAAAGAATTGAATGTGGGGGGGAAATCACATTATGAAATAAATGTTTTGTGCAACAAATTTTTGTGTTGATTTTGATGTTTGTTTTGGACCGTTGTCCTGATGGAAGATCCAACCACGGCCCATTATAAGATAGCAGGTTTTGATTTTTTTATCTGTTGATATTTGATAGAATCCACGATGCCATGTATCTGAACAAGAAGTCCAGGACCTCCAGCAGAAAAATATGCCCACAACATTAAAGATCCAACGGTATATTAAATTGTACACATGGGGTACTTTTTATCCTTGTGTTCACCAAACCCATCTAGCGTGTTTGCTGCCAAAAAGTTATTTTTTTAGTTTCATCTGACCACAGAACCCTGTGCTGTTTGAAGTTCCAGTCGTGTCTGACAATTAAATTTGCTGGAGTTTGTTTCTGGAGGAGCGAGGAGGATTTTTCTTGAAACCCTCCCAAACAACATGTGGGGATGTAGGTTTTTTTTTTTTTTTTTTTTTTTTTTTTGGCTTTCTGACCCCCAAGACTCAACTAATCTCTGCAATTGTCCATCTGTGATCCTTGAAGAGTCTTTGGCCACTCAAACTTTCATCCTCGCCGTGCATTAAGACAATATAGACACACGTCCTCTTCCTGGCAGATTCCTAACATCTTTAGTTGATTATATCTTCTTAATTATTGCCCTGATGGTCAAAATGGGGATTTTCAATTCTTTAGCTATTTTCTTACAGCCACTTTCTATTTCGTGATGGTCAACAATCTTTTGCTGCACATCAGAACTATATTCTGTGGTTTTACTCATTGTGATGGATGATTAAGGGGATTTGTGTTGCATATTTAAACTCCTGTGAAACACGAAGTCATAGCTGAACAGTTTCATGTTCCTAGTCACCCTGGTGTGCTAAAAAATGTAAATATTAATGGGAATATACTTCAGAGATATTTTACTCGTAAAAAATTCTAGGGGTGCCAATAATTGTGGCCAACGTGTTTTGGAGAAAAACATTTATTTCATAATGTGATTTCCCCCCACTTTCAATTCTTTAACTTCAATGAAAGGTTAGAATTTTGCACATTTTTTGAATGAAAGATCAAAAGGATAAACGATGCAGATTTATTTTTTTACAGCCAGTTTTGATCATATTTACCAGGGGTGCCATTAATTGTGGAGGGCACTGTATATATATATATATATATATATACACACAAACACACACACATATATATATATATATATACATATATATGCACATACTGTACATACATACATACATACATACATATTTATATGTATAAATATACAAAAATAAACCAAGACAGAAAATAGCTTATACGTGCCTTTGTTCATCTTTTTGTTTCCTAACATATGTCTTATGAAAGTGCATATCTATAGCACTAATTTTATTTCTCGCACCATTTATACGCCAAAAATTGTTTTCGCGTGCATAATACACTTTATGGCGTGTAATACGCATGCACTCCACACCCCTGATCCTACCCACAGGGTTAAAAGTGCATACAGTATCATTTGCACGCAAAAACTATTTTTGGCATATAAATGGCACGAGAAATAAAATTTGTGCTATAGATAGCACTTTCATGAGATTGTGTTGGTTTAGATCTTATTTTGTAGATCTTTTTTTGTTTTGTTTTTCAGATTTGAAATGTACTAGAATTATTAAATCCTTATTTAATCCAACCAATTTGTACTTCAACTTTTAATTTGTACTTCAATTTGTACTTCAATTTGTAATTATTCAACTAGTGCCACAAAAAGAAACTGTGATGTTTATTTTTATGCTTTTCTATATGATCAAATCTTACTTTGAAAAAGCCCAACATTTTTAATGGTAGTTTATGCAATAAACATGATTATAATTTTATAATTAATCTTGTACATTTTAATTTATATACCTAAAATTATTCATTAACTCTTTCCCTGCCATTGACGGAATTTTTCCGGCGATCCATGGCATGTTTTCACTGTTATGCCCAGGAAGAGGTATAGGACTGTGCAAGCTTTTGGGGTGTTGATGGACGCAATCTACTCCATCTCTGTTTTGAATCGTCCTGAATCCGATCTGGACATAGTCTTTGACAAAAACGTGATTTTCTCAGCTTTTTTAATGAAACTTACTCACATTCAAGTGTTGATAAGAAAAGAAAAAAAAAGAATGCATGAAGCTAAAATAAATAAAAAAAAATAAAAAAATCAGAGGCTCTATTCTTTCTTTTGATATATTGTTATTACAGAATATTGTCCACCCCTGTGTTACCTTCCCCCTAAAGTACTAAAGTTATTAAGATATTTTGTTCAAAGTGGAATTTGAGTAGGTGACGGGGGAATTGTTGAGTAAAAAAACCCCAAGAAACATGATCTTAAAGCAAGTCTTTGAAAACAGGTGGCTTTAAACATCCATCTGTGTAAATTAAGCGCTCTACACACAAACCCCTGCCTCGGGGTAACAGTAAATGACTATTAGCAAAGCGTGATGACCTTGGCACAGCATAAATGCTAAATAGTGCCACATGGATACTTACAGTAGCTACAGGGTATGCGTTGTAAAAGACAGGAAAATAATATACACAAGTGTCATTCTACCCGCTTGCTTCATCTTCCTGGAGCCCGAGGAGATGAGTGAACTACACTTTGTCATTTCATGTCAGCAGATATAATTAAAGTTTGGCAGAGAGCTTCTCCAGAACGTCCATGTGTCCCTCTGTTGTAGTATATCTGTCACGCAGAAGAGTTTGACCTCAGGCTATTAGCTCCAGATATCACCCTTCCATTTTCACCCATTAAAGCTCCAAAAAAGATGAAACTCACTAAAAGTGTGTCACCCCTGTCCACGGTCAAACATGTCCCGTGTTTTAATGCATTCGTTGGTGAGCTTCATTACAGCTAAAATGTCTATATCTGAACACACACACACATATACATATATACGTGTATTCTGCTGCCAGGCCAGTAGTTGGCGATGTCACTTTGTAATGCGCCTATAGACTGAGCACGTAATGTGTATGCGCGTGATGTCACCATTTTCACAAATTCGCGTTTTTGTAGTTTACATGGAGACGATAACAGTATTGTTTTCAAAAACTTGCCATTTGAAACCCAATTTCAAAAGTTTGCGTTTTCAGATCCCCCAAACGCTGTTGTCGTGTAAATGAACGGCCAAAACGCATAACGACGTTGTGTAAACTGACCCACGGACTGTTGGCTGAACGTCTGATGCATTTGGCACACAAAATCGGAAACGCTTCAGAAGTTTCGATTTTGTCACCTTATTGGTTGAATTCCTCAAGATTTTCAGGAGATGTGATTGGTTGCTTTACAAGTCCGTCCGACGGCCTCTGAGCGGTCCTTGGCCAATGAAAGCTGCTATAGAGTCTAGACCGTCTACCGAGACTAGATTTTATAGGACACAGTTTCCAATGCATCTCCCCAAGCAGATTATGCAACTATATCTTATCTTAAATTAGGTCAGCTGTAACATCATTACCTTCAAATGTGTTATTGTTTGATTGAATTTAGTATTCAGTGATTCCAAAATATGCAAATGCTGAGGAATTACCATGTGTCAAACACAGGTGTGTGATGGTTAGTTTTATAAAAGCTGACATTTAAGTGATAACGAAAATTACTGTTTTGATCAAATGAAACTAAAATGGCAGTCCTGTTCTTTTTATAAATGTAATCCGTTTTTGTAGTCTCTTCTCCAACAAATGCTCTTAAGTTTGTTCCGAAGTGTATCGGTGATTTATTGCTAAAGAAATGGCCACGAAAACACAATCAATCACAATTGTGGTCACTTTTCTACTGGATAGCTACAGTATGTACCTGAACTTCTAGTTCTCCAGGTTTCTGGAATGTTCTACAGTATATTCTATAAGTATGAAAGTGTGTTGGATACAATACAAACTCTGTGCAAAAAAATATGGGGAACTATTTCAAGAATACTACATACTATACTAAATATACTATACTACATACTAAATACTATAGAGAGAGTAGGCATGGGGATTGTCTATGTTTAGAGTTGAATGCTAGCTTACTAAACACAATGCATTATACTGTACACTGTCAATTCATCTAATTTGAATAAGTGTATTTAAATCTTATATGTGCAAAATAATAAGTCAAGAAACTGATAAACAGATGTATAAAAGTAAAACATCAGTGCAGTAATTACATCCAGTTCATTCATCACACTAGAAATGGAAGGTCAAAGAGCGCAATGCATTTGGGGAGACCTTTTCCCACGCAGAAAGCTCATACTGCTAATTTTGGCAAATATAATAGGTTATCTATGCATATTAGGAATTATACACCCAGAAAATTAGCATACTGTGGACAGCAGTAATACATCGTATGCTAGTATACAACACGAAACAACTCTTGTCACCATGCCAAGCTTTTGCCTGAGCTTTCTGCCCTTTATACACAGTTAGCCTCCACTACAGCCGTCCTCTGTCTTGCTGAGTGGGCGGCAGCTTGTTTCTGCAGTTTGCATGCTGTGGTTGCCTACCTTGGACATGCACCTGGACTGATAACGCTGTCGGCTTGTGTCACACAAGACCACTCCTGGCAAGAGCCACTCCTCTGACCGGCCAAGCAGATAGAATGTCTGTCTCCAAACATTTGTTCCCTCTCTAATAGGGATGGCGATAGGCTCTCTGAGAACAGATTAGGACACTTTCAGCCGGCCAGGATTTGCCCCGAGCCACGATGTCTTCACACTGCACGGGCTTTATCAGCAGCGCCCTTGATGACAGCTTGGCAGCATGTTCATATTTTCGGCGGGGCCGTTTAAGACTTCGTAATCCGGGGTCACTTCACATGCAGTTAGGGCTGTGCAATATTGGAAACAATTGACATTGCGATTTTATTTTATTTTGTGATATATATCGTGATATAAAATAATACAAAAAAAATAATACATTTAAATTGAATCACTACTGTATATTTGGAAAGAATGAATCCTTCTACATTTTGTTGAGGAGTTAATCTGCATAGAAAATAATAATAATAATAATAATATGATTTTTTTTAATGATGAATGATTTAGGAAAATCCTTACTGTAATAAAATATATTTTTTTAAGTTGCGAAATAAAACAAAGATAATTGGAGTACATATTACAAGAAAATAATTTCTAAGTCTTTCTACTTCAAAATTTCACGTTTAATTCAATGTGTTTCTTGTCGTTTCTTTGTATTTCTTTGTGAAAGGCACTGAGTGAAAACTGTCTTAAAGTTTTAACAACAACGTTGTACACATTTTTTTTTTACGTTTTTCGCATACAGATGACAGCTGTCACAACTGACTGACATAAAGTGTCTCAGATCTCAGTTTTCAAATACAAACAAAAGAGCAGTCATAGCTTTACAAAACAAAACATAAAGTAAGCCCAATGGCAACAGAGAAACAGCACTTAACTCTTCTAGAACTCAGGAAATCCATAGAGGGTAGCCTCAAGACTAAACACAGCTCAATGAAACTGCCAAAATTAAATAGGGCAAAATACAATTGGAACACATTACCTTAATGAGCAGTCCTAACTAAAGAGTTCAGGTGATGCCGCCTAGTGGCTGGGAGAGTAATTGCAGGAGGGAACAGACAGTGCTCCCTAGTGGATTGGAGAGTCATAGCAGGAGGAGTCTTACAGCAGCGTTGTCTAACGATCCCATCAACACGGATCTGCGAAAACGACAAAACACTAAAAGCGTCTATAGACTGTCTATAGAGTGTCTATAACACGAAATGCACGTGACGTCACTGTTTTCACAAATTCACGTTTTTTGTAGTTTACACTGAAACTATAATGGTATCGTGTAAATGAACGGCCAAAGCGCATTTAAAATCGTATTTCACTGCAAAATTACAATACCAACATTATAATGTCCATCAAGTTTTATTTTGACGTGTTGTTGGCAAGTAAAACTATGTGCTGCCAGTTTCACTCATGATACCAGTCTCAGAACAGCACGAATCACAGTAAACCATCATGAACGTGTGTAAATGCCACGCTTCACTCTGAAACAGGTAGCGCATATATTTATTTAATTACATCCCAGCCAAGGCGATTGTCAATGTCAATTTTATTCCCGATATATCGTGCAGCCCCACATGCAAACATCACTGCCATTCCTGAGCGACGTATTTGTTGATTCGAGTCAGTCCTGCTGGTGCTGTTGCAGTTTTTAATGGGTTGTGGTGTATTGTCTGGCCAAAAACAAGGAAGCTAGCAAGCCCGGAAAACAAGAGCCAAAGGAGTCGTTTCCAAGTCAACACTGTGTTACCACCACCCGCCGAGCCAGGAAGGGTGCCAGGTCTCACGAAGCTCGGGATATGAACTTCAAACAATGCCATCTGAGGGCAGCCTTCGAGAACGCAGACGCAAAAGCCAATTGCCGTGAACTTGTGATGCAGAGTTAAGCGCTCAAAATCAGCCCCGTTCCCAGATGGAGAACGGCTCGGGGGTTTAAACTCTTGGCGGTGTTACACAAAGACGAGTTTTCCAAGGCCCACGGCTGTTTATCTGAAGGCAAGAGAGCAGACAAATGGATTATGCTGAATGAATGACTTTCTGAATGGAAGAAAACATAAACGGATTATGACACAATGCAGTGTGAAACCGACGCTCCATGTCATTGGTTGGTTGGTTAACGTGTAGTGAAGATCCCTATACGTGCAAATGCAGAGATCCGAGACCTGGTGTTAAAAAAGGTGTTTTATTTTTACCATGCTAACCCGATTAACGCAGAACCATCCAGGAGGATATAACCAGTGGAGTGGGAGTGCAGTCGCCACGGAGCATCGCAAAGTCCCTCTGAGATTTGTCACTTCTGTAAATCAATTTCACGCCCTGCGGATGTACAAATATTGTCAACAATCAAAATATTTGTTTCTCAAGGAAATTTCTTTGAACATCTCGGTGGTTTGCTTTATCCTAGGGCTTAGAGATATCTTTAATGGCATCTTGAGCGTCCATGTAAGAACAAAAACATGAAATTAAAAATACTGTGCCAACACAAAACAATAAAGACAGTTCTTACTCATTCACTGAGCTAAATCTGTTTTATCAACACAGCTCATTGAGATTCATTTATTTAGATTAGATACATTTGAATGCATTTATTCATTTATTTATGCCATATTTGGGGACGGGCATGAGTTGTTGCCTCAAAATGTTTAGTCCCATGATGGCTAATAATGTATAAATCAGTGGATCTCCACTGGCTTTGCTTCACTCATGTGGCAGCCCAAAAGAGTACCAAATTTGTTTGTCTTTACCTTGAGGTGATCAAAAACATCCTTACATCAAACATTATTAAAAATGAAAAATAAATGGGAAACTTACATTTTAATAATAATAGTCATATTTTAATAACTATTAAATAATTTATAATTAATGGATATTTTATATTATTATTATTACAAATATTTACTTTATTTGCTGTGCAAATCAATGGCACATTTTATTTTGCTCAGTGCCTCTTTATTTTAATTGAATTTAAACATTAAAAACTATACAATTCAATTATTTGCATTTTATTGCTTTTTTCCTGGTGTCCCACCAGTTTAAAACCACTGTTGTAAAGACTCCCTCTTTTTTTGCTTATTAGAAATCAGTGGTTCAATAAGGATTCATTAACGTCCAAGACTAGGCGAGAGAACAAGCAAGAACAATTCCTTCAGCTCGAACTATATTTGATTTTTTTACTTGCAGACCCCTTTTGAACTCAATATGGCACAGCCAAATTAAAACAGATATAGTTCATGGAGCCTTCGCAACAACACTCACGGCAACAAAATTAAAAAAAACAACCAGCGGAATGTTGAAATGCATTAATTTCTGTGTAATTACCATGATCTCAATTTTTGGATCTGACAAGACAACAAGAAGAGTGGATGTTTTTGAGGAAATAATGGATAAATGCTATTTGCATGGCTTTGTTTGTAAAAGAAAGGGTAATTAGGTTAGAGGGAGAGAAGACACCGCATCTGGCCCTGAACGAGAATCTCTGTGTATGTGATTAGTTGCCAAGAGGGTCCCCAGATGGCATCTATTACCTGCGTGCATTAATTAAAGATCCAAGCGCGGACCCCATTAAAAGCTCAGAGTGGCCCTGAGGACACATGCGAGTATACGTTCTGGAGATCTGAACTTCACTGGAGATGCTTTTCATGCACATTCTGGAACGAAAGTAAAGGACTTATGAAAGAAAGAAGGCGGGATGAGAAGGAACACATTTTGAACACTGTGGACGTGTTTCAAACATAACACATTATGTTTTCATGTCAGAGAACAGTGAAAGGTACCTTTCAAGCTGCGTATTGGTTTATTTAGTTAATTTACTCTCCCTCATATTGTTTCAAACTTGTATGACTTTCTTTCTTCTGTTGAACACAAAAGGAGAAATTCCGAAGACTGAAATTACAAAGAAGTAAAGCTTTTAAACTTCAAAAAGGACATAAAAGCATTAAAAAAAAATCTTTAAAAAAAAAAGTCTTCTGAAGTCACAGCTTTGTCTGAGAAACAGACTAAAAAAATGTAAGTCATTATTCACTAGCATCCACCTATTTTATGCTAAATTTGTATCTTTATATACCTCAATCTTTATATCTTTATGACATGTAAAACATCTGTGTTTGCATATCGTCTGTACAGGGTTCATTTGAAAAACGTACATGCAAGAAACTTATCCAAGATGATTATGACGATGATTACTATTATTTAACATAAGTTATGATTGCAAATGCCTTTATTTGAATGTATTTTTATCCGCTGGGATGATAGAATTGTCATTACGTGAGCACGTAAAAGAACTGGTGAACCGATGGGTAGGTTTAGGGGCGGGGTCAGGGGACGGTCATTCGTACGAATTGGGCAACTCATAAAATATGTACGATTTAGCAAAAATCTTACGAATTCGTACGAATTAGCCACTTGGTAAAATACCTCAATTGCCATGAGATCGGGTTGGATATTTCAACTCAATCTCACAGCAATTCGTAACTATTTTACGTTTTGCTGAATTAGTGTCTAATTTGTACGAATTCGTACGATCTGTTTAAATCCCAGTGACGGGCTGGTTTAGGGGCGGGATTAGGGGTGATCCTTCATAATGAGATTCGTTTGAAAATCATATGTTTTTGTACAAATCAAGTCGTACAAATTTATACGAAATCACCACCTCGTAAAATACTTACGTATTATAAAATACTTCCCGTGAGATCGGGAGTGGATATTCCAGTTTTGCGCATAAGTTAAATTCGCAACTTTGGATGGAAACATACAGCTACTGTTGAACTACAGTAAAATGCTGTTTCATGTTGCACAGTATAAAGCCTCTCAGCTTTCATGAATCATCTACCTCAAAGTGCACCGAAACGGAACAGTTTTCCTGTTTATCACAGATTTAGTACCTCAACGGTGGTTTTGCAGAGAGGACTCAGATGTTGTTTTCCCCCGGTAAGCTCTTGGCAGTTCACAGGGGTTCGGCAGTGTGTGGGTTCACATTCGCCGTCTCTTAATCTCTCCTGGCACTTGTGTTTTTACAGATAAAACGAACACGTGTAAATATGCTTGTGAAAACGCATTCATATCATGTACTTGACATGCGTGACTTTACGTTAAATCTTAAATTGCATAACGTAACCTCTCCAATTACCCTACTCGAGTAATGGAGGCTGGCGCACATGCTGAAAAGAAGATGTGATGTTTACGTCTTGATACAAGTGGCAAAAGCAGATGGTAAATCATTCTCTATTCCACACTGACTGAAGAGAGTGTGAGAGAATATAGGAGTTTAAAGGGAATTTTAGTAACAGCAGTTAGCAAGACAATAAACCAAAATGAACGCCATGAACGTCTTTGAACGTCAACATGCTGTGCATTTAAGCAGGCCACAAAACTGAGCAACAAAAGTCTGTACAATCTGGATTTGGAGAGTAACTGCATGTCAGTTTGGCCTGTACGTTTTTATCAAAAATTGTAACGTAATTGTTTTAAACTTAAGTGTGACACTGATAGTCTAATTCAAACGCATACAAATACCTACAAAAAACCTCTTCTGTGAATATACATCTCAAATTGGATACAGTATTTGTATACATATGTTGACAGGCAGGTAGGACATCGTTCGGACCGAATGCAATGACTGGACATATTTTGGTCCTGAAACTTCCACAGAAGATGGCTGCACACTGTAAAAAGTGAACAGTTAGATCAACTTAAAAAAAATACTTTAATTGGTAATACCTAAAGAAATTACGTTTTCTTAACTTAAATTATCCGATTTTTCACAATAAAACGTGATAATTTAAGTTGAGAAAACTTAATTTCTTTAGGTGTTACCAACTGAAGTAATTTTTTTTAGTTGATCCAACTATTCACTTTTTACAGTGCACATGTTTTAATATTTAGTCTACTTTTATTATTGATTACTATCAGGATGTGAAGAGAGTTTCAACCAGTATAACAAAAACAAATTGCCTATGGCATGCTTTAATGGCTGGAACAATATATTTAGCTACAGCCCATGAATTTTCCCAATGCACTTGCCATTTGGCATGTTTGGCCAGAAGTTAATTTTGGATCCCATTTTTAAAGGGGGCGTGGGAGGTTCGGCCCAACACACAGCTGTTTAGCCAAAGATAACAAATTGTCACAGTGCAGGTAACATGCAGAGGGCCATTGTTGCATTCATTTGCTAATTCCTCATCTTATTTCCACACAGCACCCACCAATTTTTAGCTTTTTTTTGTAAATAATATCACTTGTTTTGTGTCAGGGTGGGAAATATGGAAATTTATAAGCGATTGCAAGCGCTGCGGTAACAGTGGGTTTCCAGGAAGTGAAAACTGACAGGAAGTGAAAAGACGGCAGGAGGTGGACAATATCCAGCACTCCTCCCTCTCGGGCCGAAAAAAGCTGTCGCTCCTCCTTGTGCTGTCTCCCTCGCACAAGGAAAATGAGATTACATGTGACAATGACTGATGGGCTAGCCATGAATACATTTGTTACTGAAAATGAAAATCCCTGTTAAATCTCATTTTAATGAGCAATGTGGACGGTGGTCACCAAATTTTTGTTCAATGGCAGCAGCGTGTCTTTGTGTCGTCGCTTAAATATTCATAGAGGAAAGTCGAAACTCATTCAACATTCATGCTTTGGCCTGCTGTGAAAATCAGTATATTTTGAAAGTTGATCAAAAACCTGGGTTGCAGAGATAAAATTGGCAACATTTTGGTGAATTTTAGTTATTAAATCATCCTTTCCACTAACTTTTTTTCTTTGCTGTCTAAATCTAGTGTTTGAAAATATTTTGATGTTTATGTTTATGATATGATGTAAATTTTTGATCTATGTACACATGCCTCTTTTGGCTGTTGCATCAGTGTATGATGTAGTTAAGTTCAAGTTAAAATAGATCAAATTTTAAGGTGCATCTCGAGATCCTTGTGTTTACATTCACTCAGGTATGAAACAAGTGCTTGTCTTTATTTACAATCGACAGATTTGTCCCAAAAATATATAATAAAATTATATTTGTTATAATTTTATAATAATGGTATAATACACTACCATTCAAAAGTTTGTGGTCAGTAATTTGCTTTATTATTATTATTATTATTATTATTATTAAGAAATGAATAGTTTTATTCAGCAATGATTCATTTAATTGTTAAAAAGTGACAGTACCAGTAGAAAACAGTTCACAATATTACTGTTTTTACTGTATTTTAATCAATTTAGCCTTAGTGATGATAAGAGACTTCTTTCAAAACATTCAAAAATCTTACTGACCTCAAACTTTTGAACGGTATAGTGTATCAAATGAATGAATTACATTGTACACAACACAACACTACACAATGAATCAAACATCCCAGTGCTCTTTTGAGAGAGAGAATGACAATTTTAAGCAAGCAAGTTTGATCACCCTTCACCTGCAAAAAGTGCGCTCCTTTAGGCCATATTTTGTGTGCAGCCTGAAGTGTCTTACGAAGATGATTGTTCTGTTCTCCCCACCTCCACGTCTCTTCTGTGCGTCCCATAGCTTCCCTTCTCTCCCTCCTGAGGTGTGGCCTCTTCTCCCCCATCCCATCTCTGACATGAACCTGACAAACATCAACGTTGTCAAGTCCCCAACGGATGACAAGCCAATCCATCTTCACCCCACGGCAGCCCTTTTAAAACAAGCCCTGTCATCATTCTCCGCCCTCCGCCAAGGAGAATGAAGATGGGGACACGGATACATTTCATTCATGCTGTCGACAAATTGCCGACAGATGTTGGCTGTAAAAGTTCACCTTTCTGTTAATGTAAAAAACCTTCAACAAACAGATACAATCATGAAACTTTCAAACTATGCCATATATAATCAAATATTCGAACGTTACCTTAACGTTATTTTAACGTTAGAATAATGTTAGGGGAACATTAGAAAAATGTTAATGTTAAAATAAGGTTAGGGGGACGTTAAAATAACGTCAGAATAACTTTCTACAAACCAAAATCTAACGTTCTATTTCCATTTACAAAACGTTCCTGGCTAGCCAAAAAAAAAAAAAACTTTAAAATGAACATTTTGGGAAACAAACACTAACGTTCTGGGAACCATAATTGTTAGCTTAACAATGACGCAGAAGAATCGTTGCAACACCAATTTGTTCCTGAATTATTCAGTTTGAACGAATCTGTTGAATAAATGATTTAATGACTCACTAATAATCATTTGTTGCCACCTACTGGCGTAACATTATTATGGAAGCTTATTTCCGCCTCAGAATAAAACATTTTAAAAGATAGTTGCGACTTTTTATTCTGACTTTATTTCTCAGAATTGCGAGATATAAAGTCAGATTTGCATGATACAAAGTCGCAATTGCGTGTTATAAAGTCAGAATTACGAGATATAAAGTCAAAATTGCATGTTATAAAGTCAGAATTACGAGATATAAAGTCAGAATTGCGTGTTATAAAGTCAGAATTGCGAGATATAAAGTCAGAATTGCATGTTATAAAGTCAGAATTACGAGATATAAAGTCAAAATTGCATGTTATAAAGTCAGAATTACGAGATATAAAGTCAGAATTGCGTGTTATAAAGTCAGAATTGCGAGATATAAAGTCAGAATTGCATGTTATAAAGTCAGAATTACGAGATATAAAGTCAGAATTGCGTGTTATAAAGTCAGAATTGCGAGATATAAATTCGCAATTGCGTGTTATAAAGTTATAAACTTTTTTCTTGCAAGTGCGACTTTATATAACGCAATTCTGACTTTATATCTCGCAATTCTGACATCTTTTCTCGCAATTGCGAGTTATAAAGTCCAGTTCTATGGAAAAAGAGACTGACTTTTTTTTCTCAGAATTGTGAGTTTACATCTCACAATTGTGACTTTATAACATGCAATTTCGACTTTAGCCTATATCATTCAATTCTGACTTTATATCTCCCTATTGCGTGTCATAAAGTCAGAATTGCGAGATATAAACATGCAATTATGCGCAAAAAAGGCAGAATTTCGAGTTTATTTCTCGCAATTGCGACTTTATGTCTCACAATTCTGACTTTATAACTCGCAATTGCTACTTTATATAACGCAATTCTCAAAAGTCAGAATTGCGAGACGTAAACTCACAATTGCGAGAAAAAAAGTCTGAATTGTGAGATAAAAAGTCACAATTACCTTTTTTTATTTTTCATACATTCCATACATTATAGCATGTAGAAGCGTTTAAAATCTTTTATCCATGTAAACGGCACACATACAGTACATGCAAAATATATTATAATCATTACATAATATATATACACTACTGCTCAAAAGTTTGAGGGCAGTAAGATTGTTTTTTTTCTAGGACTCTGATGAATAGAATTTTTTTAAAGAACAGCATATATTTGAAATGATTTTTGTAACTTCAGCCTATAGGCTACATGTATTTACTGTCACTTTTCACTGAAAAGTATTCCTTTCACAAAAACACAGGCTATATAATATATATGCCACAGCCACACCTGAAAAAAATAAGATCACTTACAAGCAGTTCATTACTAGGAACCAACACTCCACATTCACTCTCAGTGTAAGAGCTGCATCCACCGAGTCTCAATCTCACTCCATACCACAGATAAATGGCAAACAAGCCTCAACAACACGGATAAACACATGCCGCATACATACACGTGTGGCGAGCCACATATGCCCCGTATTTCACATGAGCAAAGCGACAGCAAATACCCAGTACATCATTTAGGCCAAAAGGATAATCAATAACTTTCTTAGGATCGTTGGCGAAAACGGTCCCCAGTCGGATCTTATCCTGGCGGTGCGTCATCTTATGGCTTCATTCCAAATGGATTCCTTCATGGGTATAGCCCGTTATAACTGGATTTCACTCCCACCATAAACCATTCTCATTATTGTTGTGGTTTCTGCACCCCACCTTGATCTCAGGAGATGTAAGGGAATTTTAAATATTGTAGAGAAGTGTAAGAAATGAGAAGTTCATTAGTATTTATTATGTATAATCAAAGCTTTGACAGATTCCTGCCGCTTAAAAGAGATTTAAGAGGGTTAAAGAGTTCTTTGATAAGGGAAGATAATATCACCTATGGGGCTTGTCTTTGTGATCCTATAGTTGGACGGCTTGAGTCTTTTGAATCCTGGCAATGGCCATAAAGGAAATTAAGTCCTCTTTGAATCATTTTAGTGAATTAGTTTTCACTTATAAAACATCAGAACGAATTGATTCACTAAAATGATTAATATAGCTTCCCAAACTCTGTTATTTGTTATATTAAAACAGAATCATTTTAGTGATTTGGTTCACTCATGTGAATCAAGTAGTTCATTAATTGATGCACTAAAATGAAGCTGTTCGGGATCAATTCATTACAAAAGTGTATGATGAGTTTAGAACAAACCCCAAACCACTATGTTTGTGAAATATCAATGCAATTCTGCCTTGAAATCACTGTAATCATTTTTGAATTTCAAGAAAAACGAATCGCTCTGGGATATAAAGCCAAATTCTCAATTCCCTCTTCCATGCTGATTTTTGTGGCCATTGTTTGTCTGGTTCCTGATAAACACTGAAAATATGGGGGTCTGTTGTCGGGCTGATTAGAAACAATAATGAAATACCTGCTTGAGAAAACCCTGCTTTATTACTCCATAACACATGAAAGAATGAACCACGAAGCAGAAAGCTCTCAGAAGCCCTCCATCAAAGCAAATATTATAGCTTCATATCTCTTTCATGCTTGTTTTATGGCTCTTGCATTAGTTGCTGATTATTTTTTCTCCACAACAAATGGAGTTGTGCTCATAAGTGAGTCTAAGAAAGGTATTGTGTCAAAAAACAATGCAACCACAACCCTGATGATCTGATTAAATAGTGCTTTTTCATAAATTACATTTGTGTTGTTTAACAAGTCACAATTTCAAAGTAGTTAATTCTGAGCGTTCTCATTCTTACACCAATAGGTGGCGACAAGTGTGTCATTGATTTTTTTCTCTGAACTGATTCGTAGAATCACATACTTCCCTAGCCTGGCAAGCCAGACCTACATCAAGATGTTAGGTCTGGCAACTCACCATAGACACGGCTCAATCCGAGGGGCGGGATAAACGGCCGTCTTTCAAATTCACTCTGCACGCAATAGGACAGCGCTTCAACCAACCAGAGCGTTTTCCCAACAGCGGAGCTAACGTTAGTTGATAGATTCAACTTTTGAATCTGGCCAGCAAAACTACGAACACATCTTCCTTTTTTAAGAATGACTTAAGTGCCGTTCTTTGCTCTTTTCTCAAAGAAAAACTTAACTCCAAGTCCTCCAGAGTCGCGGCCAAAGCCGATTCGAAAGACTGTTCGCCAGCAGCGGCCGCCATTCTTTGTTTTCAAGTAGCAGGGAACCGTCGCAACTCTGTCGTCATTATGTTAAGCCCGCCCCGCCTACTCTATACACGATGTGATTGGCCTGACCCAATTTAGGTTTTTACAGCCCCGAAAGTCAACGGAGAGTTGCTAGACTGCCCTGGCTGCAAAATATATTTGCTGCCACTAGGGTGCGTCTAGATTTCTAGGCTAATACTTCCCTACTATAGTTGGCGAAAAACAGTATGTGACAAAAGAAGTATGTCTGAATTCACAGTACTCATAAAAGAGTGGGTAAAAGGTAAAATGACCAACTACTTCCGTCAAGATTCTTGTGTGCATGCAATGGACACTTTACTATCCCATGATGCCACGGGAGAGGATTTATGAATGGCAGTGAAGCGACATAACTGACATTTGTACAGTAGATCACATGATAATGACAACATGGCAAATATAGTATGTCTGGATTACAGTCATGCTACACACATTCATACTAAATAAAATGTACTTTATAGCGGTCGTAAAGTAATTACTTACCTAATCAAGAGAATATGTGATAACAGACACAGCCACAGATTCATTCAAGTGATTGGATCACTCAGTCGATTTGTTCAACAACACTGAATATTCGATGAAACAAATAACTTTTTATGAGTGAATCATTGAATCATTTACTCAAATGACATGCTCAAAACACTGATTAATTCATTTATTTTATTATAAAAGTTCATTAAAAAAGAATAATAAAAAGCCAAACATGAACAGACAAGCTGCTGTGTTGTTGATAACGCTGTCTTTGGACCTGTCCTTCCAAATCAGGCTTTCTTCATTACAGGTCCGTGTCTTTTATTTCATTATACCATTTCCCTTTCTGTTCTTCTCTAATATTTGTATGCTCTCTGCTCTAATAACAGCTGGAAAGTCACTCAATTAGTGTGTTACTCAAAATCATTTGTGTCAGCATGTTGTATGGATCATTATAGGGTGAGAATTAGCGGATGGCTGTACTAAAAGCCCCTCTCTTGCTCACCATTGTAACAAGACGCAGTAGGGGACAAGAGATCTTTAGACTGAAGCCGTTTTAAGGCATGATGGACTCTTTGATAAGACGCCCCTAATGGGCTTGATCCATCTCAAGACAAAGCCTGCGCCTCTTTAATTGCTTTTGAAGTGTTCAGTCACAAATGAATGAGAATTGGCTTCAATAGAAAGATGTCAAGACAATAGCTCCACTTTGTGACATTACTTGTATGTTCCCTGCTCAAACCCAACAAATACTTTTCAACATGACTAGTCTTCAATCCGTAGGTCCGTTTATTAATAATAATAATAATAATACACTACTCTTGAATAGTAAATTAACACTTTTATTCAGCAAGGACTGGCATTAAATGAATCAAAAGTGACAGTAAAGACATTTATAATGTTACAAAATATTTATAAAGTATTTAAAATATTATTAAGCAGCACTTGTTTCAACATTGATAATAATAAATGTTTCTTGAGCATCAAATCAGCATATCAGAATGATTTCTGAAGGATCATGTGACACTGAGGACTGGAGTAATTCAACTTTGCCATAACAAGAATAAAGTACATTTTAAAATACATTAAAATATTAACCAGTTATTTTTAACTGAAAATGTATTTACGGTTTTTACTCTATTTTTTTTATCAAAGAAACATAGCCTTGGTGAGTATAAAATCCTTTGAAAGGTTATGAATATATAATAGCTATTGCATGTTTATAATGCTGCCAGGATTCTGCAATTTTATTTATTAACTACTTTGCAAACTTCTTGAATTATGCTTGCTTGTGCAGTGTCACTTAAGTGTGCGAGAAGCAAAACATTAACGGACGCGTTTGTAAAACTGTGTCGGCTGGCAAGATTTCCCTCCTGTTGAGAGTGTTAAACCCAAAGCCCGCAGATTCAATCTCAGATGTGGCGTTGTTCCAAAATGTCTTTTATCAGGCAACAAACTGTCTGCGGTCACTCCCTGCCCCCTGTACGACGCCTCCTGCCAAACACTGTGAATATTAGCACTTGAGGAGCTATACACACTGTGTGAAATGCTTTCAGAAAACTTAGATGAAGTGCTTGGGATGTCAGAGACCCCAGACATAGGGTTTTATAATATAATAACACTAAATTTTACTAACCCACATGTCACTTCAAGCTTGTGCTGTTGTTTTGTTTAGATTTGTTGTCCTGGCGAACACAAGAAGAAATTTTGAAGAAAGTGAGTAATTTTTCTTCGGTTATATACTATAAATGCAATATAATTTGTTATTTGTCAAGATACAATCCACAATTTTAGAATATTCAATTTTAATTGCTATTCAATTTGATAAATTAAACAGCTCATGAAAAAAAAGAAAATGAACACGAATCAATCAATTAAACATGAAAGTATTATGCAGTCGTTTAAGACATTTCTCTTTATATAGAAACTTTTTGGCATAAAGAGTTCTTAAAAATTGAGTTAATAACCCTATAATATAGAACCATATTCACGTGTCGCCGAGCAACAAGTAGTGGTGTTTCGTTCCTCAGTTGAGTAAATGATTTAGTGAGGGACCATTCACACAGAACATATTTTTGCAGTTAAAAAAACGTGAGATGCAGGTCAGTGGAATGAAAAGAACTCGTTTTTATAAAAGTTGAAATTCTTTTAACATGAACGCCGCATTTTTAGAACGCAATGGTTACACACGAAAAAACAATGGAAAAGCAGTGGAATGGAAAAACGTATTCTGTGTACGGCCCTTTACTCTTGTTACGTTTCTAAATGAATGTGTTTTTGTACGAAAAAGTTTGAGCATATCACCCCTATTCTATTGCATTTACATTGGCTACCGATCAAATACAGAATTGAGTATAAGGTTTTGACTTTTGTGTTTAAAGCTTTGCATGGTCTTGCTCCAGTTTATATTTCAGACCTTATTTGTCCGTACTCTCCTCGAAGATCTCTTAGATCATCATCTGAGAGATTATTAACTATCCCGCACTCTCGCCTGAAATCTAAAGGTGACAGAGCGTTCTCCGTTCTTGGTCCTAGACTGTGGAATTCGTTACCTCAATCTGTCAGGTTATCTTCCTCTTTATATGTATTCAAGTCAGCACTGAAAACGCATCTTTTCTCTCAGGCCTATTCATAATTGTGGGTATGTAGCCTTAGTGAGTTCAATTTTTTACTATGTAATTTGTACGACTTTTTTTTTGTGTGTGTGTTTTTTGTGTTTTTATTATGTTTCTGTGAAGCACCTTGGTCAGCAGAAATGCTGTTTTAAGGTGCTATATAAATAAAAGTGACCTTGACCTTGACCTTGACCTTGAATAGTAAATGATCCATTGACTCATTTATATAGTCAGTCACTTATTTTGTTCTTGAATGAGTTTGAGTTTATAACTACGATCCCGTACTGGCATAATGATGTCAGAGTATGGCACAAACAGTGAAAGGTATAAAAGTAATGTATAAAGATGACTGAATCATATCTATCGTGTATCAGCATTATGTTCACACCTGTTATTAAGATGCGTTTTGGTCGATCGGATCACAAGTGGACGACGCTAAATACAGGTGTAAACGGGATCTAAAACGTTTTGAGCTTGTCCACTATCGACCACTTCCAGAGGTAGTTGAAAACACATTCGAACCGATTGCTTTCGTAGTGTAAACGCTCATGTGGTCGAATGTGTTTGAACAGCCGCAAAAGACACCTACTCTCCACCTACTGACTTAATGCGTAAACATTATGGGAAGCGCACTAGCCAGGCGGGATTTTAACTTTGTCGGATGGAGACCCAAGTTTGGGTCTTACTCAAGTTCTTGCAGCTGTCAGAGCAGAATCGAAAGCTACTGCTCTCCGTGTGTTTTTCTTTTTTCTCCAGTTGTGTTCATACTGTATGTAAATTGTGTGAGCTTATTTCGTCCATTAGATCGAACGAACTGAAAAAGCCCATACATTTACCCACCCATAGACCCTCCCATCAATGAAATCAGGACAGAAGTGGTTGAAAGTGGACAAAATAGAAAGTGGATAAAACACCAGGTATAAACGGGAATGTGTCTCCGTCGTCTACTTGTGATTCAATCGACCAAAACGCATCTTAATACCAGGAGTAAACATGGCCTTTTTTTGCTGTTGCTCCTTAATTGGTTCATTCATTCATTCATTCATTCATTTTTTTCAGGATGGATTAGAAGGGATTATGAACTTTATGAACCCTTTATTAACTCAGCATCTAGTTCCTCCTTAAGAAACACCTTAAAATTCTCTCTGACAAAAATCAGTCATTCAACACCACCCTCTTAAGATTATCTGGTAAGCATGACCAATGGAAGAGACATTCACAACACATAATCGTGCTATTATTAACCACCTTCCAGTTCTCCGTCATTGAAAAACTCATTTACGTGTATTTGTATTTTCCCTGTTTGAGAGAAATCATTAAAATTCTTAGAAAAGCACTGGGGGCAAATTTGTGCCTTGCTTTCAGACACATTTTTTGAAAGAGCGTTCCTTCACCTTGTCCTAGTCAACAACTTCTATAAAATGGAGCCATTGCACCCAAGAATGATCCCACTGTTCTCTCCGAGAATACTCTCAAGGTTGGGCAATATTGGTTACATTCTGGGATAAGCCTGCAAAGCCAGCAATTAAATTTTAATCCATAACAAAGACGTCCTCTTTGAATAAATCAGGAGCTGGGTAATTGACTGGAGAGTTGGAGAAGTGGATGCCAATGGTTTGAGGCGATCTCATTGGATGATGGCAGCACAGTTGGAGAGATAAGAGAAGTGGTTAGCAGGCCCTGCAGTCACAGCCCGCAGGCACGCTACCAGCCGCAGTTGTCAGAGAGAATGAAATGTGACTTATCTGGCTGACGGCGCGTTAGATGACGAGTACAATTTCAATATTGATCGAGGAGACGAACAGAGTGAAAGAAATAAGGAGATAGAAGTCACAGAGGAGTCTGTACTATGCACTACAACCTTTGTACTCGCCAATATGTAACATGTTAAGCGTAGTTTCACGTGCTCATTTTAAGGAAATGGCGTTTAAAACCTGTGGCTTTGTGTTTGGTGTTGATGCTAGCTTTAGCATGTTAGCCAAGTTTTATACAAGTGCCCAAATGTGACATATTATCTTGCCATTTTAATAAGTACACTCAGGTTGTGTTCACACTTGGCATGTTTGGTTCGATTAAAACAAACCCTGGTGCGATTGCTCTGTTAGTGCAATTCATTTGAATAAGTGTGAACGCTGCCATCGAACCCTGGTACGCAGCAAACAAGCGGACCGAGGGCGCTGAAAAGGCAACACACCATGTAAACGAACCAAAAACGGGACATGATGTCACAAGATATGACCCTAAAATCCTTGTTTGGGATGTTTGGGAAGTTCCGTGGCAAAATACATAATAAAAGCCGACCAATCAGGTTGTGAACACATTCCTATGCCTTTAGGTTCGGTGTTAAAATGCCAATGTGAACACTAAGCGGACCAAGGCTAAATTATCATTTTTTTGGTCCGAACCAAACAAACCAAGCGGACCAAACTAAAAATGTGAACCGATCCTTATACTCCTAGTGCACGTCTTATTGCATTTTCAGTGTGAACACTACTTAATAACAATACAGAAATTTCCGAGAGTGATCTCATTTGTATTTGTGTGTAAAGTGTAGGCCTATATGTTAGAGATGTGTGTATCAGTTCTAACGTCACCCGAACCCGCTGTTAAAAATAAATCATCAACCCACCACCCATCCGAACATATGATTTTCTCTAATTTAGTCACCTGCACCTGGTCACATCACAATTATTCAAATTCTCAGTGCTAAGCATGATGATAGTATCATATTACACTGAGGCATTTATTTTGAAAATGACATTTCCTTAATAGCCTAAACAGAGGCTTTACTCCCTTCAAACTTTCATACACTCTTTCTGTCACTGCAACATCCCGAAGAATAGCATTGATATCCTTCTGCAAAAAGATGTGCATACAAGTTTGATATTAATCTTTGACTTTCTTTTTGCTGGCTGTCACCACAAATGGGCAATTGACTAAAATGTAGTTGACGTGCTGCTGCTTAGACGATTTATTTTTAATTTTATTTATTTTTTGCAAGATGACTGAGCATCACATTAGCTTATTATTGTAATAGATAATATGTGGATCCCACTGCAGTGACTTTGACATTTTCAAGTGCGTTTAGCATTATGTTTAATATGCTTATCTCTTCCCAACTAATTTGAAGACGTGTGGAACCTCTGACAAGACGGTATTCAAGGCCTTTTTGAAATATTAACCTTGTACTTTGTATTTTGCTGACACACCATATTCTTTCACCAGGCATATTTTAAAGCTCCCTTATGATATTCCCATAATTTAGAATCACCTCTAGAGACATACATTTACTTTAAAACTATGTTGACTCAGGTTCATTTTCATCATAAATCATGTTAATATATACAAAGAAACTCAGATTTCTGAAGATACCTTGACATAAAAGCATGATCACATGTAATATAAAATCCATGTACATTCTTATTGATTAAAGAGAAAATGTACTCGCGTATTGCAGCGGTTAGCGGTTTCTTGGTGGCTTTCTGCTGCTCATGCACATTACAGAGCGACGTTGTCTCATGGGATATCATATTATGGACATTGATCTTATTGTGAGGAGGGCTTTTGACAGCAGGAGGTGACAAAACCCTCTGGGAAATATTATCCTCTGCTCCTGACATCACAGCGTTGACAGTTTGCATTAGCATCACTTGTACGGGATTGTGTGTAGGCAGCACAATATGTAAGGAAGTCATCCATTCTAGCGATTTTCCACAGAATAGTGACATTTATTTGTACTACTAACCTTATAATATGAAATATATTTTATTTGTTTTATAAATGTAAAATGTAGAATATATAAATATGCATTTACTGTATATAAGTATAATATTTTGTATATTTACAATATTAGGCATTGACTTTACTTACACTTTCCTTTTTAAGTTAGTTACTCTTTTGAAGCAGTAACCATATAAAGTGTAATTTCAGGGCTGCAGAACTGAAATGGGTCACTGCACCCGGGATGTATTTGGGCAGTAGTGTATCAAAATGGCATTACAAATGACTAAACGCCTCCAAGTGTGTTGAAATGATGGTCGGGATCATTTTCTTCTTGTAAACAACCTAGAAATGATCCGCAAACGCTGAGGTGGACGTAAGGCGCTGCAGCATCCACCTGTGAGAGATAAATCTCTTCATTTTTTTCCCTCTGGCTTCTCTCTCTTTGGTTCCTCGTATTTTGAAGTTTGATGAATACCCTCATCCCCATCATCATTCATGTCGCTGTGAGTGGGAAAACAATTAGTTGTGTCCACTAATGAATCAAGATTGCCATGAATTCATTTTCATGAAAAGCAAATATGTTGTGGCAAGGGGGCAGAGGGTCAAAGCCCGCACAAAAGATGCTTTAAATCAATTAGCTTTTTCATAATGACCACGACAGCCTTTGAACAAGAGGGGTGTCACCTTTATCTGTATTTATTCGTTGGAGATGTATCTTCTTTTTTTAATTGGAAGGTTTTTTTTCACATGGATATAAACAGTTTATATTTTTGGGGGTAATGAATAACAAGTATCATCAGTTACGTAATCAGATTACTTTTTTAGTAGCAAGTAAAGTTTCACATTACTTTTATATTTACAACAACATAGTGTTACTTTTTCCAAATAAGTAACCCAAGTTAGTTTTTTCCCCCATTTATTGACTGACAGCTTTCCTGTTCCCTGTCCGGTTCCTTCAGCCTGAGGCTTATTCATTTCACTTTTGGTGTAAAAGGGTCTTTACATTTGACAAAAACATAACTTTTTTATTTGTTATTAAAAAAATCAAACAAGCAAGCTCAACCCAGGTGAGAAAAAGTAACTCAAAAGTAATCTAACACATTACTTTCCATCGCAATAGTTACTTTTGAGTAACGCAATATTGTAATGCATTTAAAAGTAACATTCCCCAACATTGCTTATTAATATGTGCACTCTTAGAAAAAAAAGGTTCAACTGGGTTCTGCTTTATTTGGAACTACACAAAGTAACTGGCAATATTGTATCTAAAATGTAAATTACTCAATATTACAATCCTTGTTATGATGAGGAATTTAACTATGATTTTATTGTAATACATTGTGTTTCGCTACAAAAAGCATCTGTACAGGCACAATGGTTCTTTATGTGAAAATGAAGCATCCAAATGAACCGATTCACTAAATGAATTGGACTTGCTTCTTATGAAAGAAATCCTGAGGTGAGAGATTGTGTTTTTTCTGCATGGGTCAGCAGCAAGCAAATGCAGGCGTGAGAATTAATGATATATTGGCCTATAAACAGTTTGTGATACATTATTTTTGCTTGCTTAGAGAGCGACCAACTTTACCATGTTGTTATTCAAATGGCACTATGGACCATCTCTAAATTAAATGTGATATGATAAATAGCTGCATAAGCAAATTGCAATAGAGCCAACACTGGGAATGGGCATTTGATATTGACCATTGGCTAAAAAATAAAGCCAGGTACAAAATAAAGTTGAGGATGCCTAGGCTGTACTGAAACAGCCTATCTCCCATCATTTATGCCATTAAATAACCCTATTTGCTTGTCAAAAAAAAAAAAAAAAAAAAAATGGTATTCGTTACATCTCACAACCTATAATATTACATAAAATATCCAAAGCTAATTGGACCGATGTAATTTAATACCTGCTCAATGCCAGTTACTTTTGCCTATGGTTGTTCAAGTGCTCTTTTTAGATATGCTCCTGCTCTGCCAGATTAAAATTTGTGTTGTTGAGCAAAATCTTAAGAGTAGATGGGTAGCATGAAGAATGTGGTAATACCTCCCTTGACATTTCATCCGTATATCTTGACATTTTGAGAGTGTGAAGATTCCCGCTGTGTTCATCATGTGCACGGTCAGTGCGGGGCCATTCACGAAATCCTCACTGACACCTCTCAGGCATCAAATCTTGCTGCGTTCGCACAGAACACATTTTTGAATTTCACTGCACTCCTTTTCATTGTCTTTTATGTAAAATCATACAAGACCAACGTCTTTGACCACAATTTGTGCAATTTCTCAAGCAAGAGTGCCGCGCTTTTAGAACGCTGTGTAAAAGTTGACGATGAACGCGTTCTGTGTAGATGAAAACTTATTTGTGCTTCTTTATGAATTTAGAATTCTTTAAGAATGGCGTTCTTATATGGTCATCAATCAAATGTTGGACAGCTAAAATTAAACTTACCCCAGGTTCATCTAATATCCAATATATAGATATTAAAAATGCTAGATATTTTAAAGATCTAGTTTGAAGACAAGTTTTACCTTTTATAAGTTTGTGTGTTTCTTTGCTTGGGAATTAAATAATTGAGTTCAATTTTCAAATGCCCCTGCCACAAGTCACTTTTTATATTTTATGCTACAAAATATTTATATTTCAAATAAATGCTGTACTTTTGAACATTCTATTCAACAAAGAATGCTGAAAACTAAAATGGATCAAGGTTTCCTCAAAAATATTAAGCAGCAACTGTTTTCAACATTGATAATAATAAGAAATGCTTCACCAATTTCTGAAGCATCATATTACATTGAAGACTGGAGTAATGATGATGACAATTCAGTTTACTCCTCTGAAAGATATTACTATTCACTGTAAAAAAAAAAAAAAAAAAAAAAAAAATATATATATATGATCAATAAGTTATGACAACATACGTGTATTTTTACATTGCTTTAACTCATCAAAATAAGTAAAACAATTTTCAACTTTTTTTCATAAGTTATACAAGTTTCAGCTCATTCAAGTCAGTTTAATGTAATTTAAGTTGAAGTTACTTAAAAATCCAAGTTGATTGTACCTAAAAATGTACGACAGCAACTTTTATTTACAGTGATTGATTGATACAATTGATTTACATTCTGGGACAATTAAAAATTACAGAGCACATACATTTATCAAGAGACCTTTCATTTTTGTGATGAATTAAATCACCTTATTTCAAGACTGTAACATTACGATAACATTTTTTGCCAAGTGGTTGGCAGATACATTTCAAAATAATGTGCGTTTGGAGAGCAACCATGTTCTTATATGAGAAATATGGGGCAGTGCTGTCTGGGAAATTGGACATGACAAAGAGGGTTAAAACATAGGTTAATTGCAGAAACCCACAATTTACCATCGAACAGAATTATTAAATCTATATGAACGCCCGGCTCTAAACGTCTCCTTTGGGTCACTTTCTTAAACGCATTCCTGTAATGAATGGAAAATGTAATGGGCTAAACAGAGATTCAGTCTAAAAGTGATGTGAAGGATATATTTACAGATGGGGGATGACAACCTAAACCTTTTTCTTTCTTTCTTTTCGCTTTTAGAAAGAGGAATGAGATCTCTAGGGAGGATATGTTTGGAGAATTATAAAGGCTCCTCTAACATGTCACCTCCTCACTGGCTGCCGACCAGCCAAAGCCAACTGGAAGCAACAGATAAGAGGCCAGAAATATGTCAGAAGGATTTCCACAGAGAGAGAGAGAGAGAGGGAGAGTTAGTGTGAAAGAAATAGAGCGCGAGAGAGAAAAAGAGAGAGATATGAACGACTAAAGAGGCACAGTTAGAGTTTGAGGGAGTCAAACAGGCAGGACACAAAGGTAAAATCAATGTCCCCTTTAAGCCATAATCGATAGTCTTCACTGCGTAAAACACAAGAAAGAGAAAAGGAAATCAGTGCTTTAGTGTTCCCATTCATTACAGCCCAGTCACACACACACACACATATATACATATGCACCCAGAACGCTCACCAATGCCATTATTTATAGCTGTCACATTGTAAAACGCAAACTGTGTGGTGAATTTATGGTTTACCTCCTGCAGCGACCTCAGCCAGAAGCGGATGCAGAAGGACACCGAAGCTGCTTGGATTCTTTGGTGACATGGAAGGCCCTTTGAAGATCAAACGCGTTCAGAGGGAGTATCGGGCCCCTTGGTCGAGTGTAATTAAAACCTGGGTGAGATAGACATGCACCAGAGCGATAATGAGACGAGGCTGCTTCTCTGCTAATCCTCCATAATTATGTTTAGCCATAAGGTCGGGCCTCCACAAACAACAAGCGTTGCCCTCTAGAAGATCACATACCAGAGCTTTCTTGAACAGAGGATCGAAGGTGCGTCTTATTGTTCATCTAGGATAAGATCCCTGCATGTTATTCCTGACCTCATGCATTTTCAAAGAACCTGCAAAGTACATGTCATATCTGTATGCAAATGCAGTTTCCACAGGTTTTTTTGGTTTGTTTTTTAGCTGACAAAATCATAAAGGGGAGGCTGGGGCTATTTGTCACAATTTTTTTACTTTCCCTTTATATTTCAATGTGATTTTACCTTATTTCTTGTAACTGTGACTTCATAGCTCACAGATAATATAGATACACAGACACGCTGCTGTGAGCATGTAAGAAATACTTCTGTTGCATAAATAGACAAACATAAATCCCGAAGCAGATCTAGACAGGTGGAGCTGGGGGAGGTGGAGGGGTTCAGAGTGAATCTGATAGCATGCTGCAGGACCAACTTACAGCAAACAATGAACCAGACTATTTAAATGTTAAGCAAGCAATCTCATTGGCTGCAGGATCTACAGAGGCCAATCAGCTTGTGACATTAGGTAATGATATGATTGCTTACAGACTGCATGTAAAGGACCTGTCAGCCTACGCTCTCTAGAGTTTCATGACTGCACTAAATATTTATATCTCTCAGAATTGCTACTTTATTTCTCATAAATGGGACTGAATATCAGAATTACAACTTCATTTTTCATAATTTTACCTAATTTCTCAGAATTGATTTCATTTATTAATTGCATTATTTCTCATAATTGATTATATCTCTCAGAATTGCACTTTTTTTCTCATTATTGTGCCTTTATAATTGTCTTCATAGCTCACAACTGCAAATCTATTTCTGTGAATTTCCAACATTATTTCTGAAAATTGCTTTTATATCACAGAATTGCAACTTCATTTCTCATAATTGACTTTATCACAATTGCAAAATTATTTACCATAATTGGGACTGTATATCTCAAAATGTGACTTTATTAAAGTCTTATTAGTCCTAAGGTAGTCTGTGTGACAACTAGCCCTGGGTATCCCCTACCAATACAAGACACATGCTTTCAACAGCTTTAGCATTTCACCAATAGCATCATGCAACAACACATGGTTTACAAGGTGAAAAACTAATGCTTTTTGATAGTTTTCCATGGTGACCGGGAGGGGACATGTTCGGTTCACTTAGTTTTGTCGTGGCCACAACATATAAACTTGTGGGAACATGATATTAAGTTGTGGGAACATAATAATATCTCGTGGGCACGAGATCGTATGTTGAGGGAACGGCATCCGTTTCTCGTGGCTACGAGTTGTATAACGTGGGAACCGAATCTTCACACGCGACACGGGCTCCTCCTTTTACCCCGGTCATGATTTACTTTGTTATTTGTTCATTTAAGTTTCTCATAATTTGTTTTTGTTTATTGCCTTAAACGGGACTTTATTTGAGACCCGAGTATTTCATTCAAACCAGCAAATTTCAACTTAAGAATGCGCATCAGGTGTCTTTCACTTACGTACCCATGTCTCAATGCCAGAGAGCGCACTATATCTTTATATGACATTCCTAATTCAAAGTAAAATGTTATTTCATCAGTCATCTCCATCTCCGACTGCTGTATATGGTTACAGTAGGTTACTGACCGGTGTGGTTCCCTCAACATAACTCGTGGCCACGAGAAATGTCGTTCTCTCAAAATATGAAGTCGTGACCACGAGAAAAATATATCGTTCCCTCAATATATGATCTCGAGGTCACGACATAATGATGTCGTTACCTCAACAAAATGATGTCGTGGCAACGATTTATTATCACATTCCCACGACTTAATATGACGTTCCCACAAATTAATATCTCGTTGCAACAACATATTATCACGTTCCCACGAGTTTATATGTTATGGCCACGACAAAACTAAGTGAACCGAACATGTCCCCTCCCGGTCACTGTAGTTTTCCTTGTAAAGGCTGGCTGGTAAATGTGTCAGCATTTACCATGAAATCAAGTGGAAATGAGTCAACCATTTACAGTGACTATCAGCCAATCAGAACAATACCCACAATCAGTGACATTTAAACTCCACAAAAAGCACGTCTGTACAAATGTCAGAAGTTTAACTTTTACAGTTGCACAGAAATGTGTTCAGGAGGTACACGATGAACTAAGACTCATTTGGAAATTGCATGATGAGTAGATACACGCTCGGTGCGCAAACACATGGACATGCATGCAAACAAACAGTTTTATCTTGCTGACGGCTCTAGTGAGGTAATTAAGTTCCATTATGGCCGTCCAGAGCTTCGTTTTCAGCCTGGCAATAAGTGCCCTTTCCTGGAAGAGTAAAGATCCACAATTATATGAAAAGGAAAATAAAAACTGTTGCATCCTAAAATATGAAATTACATCAGAATGCAATGGTGGGTTATTAGTGGTAAGAAAATGCTTAGCGGCCCACACTGGATGAAGATAGATGGTTTAGTGAGAGCGCAAGGCGCTCCGTAATGAGATCCAGCCCCTGTCTCTCCGTCTTTCACCTTCCATCGTGGGGTGATGTGCGAGGAGACGGTAATAAAAGCAGAAGTACCTGCTCCTGCAGGGCGGGCCCTTTTCTCCCATCCGCTTCCCCGCAGGCCGGCCGGCCTCCGAGCCTCTGCCTCATTTCATCCAGCCCTGCCTCCAATCAAAATCCAATCCCCTCTGTGGGCCACCACAGTCCCAGCGGAACCGCAGTAGAGCTCGCAAAGTCATTCAGAAGATGGCAGAAGGGCAGAACTCTGGGATGAAATTGTCCTTATCTCCCAGCACAGCAGTTTCTGTTGGAAAAAAAATACACATTTTCTAAATTAATTAATAATAGATCAAATGAATTTAAATTGTATCTATCTATCTATATCTAAATAAATAAAAGTGGTCTTTTATTTTTATAAAATGTATAATCTTATTATATATATATATATAATTTTTTATAGAAAAAAGTTGTAAATGGAATGTTTAAATTATTTTATAATAATTAATATTATAATAAATTAATATATATATATATTAATATTTTATTATATTCTTATATAAAATAATTTAATAAATATAAATTTCTTATAAATTATAAATTAAAATTATTTTAAATAAAATACTTAAAAAATAATTATAAAGTATATAATTATATATTAAGTATGTATTATAATCTTTATACATTTGTAAAAATATAACTTAAAAATTATGTTATAGTAAATGTAGTAAATTACCTAATATATAATAAAATAAAATAGCATTATAAATACATTTGCAAAACATGTATAAATAAACATATGAATCTTAAACCATTTTATATAAATTAACAGATTTGGTTAATAGAAGTATTAAATGTAAACTGAATCATTTGTTTTATCTTCCAACAACTTTAATACCGTTTCCCTTTCATGCATTATGAATGAAAATGTTTTGTCATCATTCATTTATACTTGCACATCCTTTTATGATACAGTTACAAAACAGTAATCATTTCTCTCATCAGCACCAGCTGGATTGGATCAATACTGTGCGTGCCATGTGATGCATACACCTCTCAATCCATCTCACCATTCAATTCCAATTGTTCCCTCGCCTTTTTTATATATATACTGTATATATATATATATATATATTTTTTTTTTTTTTTTTTTTTTTTTTTTTTTTAGCATACGTTGTAACATTTCCTCACTTTCTCTCCTTTTTTGGCCTCTGTAATGATAGCTTCCATAGAGTGGCACAGATACCATTAGCTGTCAGACACAGAAGGGAACAAAGCTTTTCTCCAGCAGAGTAGGCCTACCGGAGAAAAAAAGAAATCAGAACAGCTTAGCCTGTGATTTAGACCACAGGTAACAACACTTACAGTTGGACAACACGCACAGGCTTCACTATCAGGAAGAGCGATGGATGACAGCGAACTGAAAACGTCAAGAGTTCATACTCACATTTTACACACAAAAAAACCCATAACCTGCAGCAAGCTCTATACACAGAAAGTGGATACACAAATCTATCTCAACTGCTCATTCTAAGCTTAAAACAGACACCATAAAAGTGGTCCATATGATTCACAGTGTTGTGTTGTCAACGAGTCAAATATTTTCAGTGAACCAGTTGATTCGTTTCAGAAAATCGGTCAAAATCAGTTAATCTCACTGGATCAACAGTTTGGTAACTCATGACTTGAATTTCTATGGAAGTAAAATAATGCCAAATGTTTTTGAAACAGAAAAAGCTTGTTGAATTGCACTACTACTAAAAAAAATATGCATTGCATTAACCATGCTTGCATTTTAATGCATTGTATTTTTAGGGCTTGCATTTGTATGAGCTGAAATTCAACATGCTCGTATATTTCAGCTGTGAATATTTCAATTCTAAACATTTCACACACATTTTCATTATTAAAATTCACTAATCCATATTCACCTTTCGGATTTCACCTACAAAATATCCATTCTGTCTAAAATACAACCTAATATTCAACAGGCAAATTTCGGTCTTTACAAATTCGCTTCCAAAAATTCAGTGGTTCAAATTCGACAGAAAATTCAACATTTCACATCGGGGAACTGCAGGAATAGCAGTAGAGTGTCGATTCATAATCTCCATCTGCTGTTAGTCTACCTCACCAGCAGGGGGTGCAAGCGCTTGTTGACTACATAGACAGTAAACGTAACGGACACAGCGACCCCATTGGATTCAACGGAGAAAAGTGAAGTCAATTAGAAGCACTCCCTTCCTGATGGCCGAGCGTACTGCGCAGACTCAAACTGAGCTTGACGTGAGCAACCCGTCTGTCTTCTAGTAGCTGTGCCAAGAGAAATCTGAATCATTCCCTTCCGAAACTTGCAGAGACGGAGATCGTGAGTAGGAGCTGTCCATGAGCTAGGAGCAGGAGAAACTTTTGCTAAGTATTCTGATTAATTATTTTGTCACTTTGCCTCCACATCCCCCCGATTGTGCGCGAGCTTCTCCTCCTGTCCATACGGTAATTTCTCTACTGTGTGACAGAGAGTCGCATGGTTATGACGCAATCGTTAGCCTATTTTTACAAAAATTGCTTCTACAGGGCCATAACGTAAGATACAAGGTAATTGAGCCTTTTATACATTTTCGTGTTTCTTTAGAAATAAATAATGGACAAATGGAGTCTTTAAACGCCTCAGATGTAAAGATATTCGCTGTCAAAGTGACGCCAAAATGAATGGGAGTCAATGGGATGCTAACAGCAGGTGATGGTCTGCTAATCAATGGCGGCGCCCGGGAAGCTTCAGTTTTTTTCTGAAACATTGGCCCCCTGGTTGACTAAGACCAGAGCAACAGTTAGAGCAAGTTATTCATTCATAAAAACGGATTTAAAGAAATGGGCAAGCGGTAAGTAGGCCTATTTGTGATGATTATCAGGGCCAGTATATTTATAGAAAATCTGATAAAGATGATGCTGATGTACAGATCAAACGTTATCAATAAAAATTTGATCAATAAAAAGACAAATATCATTTTACATTTTGCCATCATTTCTAACTATATAAAAAACTAAATAAAATGACGAAAACTTTAACTAAAATTTAAATGAAAACAAAATATAAAAGTCAAAAACGAATTCAAATTATTAATAAAAACTATAACAGTGTCTAAATGATAATAACACTGTCTTGAAAGCTTCATTCCCCCATTATATTGCGGTTGCATATCTTCAATATTTCTCCTTTTGTGTTTCATGGAAGAATTCAATTCATACGTTTTTCATTTTTGGTTGAACGTACCCTTTTTAAAAGACCTGTTTTCCAAAAGCCATCATGACTTTGACTGATAACAACAAAGCAGAGGTCTGCTTATATTGCTGTATTCAGGAACAACCTCTCTATTTGAACCAAATTAAATAAGGAGACATGCGGGAAACGGTAATCAGGTTTGATGTTGATTTAAGCCATTCTAAAAAGTGCCCTTCATTCTGTATGCCCTTGATTTTGGAGGGCACTCAGATAACCCATCTTAGCATCTTATTCTGATTGGTAATTAAATAAGGGACATGCGGTTGATTGGTTGTAAATACAGCTTGGATTATTCATTTGAGAAGAAACAGTGCGAAGCGTAAAACGACAGATTTAGGCCTATATATTAAGAAAAGTCAACAAGTCAGTGCAGTTTTGATTCTGCATTTCACTTCCACGGAAGAGGCGGTAGAGAACAGACTGTGAGCGTTCGCTAGATATTACTCAGAGTGACCCAAACCTTGTTTTGAGTAATACTGCATGATGTTAATAGCAGCCCTACCGTGCATATGTTCCTTGCATAAATATATTCCACCACTTGACGAACCAGGGAAGCGGTGCCAAGCTTTACGATTATGTCAGTCACAACTCATCTCAGCAAGCTGCTGAAAAGTTTCAGCGAGGCAGCTGTCCAAGACACTTTACAGTGTGCATCAGATCAGAGAACATTGAGGGAAGGGTCGTGGTTTGGTCGGTGCCGTCACAATCACATCTTTCACTAAATATGCTAGCTCTGAATATAAAGCAGACTGAGGTCAACAGTAGAAAAACTTCTTTTTATGCAAAGTAAAGCAAGATATTTGATTGGATTCAGTGAACATTCAACATTCAAATCAGATTTTCCTTCAACTGCTCAGTTCAAATACAATCTTCGATGATCCGAGGTTTAAATAATTTAGGGTACCGTGAAGCAGGAGATATAAAAACATTTCCACTTGACCGAAGCCTTGATCAAATTGCTTGACGCGTGGATCTGAGCAAACTTAAACATCGCATTCAAGACTGTCAAGCTTGCATTTTCTTTTAAACATCCAGCTTATGAATTGTTGATGAACGTCAAGCAGCTGCTGGACAAAATGATGTCTGAATGAAGTGATTTTGCCATGACTGCTGGTTTTGTTCCAGACAGTGAAATAAATAATTCTGCACATGATCTCATTGTCCAGACTGCTTTGGAAACACATCGTCAGTACTGGAGGGGGAAAAAATCATATGCTTTTAAATATAAAGGTTGACAACCTAATGCTACACCATTCAAAATGCTTGCTACGGATGCGAAAAACGCAGAAAATCGAACCTGATTCGATTTTTTTTTTTTTTTTGACGGACGAAAGTTTCAGAGGCAGTGTACAAGCGTGATTTATTTTTTAACGTGCGAAAATTTCGGACGCAAATTTCGGACTCAGTGTGCAAGGGCCTTAAGGCTAACATTTTCATAGCCTACTAAAAGCCAAAAAACTTAAATTCCCCCATTTCATGGGGACTTTAAACTTGATGCAGCACTGGCCTGTCAACTGTGCCGAGCGTCGTTCACGTGTTTGTTTACGCATCAACCATGCTGAGTTGTAATTTATTGTAGAATCTATTACTTTAGAAAAATATATAAAATACAGTAAATAAAATAATGAATTATACTACGGCAAGACCTGATAAACATTCCTTCACTCATCATGTGTTCTGTAAGCGCGTGAGCCCACGGCGCAAATGCAAACTCAACGACCAGCTGCAGTAATATGATAATGATCCTCTTTCAGCACGTAGATGAGTCACGTTCGCACACAGACGTGGGGTTTGGCTGCAGGTGGTCTGTCTCAACACATCACTTCATGCAGCACGCTCATTTGTGCAGACAGGTGTGTGTAGGACACAATCCAGTCGTGTAAATGGTACAATTACAGTCAAACCGAGGATTGCGCTGGCGCACAACGCTCGAGAGTTTGAGCGAGAAAAAGAACAATGGGAAAGCGTGATTATACATGACAGTTCTGTCTGTTTATAGCATTTAAGACATTTCATGGCTATTTGTGGCTGTCCGTTGCAGTGTGTTTACATTATACAACATTGTCGCTGTGGGTGTAGGTGAACTTCGATTTTTTTGCCGTGCAATAATCCCCGTCAAGATGTGTCTTGCATTTGTTCTGTTCCTTTAAATCCTCCTGTCAATGCGTGATATTCCTTTCTGCCACATGTGCAAAACATTTGAACGAAGCTCCACAATGGCTTTACAGCCTCTCCTTCAGTCGAGCAGTGTCATTGGCCTTGTGTCAGCAGTGCATTGTGGGAAAAGCACAGTCCCAGCTCTAATTCTAATTCCCGTTTCTGAATGCATGAATAGCCTAACTGTTATCTGTTTAATTGTACTGTTCCTGAAGCCAAAGCACTGTGCAAAACGCTGCATCTCCCTCACCTTCAGGTTGACAGGGGGGTATGGAAGATGCTGAGGACAGGTAGCAGCTGTATTTTATTATCCACGGTGCCTTCGGGGAGCTGACTACACTGTAAGTTTGTCATGCAGGATTGATGACTCTTTTCTATCTGGAAAAATATTTAAATAAGATGCTGTAATCCCTGAGGATGGGACGGCCACAATGAGCTTTAATACTGCCGGCGGTTTTCGGCTGCTGATATGAGCTTCATTCATTTCAGAGTTTACTTGCTTATTTATTTCCTTCCCCTGTCATATCTTTTTAAGCGCAGAATCGACGGATACCTTGGGCCGGAGCACTTTAATTAAGAGCCCCGCTATAAATCACAATTTTAGGCTGGTGCGTGTGATCTGAACTTTGTATTTGTTTTTACAAGCATTGCAGGTGAAACTTTACAAAGGCTGATTTTTGCACTGCAAACATCTGTAATGTTAAGTTTCATTCAGACGGCCTTTTATTCCATAGACTTCCAACAGCTTTCAGTTGCCATAGTGACAGTGAGAGCTCTGAAGAATCGAGATCCTGAACTGTATGAGGAATGTTTTCATTTTTACCATCCCCTTGCACACACATTATGTCTTTAAAACAATAATGATTGGTGTCTCGGAAACTCTCATCTCAGGGGGTTTTGGGGGAATGCCGAGGAAGAAAAAGATAAAAGATCTTTTTTGTTGAGGAGCTGTAATTCAAAAAAATGAACTAGGAAGGTTGTGCACTTTACATAATATATTTATATTTAGTTTACTTATAATAATTGTGTTTGTTGACTTGAAATGTTTTTTTCTATTAAGGTCCACATAATTATGTCTCAACTTAACTGTACAAAATCCTAACGTGTTGTCTAAACACAAACCATTTATGTTAAGTAAAAAAATTTTACATCCAGAGGGTGGCAGTATAGTGCGACGCCAACTGCCATTTTGCCCTAACTTAATTTGATTGTGTTCAATCTGCTTAATATGTAAAATTTAAGTTTACTTAATCCGTTTGTGTTGGATTACATGAATGATTTGTGTTGCATTAACTGAAACTGGGCGGTGCTTGTTAGTTCCCAGCATGCTTTGCTTATGGTTGATTTAAGAGAGAATAAATGTTAAAATTAAGTGTTATTTTATGTTTTTTTGAGAAAATGAGAAAAGGGGAAGACTTGATAGTGTGTAATTGTGTTTAATGTTCAATTACATTGGAATTATTAGAACAATTTAAATTACATTGGGTTACCATTGTGGAGAAGTGTGGAGCATTTTGTTTGGCTGTGGACTGATTTAGTTACTTTTAACTGCTTTGGTTGAAGGAGCATGTAAATCTTAGCATTTAAGATGCTAATATGTGTCATTAAAATAAATGAAATATTAATGGATGTCTGAAAATAACAAACACATAAGTTGAATGCAAATTAAGTAAATTAGTTGGTCCAAAACATTGCAAATTAGTTGGGCTGACACTATTAAATTAAGCTGTGTCCAACCATAGTAAATAAGTTGAATCAACCTTAATAAATTAAGTTGACCCAACGTAAGTACATTAAATTGGAATAACAGAATTGCATAATGCTGAAATAAAGCAAGTTAATCATGTGGAAATCCTTTCCATGATTTTTTTTTATGTTCATTCAAAGAGTTATTTTTTTGAGTGTGTATGGCAAACATGACATACAATTTGAAGCAGAAATCTTCCACGTCTCTTCAGGGTGATACAAGTAATTGTCAATATGTAGGGTTTTGTTCACCTTGGCAGAGTTTATTATGTATTTAACTGGGTACATTATCCTTTACATTTAAATTATATAAAATTGATGTGTAAAGATCTGTTACAAAAAGTAATAAAAGTGTATTTATATAATTTGAATTATATTAAATATATGAATGTATACATTGTACTTAATTTTTACAATTATATATATATATATATATATATATATATATATATACAGTGCCCTCCACAATTATTGAACCCCCTGGTAAATATGATCAAAATTGGCTGTAAAAAATAAATCTGCATCGATTATCCTTGTGATCTTTCATTCAAAAAATGTGCAAAATTCTAACCTTTCATTGAAGTAAAAGAATTGAAAGTGGGGGGAAATCACATTATGAAATAAATGTTTTTCTCCAAAACACGTTGGCCACAATTATTGAAACCCCAAGAATTTTTTACGAGTAAAATATCTCTGAAGTATATTCCCATTAATATTTACCTTTTTTAGTACACCAGGGTGACTAGGAACATGAAACTGTCCAGCTATGACTTCGTGTTTCACAGGAGTTTAAATATGAGGAAACACAAAGGCCAAATCCCCTTAATCATCCATCACAATGAGTAAAACCACAGAATACAGTTCTGATGCGTAGCAAAAGATTGTTGAGCATCACAAACTAGAAAGTGGCTGTAAGACAATAGCTAAAGAATTGAAAATCCCCATTTTGACCATCAGGGCAATAATTAAGAAGTTATAACCAACTAAAGATGTTATGAATCTGCCAGGAAAAGGACGTGTGTCTATACTGTCTTAATGCACGGCGAGTATGAAAGTTTGAGTGGCCAAAGACTCTCCAAGGATCACAGATGGAGAATTGCAGAGATTAGTTGAGTCTTAGGGTCAGAAAGCCTAAAAAAAAAAATATCAAACAACCCCTACATCCCCACATGTTGTTTGGGAGGGTTTAAAAAAAAAACTCCTCGCTCATCCAAAAACAAATTCCAGCAAATTTAATTGTCAGACACGACTGGATCTTCAAACAACACAGGGTTCTGTGGTCAGATGAGACTAAAACAGAGCTTTTTGGCAGCAAACACACTAGATGGGTTTGGTGAACACAAGGATAAAAAGTACCCCATGTGTACAATTTAATATACCATTGGATCTTTAATGTTGTGGGCATATTTTTCTGCTGGAGGTCCTGGACTTCTTGTTCAGATACATGGCATTGTGGATTCTATCAAATATCAACAGATAAAAAATCAAAACCTGACGCCTTCTGCTAGAAATCTTATAATATGCCGTGGTTGGATCTTCCATCAGGACAACGGTCCAAAACAAACATCAAAATCAAAACAAAAATTTGTTGTGGAGCACAAAATGAAGCTTCTGCCATGACCGTCCCAGTCCCCTGACCTGATGAGTGGGCTGAACTGAAGAGGAGAAGCACCAACATGGATCTGGGAATCTGAAGGATCTGGAGAGATTCTGTGTGGAGGAATGGTCTCTGATCTCTTGTCAGGTGTTCTCCAAACTCATCAGGCATTATAGGAGAAGACTCAGAGCTGTTATCTTGGCAAAAGGAGATTGCAAAAAGTATTTAATAAAAGGGTTTCAATAATTGTGGCCAACGTGTTTTGGAGAAAAACATTTATTTCATAATGTGATTTTCCCCCCACTTTCAATTCTTTTACTTCAATGAAAGGTTAGAATTTTGCACATTTTTTGAATGAAAGATCACAAGGATAATCGATGCAGATTTATTTTTTACAGCCAATTTTGATCATATTTACCAGGGGGTTCAATAATTGTGGAGGGCACTGTATATATATATATATATATATATATATAAAATTGTAAAAAAAATATTATAATATATAAAAAATATATCAAAATAAATTAGAATAGCCTATATAAAAGTATATATAAATATAAAAATAAGTATATAATTTGTACTAAAAAACACCAAATGGGATCAATATATATAGATTGGCTCTGTATATTTTACCCTAATTTCATTCCGAGAAGGTTTATCGTCCATTCTTCTTAAATTAAATAATTGAACAAAACACAAAAATGTATGCATGGCATATATACAATATATATATATATATATTATACTGTATATATACTGTATATATGCCATGGATTTTTGAGTTTTGTTCAGTTATTTAATTTAAGAAGAATGGACGATAAACCTTCTCGGAATGAAATTAGGGTAAAATATACAGAGCCAATTTCCCTTTTTATTGTGACTAGTAAATCATGTGGCACATTTTCCCACTGCAGTTAGTGAGGCATGTAGTCATGTGTTTGCTGATTGCCGGTCTCAAGGATAAAACATTAATCTCCTCTCTGATGTTGTGAACGATCTCTCGACTTCCGTTTTTCTCTTCTGAGAGAGAGAACAGGAGGGTAAGGCGGGAAAGGAAAGCGTATTTCCTTTTCTTCTCCTCCACCTTGTTTCATGTTACCTCTTGATTTATGAGGGCTGGGTCATCACTGATTGAGATGAGCATTTGTGCTGCAAGAATTATGGAGTATGTCTTCTTACCCAACTCCAGTTCTTCCACCTCTTCTACAGCATGATCCAATTTTCAACTCCAGCTCTTTCCCACACGTGGAGCTCATTTCTCAAACCCTCATGCCGATGCCAGAGAAATCTGAAATATATTTGCAGAAATTTATGTGGAGGAAGAAATCATATGATCAAACTTTTAAAAGTCTGACTTGCGCATTTGCTTTTATTCTAGATTTCCCAAATCTGCATGAAAGTGGCCAGTTTCAGTTCAGTGAAAGAAGGGATTTTACGACGTCTACAATTTCTGCATCTTACTGAGGGAAGCCTCCGGTAAACAGTGAGTAATGATTTGTTGCTATGCTAGAGAAGAATTATCAATAACTAATGATTTCATGCTGTCAATAATGAAATGGAAACTGATTATCATGTTAATGTGACTATGCAAATGTCAACTCAGAATTGACACTTGAATCATAGAGCCATTGATAAAATGGAGGAATGTTAAATATGGAAAATGAGTTTGATAGCAATGCTTTGCTCTCAAATCCTTACAATACTGTAGAAAAATTATGTTAAATTTCTGGTTAAAACAAATAAATAAAAGCTGCTGTTTCCAGAAATTGGTGCCTTTTTTTTTTTTTTGCTTAAGTTTGTAAACATATCATTAACTGTTATATAGTAATATTTTTTTACTAAAATCTGATTCGAAAACATTCTGATGTTTTCCAATATTTTTGAATATATAAAATGCATTACATTATATAAAAACGCCCTAATATGCATAATTGATATTAAAAGTGAAACAAAACCTAAATTTTTAATCAATTCAAATCTGATGCCTCACACAGTGAATTCTGGGATGTATAATATCAAGGTGAATTTTAAAAAAGATTGGCCACAAAAGTAAATGTATAACATATATATTCAATGTGATTTATAATTTTTACTAATAATAAACAATTTGATATTATTTTACATTAAAAATACATGTATTCTCTTTTTGAATCATACAGTATATAATCTTTAATAGTGTTTATCAAACCATTCTTTTTACTGTAGCATTTTAAGACTACTTTTCAGTTAAAATTAGTTTTTGACAGAAAGCACAGGAATATCAGGTAAACTCATCCTCCTTGTTTTCACCCTCCTCTGCAGCACTTTTTATTTTTTTATTTTTCCTGGAACCATTAACCACAACAAGCCCACATCAGCTGAGAAGATAAAGTAACAACAGAAACATGAAACGAACAACAAGGGAGAGCATAGAACAAGTCTCCCACTTTTCACTGCAATTAGTATGAATGTAGTCTTATTTTTGAACACACACACACACACACACACACAGAGAGAGAGATTATTTCCCGATGCATTTGAAAGCAGAATGGAGTCATTGTTACTGGTGTTTGTGGCTGAAATGCAGGCCGCTCAGAAGCTCCAGCCCTCCCGCTGCTTCTCTCGGGCCCCCGGCGGCTTCTGAAGCCCCTCTCAGTCCAGCAGAAATCTACCACCATGAATCAACGGATACACAAATATGTACTGATACGGGCCGGCTGGCAGCCAAAGTGCTGTATAAGAAAGCAGTGATAAAGTTTGTTACCGCTGAAGCTCAGGCTGAAGCTCTGTGGGTGGAAGAGTTACGGGGGAGATTTCTTTACTGCATTAAAGCATGAAAACTGAGGAATTACTTCAGGATTGTGAAACTATATTGCATCAGATGGAAAAGATTCACCTATCTAACTACTTAATGCACATATTATAACTGAAACTAAGACCATAAAAAAAAAAAAAAAACATTTTAGTTTCTTGAAATAAGATAAATGTTAACTGAAATAAATAACTTTAATAAAATAAAATAAAGCTTGAACTTTTTCAGCTAGTTGTTTCCCATTTTCATTTAGTTTAAATTGATGTACGAAAAAACTAAAATACACTCACCTAAAGGATTATTAGGAACACCTGTTCAATTTCTCATTAATGCAATTATCTAACCAACCAATCACATGGCAGTTGCTTCAATGCATTTAGGGGTGTGGTCCTGGTCAAGACAATCTCCTGAACTCCAAACTGAATGTCAGAATGGGAAAGAAAGGTGATTTAAGCAATTTTGAGCGTGGCATGGTTGTTGGTGCCAGATGGGCCGGTCTGAGTATTTCACAATCTGCTCAGTTACTGGGATTTTCACGCACAACCATTTCTAGGGTTTACAAAGAATGGTGTGAAAAGGGAAAAACATCCAGTATGCGGCAGTCCTGTGGGCGAAAATGCCTTGTTGATGCTAGAGGTCAGAGGAGAATGGGCCGACTGATTCAAGCTGATAGAAGAGCAACTTTGACTGAAATTACCACTCGTTACAACCGTGGTATGCAGCAAAGCATTTGTGAAGCCACAACACGCACAACCTTGAGGCGGATGGGCTACAACAGCAGAAGACCCCACCGGGTACCACTCATCTCCACTACAAATAGGAAAAAGAGGCTACAATTTGCACGAGCTCACCAAAACTGGACAGTTGGAGACTACAAAAAATGTTGCCTGGTCTGATGAGTCTCGATTTCTGTTGAGACATTCAGATGGTAGAGTCAGAATTTGGCGTAAACAGAATGAGAACATGGATCCATCATGCCTTGTTACCACTGTGCAGGCTGGTGGTGGTGGTGTAATGGTGTGGGGGATGTTTTCTTGGCACACTTTAGGCCCCTTAGTGCCAATTGGGCATCGTTTAAATGCCACGGCCTACCTGAGCATTGTTTCTGACCATGTCCATCCCTTTATGACCACCATGTACCCATCTTCTGATGGCTACTTCCAGCAGGATAATGCACCATGTCACAAAGCTCAAATCATTTCAAATTGGTTTCTTGAACATGACAATGAGTTCACTGTACTAAAATGGCCCCCACAGTCACCAGATCTCAACCCAATAGAGCATCTTTGGGATGTGGTGGAACGGGAGCTTCGTGCCCTGGATGTGCATCCCACAAATCTCCATCAACTGCAAGATGCTATCCTATCAATATGGGCCAACATTTCTAAAGAATGCTCTCAGCACCTTGTTGAATCAATGCCACGTAGAATTAAGGCAGTTCTGAAGGCGAAAGGGGGTCAAACACAGTATTAGTATGGTGTTCCTAATAATCCTTTAGGTGAGTGTAAAAATGAATTAAAACTAAATTGACATATTTTAAAAACTTAACTAAGAACAAAAACACAAGCACAGAGTTGAATTAAAAATATAAATAAAAGCTATAATAGTATCTCAAATGAATGATACTAAATTAACACTAATGCACATTTTTAAATTCTTAAAACATGATAAATTTGCTTTATAGCTCCATCAATAAATGAAAATCTGAACAAGGTCTTAAAAGTCACCGTGACAATGCAAGGCTTTTGAACTTATATTAATAATAATAATACATTTTATTTGTTGGCGCCTTTCAAGACACCCAAGGACACCTTACCAATATCTTCCTAAGAATTTTCTTAACTTTGTACTTAATAATCTTCCTAAGAAAAGTCTACGTCAGATTCATGACATGTTCTTAAACAGAATTGTTGGCAGCTTTGTTCTTAGGATTGATGAATCCCACGTCTTCGTAATTGAAAGCGTGTGCCAGTTGTTCCTAATTAGCACAAGGAAAAGCAATCAAATTCCCATATAAGGACATGACGCTTCACAGTCGTGTGCAAGAAAAGTTGGAGAATGTTCAAAAGATGCACAGACGGTGGTGGTCCACCGATCGCCAAACGAAAAAGAACTTCAGTAATTCTGAAATAGAAATTCTACTGCAACAGGTAAATGCCACAAGAGGCATAATATTTGATTTAACCAGCTTAATTGCTGATGTAAATTGCAGTGTTAGTGTTTCTTTGCATACTATGATTTTTTTTTTTTTTCGACAAATGATCAGAAATACATTACAGTAAAATACTATCATTGTAAACGACTGTAGAATTAAACAAAATGCAGTAACCAATTTTTTGGAGCAAACTGTCATCACTCAAATGTGCGTAAGAGTGCTCTTGATTTTCTTCTTAACTAAGAACAAATCCAAGATAAGAAAACATTAGTGAATGTCAGAATCTTCGTAAAAAGTGTGTAAGTGGGATTTAAGAACACATTTCTTCGTAAGAACGGTTGGTGAATGAGGCCCATTAATACAAGCCCAACAACAATATCAATAGTAATATCAAAATAATGAGTACAATCTAGATGCTAAAAACGAAGTCCAGGAAATGAAATTGGAATGATGAAATTTGTGTAGGATAAGCTAATCTAAACAGATGTGAGAGTCCAATTGGCGAATGTGAGGTGGGACGTGGGGCAGAGCGGCTGTAGAAGTGAATGTTGGTACAGTTAAAACTGCAGCCGTGGAGGAGCGAAGTGTTCGGCGAGGATTGTAGGGAAGAAGCAGGTCTGAGAGGTGGAGGGCTTTGAAGGGTAGCAGGAGAATTGTGTAGTTGATCCGGTAAGGAACAGGACGCCAGTGGAGCTGAGTAAGAAGCGGTGTGATGTGGTCAGTTGATAATCCGAGCTGCAGAATTCTGAATGGATTGGAGGCGATGGAGAAGTTTATTTGTGGTGTCAATGAGGAGGGCGTTGCAGTGGTCAATGCGGGATGTGATCAGGGCATGAACAAGGACCTGTGTATTGTGTTGGGAGAGGGAGGGGCGGAGGTGAAAGTAAGCAGTCCGAGTGATATTGCGGATGTGAGGGCCGAAGGAAAGTGCACTGTCTAGAATGACACCGAGACTTTTGACTTGGGAGGGGGTGGGAATCGAAGAGCCATCAACTGACATGGTAAACGGGTAGAACTGAAAAGATGTAGTTAATATAATTGCACGCAAGCCTATTAATATCCTGCTTAACATCTTAAATGTTTAAGCATGCACACTCCAGTCTTTATTTCTCAGGCTGTATCTGATGACATCTACTCGCTTTACAATCCTCTTCAGAAACTTCTAGAACTGCATAATTGCAGCCTAGTGGTGATTATAGAGAGAGAATGTGTAGGTAAATTGCTTAACTGAGCTGATAAGAGGAACAAAGGCGATGCATTTGGAGCTTTATTACCCTCCACAATAATTCACTTCTGTGATTAGGTGCAGAATGAAGGCTGAGCCAGATTTTTTCTTTTAAACAACAGAAGGCAAGAGGGGTTTTTGTACACACACGCATACAAAAAGGAGTTGCTAGCTATTATTATATTTGTGATGTGCTGCTTTCGGAAAAGAAATACTTTTTTATATATAAAATTTATATAAAGTTTGATTTTCTCATAAAGCAAACCATCCAGATAATAACAAAAGTCCAAGGCCAAGTCCAAACAGGGAAATCCAGGCAGTAGATGACAATGAAACAGAAACCAGAAATAGCTCTTAGAAATGCAGTTGTGACACATACAAGACTTCGCAGTGAGTGACCACGAGTTAACCAGGCTTATATAGGGTGAGTTAACAAGGCTAATGAGACACAGTTGAGGCAAAGAATGTCTAATAAGGGGAGAACTTCCACTCTCAGTAATCTTCCGGCTTCTGAACTGGTTCCACTCTGGTTCCATATGAGGGCGCTCACAGGACGAGTGCAGAATGAATGGAGGTCTATGGCGCTATACCCCTCAAAATCCACTTTTCTCAGGATATAATTTTTTGTCTAGTAATTTGAATGTTGTATTCGAAAGGAGATGCAAAGAAATTACACATTGCTGGGTGTTAGATTTTTTAGAGTCACTTATTTGCTTTAAAAAGTCTTTTAAAATGCCAATGACGTCATACACATCGTACGACCAGAGGTACTGCTTTACGGCAATCCTTCAGTCACTTTCGCGATCTGCACTTTCTTTTCTCTCGAGGCATCGACAACACAGCTGACACAGGTAAATACACGTGCTAGAAGAGTTTTTGTTTTGTTGTTTTAAAAGACCACGCCGAAAATACACACACACATACGATGCCATCAAGCGGTATCTCTGGTCGTAATCAGTCCTTCACTGACCAATCAGCGTTCATTAGCAGAATGCTAGCGTGTTATGGGCAACAACAACTCAACCTGTAAGAAATCGAAAGGACATAAGTACTCGTTCATTCAACTTTCGACCTATAACCCATGTTGAACTTGCAAAACCTACAATAAAATCTGAGATTTCTCAACGGCAATCGGGGGAAAGAGACACATTTAGCCGTCTAGCCCCATAGACTCCCATTCATTTTGCACTCATGGGCGATCGCCCCTAGTGGAACTCTGGTGGAACTACAACCAAAATTCGGTACAACTGGACTTAATAGGGAGTGGCCAGGCTCTCCGTAGACGGGCTCTGGTTGAAGACAATCATGGATGATGAAACCGGGAAGTGAGTTATGGGATATGTAGTCCTTGATTGAGTGGCAATAGTCTGGGATAGAGTGCCCTCTGGTGGCTATCAAGGGCACTCCAGCTGGTGATCATGACAGAACTATAAAATAATAAATAATAAAATAATAATAATAAAGAAACCCTGCACAGGTTTTTACTAGCTGGCCTCCATTTCACTAACTATTAATATCAATAAAGTACATTTGAGGACCCTTCAATTTTTAGAGAGTTCACTATGGGGAGAAATACGTTGCTCAAAGTTCAAGTGTTTCTGATGTTACCAATGTCTCTCACTAGTTCTAATGTACCTAAATTATATAAAGGTCTATTTAACATTATATAAACGCATATAATACAATTTTTCTGTGGCGCCTACAGTAGATTAGACCTCGCAGATTTGCATGTAACGAGATTAAAACTAGATGGATGCATTCGGATTTCCGTCTGTCTAACAAAGGCACATTTCTATTGCTGGGTGTAAATGCATTGTGTAGACATCATATATTATCCAGATATTTTAAGGAAATATGGACTGAAGAATGTAAACAGGGCCTTAGATGTTTCCGAGAGGCTAATTTTGGATGATAATGTCTAGGGTCTTTTGGATCAGCAGTGCGCTTTCTAGAAATCTATCTATTTATAAGCTTCACCATTTGACTGTATTTACACAAACAATGCTCTATTCTGTAAGGTCATTTAACCTGCACATAAGGTGCTCTACCTTTAATTATGCAGATTTAAATTAAATAATTTCTTGGCAGTAGACTGAGAATCTAATGAAAATCATTGATAATGATGGGAAAATAATAAAAAATAAAAAATAGTAAATGTGTTTAATTGTCATGAAAATATATTTTTTTTTTTAAATCTTATTTTTCTTATGTTTCTTATTTTTTTTCTTTTGGGTTCAGGGAGAAATGTGACCTTTTCATGATATTCACTCATATGTAGGTCATCTCTGCGGTGGTCTATGAACATGCTAGCCATTAAATTGGTATTTTTAGCTGGAATAACATATGGCACACAACACACAGAGCTGCTAATGGACAAGTCATCATCTCTAGCCATACATGTTGGCAAAAAATAAAAAACAAACCTATAACGCCTGACAAAAAATGTTTCCAGAAAATGAGAGTTTCCCTAAAGTCCTGATTCTGCTAGATTGCTTGTATTGTTTCCTGTGATGTTCCCCTACGACCTTTCAATGGATAAATTACATTAAGATCTACCATATCAAAAAATAAAAATATTATGATAAATATATCACATTTATATTCAGTTGAATTTGATAGTCCAATTTATTCATTGCACTCTGCCTCTGAAATCCAATGAGCCTGTTTGGTTCGTTCCAGCCACAACAAGCGCTTTTCATTGTCTCGCAGCACGTTTGCCGGGAAAGCCGTGCCAATTCGTCAATCAACTCCATCTCGACCGGCCGCTTCGGATTTGATTGTTTTGAGTGTTTTAATGCATCTGTCCAGGCAAATGGTGAAGAGAGAGTGACAAAACAGATTTGTGTAAATAAAGATGGAGAGTAAACGGACGTGGCAATTTTGAAATTGGGCCAGTTGCGACAGACACCAATCTTTCCTCCAGGATGGCAGCCGGGCACATCCAAAGCCTGCTTCTTATTTCCATTTCCACGCTCCTAAAATCCTGTCAGCTCCCTCACACACGCAGACAGCCCTCGCATTTCACACCGAATTTCTGTCCGGGTCTCTGGAAGCACTCGCTCGCTCCATGCTGAGGGGGAGAGGGAGGGAGAAAGAGAGCTTATCTAATCCATATTCACTGACAGAGAATTGAAAACCTAGACATAATGAGTAAACACAGATTTTGCAAATGTCTGCAGAGGAGATGTGAACTGTGATGAATGTTTGTGGCCCTCTGTGATGCATTGGACCTGCAAACATGAAAATGTGATGTCTCGCCCACCATTAGCTCAACAAATCGCCCGCCCGGAGCCCTCTGCCATGATTCATTCCACCTTTAAAAATAACACGGTTAGCGCACATGCTCTGAAACGTTGAGCTGCGGCGCTCATGCGAGCGATACGGGTTTGAGTCCGGTTGGCGTTATTTCTAGAGCTGGGTATAGATCTTTATATACCTTCTTAAAATCCCCAAGAGGTACAGTGTCTAGTCCAAATCACCAATACATGACTCTTATGATCTGGTTCTTTTTCCACGAATCGAAGTGACCATTGTAGCCAGATTCTCGAATTAACTATTCCAACCCGATCTCACGGCAATTCGTACGTATTTTACGAGGTGGCTAACGAATTCTAACGAATTCATATGACCTCACTCGTATGAATTTGTACGATTTTTGCTATATCTTACATATTTTACGAATTGCCCAATTTGTATAAATTCGTATGAATGACCTACCCCTGACCCCGCCCCTAAACCTACCCATCACTGGGGTTTTGACAAATTGTACTAATTAGCAACCTCGTACGAATTCGTATAAACTGGTCGTGAGATAGCGTTGACTATTCTTATGAAACGGTTATTTTTTATTGAATTAAAAACATGCTAACGTGTCTGATTCACCAACAAATGACTCTTATGAACTCTTATGAATTTATAGATATTTGTATTAGATAACAAGACAAAAATACAGAGTAACAAAAAAAAATTTTTTTTTGCAATGTGGTAGGTCTGTGCATAACACAAACTGTGCGGGACGAATTCATCAAAGTTTAATACTTTTTTGGACAATCCCCTACCCCTAAGAATGAGCAATAGTAATAGTGATGTTTGCCTGACCAAAAAAGTACAACATACAGAGCTGTCCATTTGATTCCAGAAGACACATACTTGCTTTCGACTGCTGGATACATGGACTGGCTTTCCTCTGGAGGCCTGAACGAGATAGATGAGAGGGCCAGCCGCACGGCGCAGATCCAGGCCAGAAGGTGTTAATTCATAGGGGATGATGAGGGCTCTGAGTCTGGCCTGAGTGGCATCTGACAGCCCCCTCTCTCAGCTGCGTCGAGTGCCTTGTTTTCACACATTCTGAAATACACATCACGCTCAGGAGTAAATGAGATTCTGCCATCTGAGAAATTACAACTGCACAGGCCGTCCAAGAGCTCCGGCAAGAGGTAGTCACGACAGAGCTTACAATCAATTTTTTTTTTTTTTTTTTTTTTTAGCAAAACCACACACTCCAGAAACAAGCAGAGAGAAAATGTGGCCGAATGACTTGTTTCATTTCTGGCACTTGGGTCTGACACTCCAGACAGAGAGACGTTACATCCAAAAGAAGAAGAAGAAGAAAAAAAAACAGTGGCCAGCGTATATGTCTAAAGTCCCATGAATTATAGAGAGATTCGAGCGAACACCCCATTGAATTTAAAAAAACTAGGAGGAATGACACGGATGTATCTACACTTGGATGATATGCTTGACAACAAACAAATCCAAGCTTTGGAAAAATGAAAGCTGAAATGTATGAATCCCTGTAGCTTTACTACCAAAATCCCTCTGTTTATTAACAAAACACTATTGTGAGCCAGTTCCTGCCTCAAAAACAGACGGCCTTGGACAGTATCTGTCCAGAACGTGATCTTTTTCCACAACACTTTTACCTAGACTTCAATGAAGGAAGCGAAGCAATAAAAAACAGCTTGTCTCTTCCTACAGTTCTGTAAAACTGCAAAAAAATCTTACCTATATTTACTGCAGTGACCAGCTGAACAATAGTGGCGTTAAAACACCAACCATTTTGTTTTTCCTTTCCACACAAATTATGATTACAGGGGCAGATTATCAATTAAGTCTTATTTTCACGCAGTTCCTTGTAATGACCTCAAAATGCATATGTATGTCTTTTCTGATGCAGTGTATAGCACTTGCATAATAAAATGTTGCCAGATTCGCATTCATCTGTTTTGAATACACCTGAACGTGTTTTTAGCACAACTCACTGGACATTTAATTATGGAGCCCTGCATATGACAAAAAACTCTTGGAGTGTGTGGCATGCTAATGGATATGACAATGTTGGTATATTTAGTCTTGGTGGAATAGATCTGCTACGCTGCTGTTGTTATTGCTGCTAATGATGTTATTGCTGCTGTTTTTGATTATTTTTGCTGATGGTGCAGAGCAAGTACGGGACTTGCTACTGTTAATACACGACATGCTACTGTGAGCAAGTAAGACACGCTGCTGCCGTACAAAATAGCCTACAGGAATTACCCGTAGCAGATCTATACAGGTGGAGCTGGGGAGGGTGGAGGGTTTCTGAAAGCGCACTGCAACTGCTACAGCAAATGCTGACCAGTATTTAAGGTTGAGCAATGAGCTCATTGGCTACTGATACAGCAGGAACCAATCAACTGTTCCCTATAGAGAATGATGTGACTGCAAACAGATTGAGTTAAGGAACTATCTGCCTGCACCATCTAGAGTTTCATGACAGAGCTTTGTATATATCAGGGCCACAAATAAGAATTCATTCCCTTGTTTTACATTGTGTCCAGTTGTAATTTATTTTTATTTTTTTTGTGCAGGGCTCCATATTTCACTTTGAAAGTGTCGCGAAACTTAACATAATTGCAAAAATGTTACCACAGACATTTTTTTTTTTGTTTTTTTTTTAATAACCCTTGGGTTGGATGAAATCATGCAGGACATTTTCTTCTCAGCTTTTTCCTTCTCCAGTTATTTTATTATTTTAGCTTTTAACATCTATAAATACTTCAAGTCAATTAAACAGGTTTGGCTGGAGATATCTTGATCCTGACTAAATGTCACAATGCACAGTACCAACAGCCAAGCAAGGTATAGGCCTATTTTAAATGAATAACCTCTTTTTGTTATATAAATCACCAAGTCATATTCATTAAAGATTTATGTAGCTGTCTTATGATTATTCTAAAAAGGCCTTTCAGTGTGAATTCATGTGATTAATCCCGGCATTCATTTTGACTTCAATACAAAAAAGCTTTGCATACAGGTCTCGGTCATTGCTGAATTCATCAACTATTTTATCAAACAGCATTCAGATCCTAAAACACATTGATTGCAATAAAAAGCTGATAGCATAAAACGCCACATCATTTTGTTACTAATTCTTCAGTTAATTAACAGCTTCTATCCAGTCATCCAAAGAAAAAAGTTTAAATAATCTTCTACAGTAGCATCATTCCAAATTGGGCACGAGAGAGGGGGGGAAATGCTGTCTGACTTCATATAATCGCTGAAAAGATAAAAGAGCAACAGATCTGAAGCAGCTAGCGCTCATGCTAAATGCGAAATGCTTTGATCAGTTCGATGTCATCAAAATGACAATAACTGCTTGTGTCCTTTTTACAATTGTGTTGGTAATATGCAAGAAGTATGTGGTGTTGTGGAGTCACATTTTGTTGTTGTTTTAGACTGTGGCAGCCTCAAGCACTGGTGGTGACGCTAGTTTAGCGTGGAAGCTAATTCTGTTTAGCGCCGAATGGAAAGATCTGTGGGTCTCTGAAGAGCTGGGGTTTTTCCCATGCGACGATGCAAGACTACAAAGACAGAACCGTTTTTTCCCTGCATCCAGTTAAAACCATTTAAACTGCTCCAATTAGCGCTTGAAAAACTTAAAGCCTATGCTAATATGATTACTGTTGCAGTAAAATATGATAGTTACATATTAGGAAGATCAACAAGAAACTGGAGCAAAAATACTTTTTTAGCATGAGGCAATTGTTGGCCTGTTTTCATGTCTGTAAAGGCGTATTACTGACTATCTTTGGTGTTTTCTGAAGTCTGTAATGTGGCAAGGACCATTCAAAGTCTATTTACGGACCATCTGATGCATACTGCACACAAAAACAGCAAGATTTGACTGCAATTGTACGTAGCATATATAAGTGCCTCATTCATTCATTCTTTCATTCATTCACTGCAAGCTACTCATTTCATAAACCATTTCAGATTAACTAAAACTGTGGAACTATACGTAATTTATTAAACCCTCAATCCATAACTATATCAATTCAAAGAACCGGCTCATAAAGAGTAATTTGTTTGAGAATCAGACTACACTGCTTCATACTGTATGTTTCTGATTCATTCACTACAAAGGACCAATTCATAAAAAGTCATTTGTTCATGAATCAGACTACACTGGTTGTTCTGTATGTTTTTGATTCACTACAAAGAAATAGTTCATAAGAGTCGTTTGCTCGAGAATCATACTACACTGTTTGCATGTTTCTTACTCATTAACTACAAAGAACTGGTAAATAAGAGTAATTTACTCATGAATCAGACTACACTGCTGTATGTTTCTGAATCACTACAAACACTTTTTGTGGCCTGAAGAAACTGCAATCTAGACTAAATTTATGCCATTGGTCAAAAGTATGGCAACACAAGACAGGATGCCACAGACACCTGTAAACTACATTGGAGGGAATAATTTTGCTTTGGAAAAACTCATAGACGCTGTGTTATTACTTTGTACCTTATCACAGGACCATGAGGTGTGACTAGAGGCAAACCTGTTCTCTCTCTCTCTCTCTCTCTCTCTCTCTCTCTCTCTCTCTCTCTCTCTCTCTCTCTCTCTCTCTCTCTCTGTTCTCTTCTTCAGTATTAACTCATATTTCGTTCCTCACCGTTCTTGCATGAAATTGGCTATTAAGTGATTTTCTAGGATGGACAGCACTTGTGAGTTGTGACACTTACAACCGAAATTGCATTGGCATTATCGGTGACTAGATGTACAGCGCACGTCTTCTGTGAGTGAGCGTTGGTGGTTTTTGCGGGTGTTCACAAACAGAACAAGCATCAAAGCTACAATCACAACATCTGCATCTGTGTTTTCTCCGCTGGAGATGTCTCAACATGAAGTGCACGCATGAATTTCACCATAGCGACTACAACTGAATGCTTCACAGTATCCTAACAACTCAATATGTGATGGGGAAAGGATTGGAAATTCATACATTACACACAGCATGATGTTCAAAGGAGATCCATCTTCCATTAGAGTGTTTTCATACACAATTGCACCTGTAAAAAAGCAGGGTTCTGTAATAGCAAGGCCACATGAATAATGAATTAAATACACACATGCACAATTGAACAAATCCGAGTCTGTGCGAAGAAGGGCACTTCAGAGAATTGTCAGAATGACTAGGTAGCTGTAGTTTCAAACTAGAGCTTGCCAAGTTAGCAAATAGCTAAACTATAGCCAAGCTACTTCAAAGTAGGTACATTACGTAGCAAAGCCAAACAAAAAGTAACTACAGTACAGCAAAGCTATAAAAAAAAAACCCTAAGAAAAGTGTGTTAGCTTTGAGGTAACACATATTATATGCTAGTTTACGCTGACCAGCAAACAGTATACCTATGCATTTAAACAGTTTTGTCAAATCGGACACTCTCTAGTCTAGAAGGAAGTAGTGGGGTTTTTGATTCATTTCAGTGACTCAAACGATTCATTGCCAGATTTGTTTAGTTACCATTTCGTCAGGTTACATATTTATGGCAGTATGTGGTGACAACACCTTTTTTAATGACTCACTAAATCTTTCCTCAGATAACAAGGCAAATCTATTTTTCCTTTATTCTGTGATCTGCTGAGCAAGACTTTTCTAAAGCTCTACAGAAAAAAAAAAAAAAAAAAAAAAATTGTTTAAGGGTCAGAAGGCCAAAAACAGAGCAATTCCATTGCAGGAATAATCATATTTGTCCATCTGGTCCTCATGGCATTCCACAAAAGTAGCCCACCGCTATCCAATGAATTCCCATTATTTATTTAGAAGAGGGAAAACCCTGTGATGACAGGATATAGTTTGCTGAGATTACAACAATATGGTTTAAACCCCTCACAGAAGATTTGAAGTCACAGCCAAGCAACGTATACAGGGGAGAAGGGGTCCTTTCACTTTGATTTACTTGGACCCATCACTTATCCTCACATTGCAATTAACACAGACCCGGGCGGGCCACGACCCCACCTCAATCCAGTTAATGCAATCCAATCGAGGCCCCCGACCCGTGTCTCTTCCGGAGCCAGCTGTTCACAGCCGAGGTGCGGGCATGGCAGAGTCAGATATGAGGTTCACAAACGTCAATTGGAAAATGATGAGGCAGACAGACACTGTGCGTCCAAACTCGTATGCTGTTATTCTGTGGAAAACAAAAAGAGAATGTAATTTCCATATAATGATACTTCCATGAGTCACCGTGTCTTTTAAAGGGATAGCTCACCCCAAAAAAAATGATTTTGTCATAATTTACTCTTAATATAAGCCTAATACTGTTCCACTCCTCATGTAAAACCAAGTATAAATCTCATCAAGTTAGTGTTTTAAGCAACTGATGTTCAGCTGTTCTTTTTAATTAATAGTTAACAAATTTCCGGATCATCGTGCTCGGTAAACACTGGTCACAGACACGAAGATGTACCTTTAATTTCACCAAGCTGATTGCTTACTTTGCTGTACGTGTTCATGTGTTTTAAAGGTGCCGTGGCTTTGGAGACGCTCTGAAGGGAGGGTGGGATTTTGCTATTGCTAGCCATTTCGAAAATGGGCGTACCTTTAACGCAATTATTATTTATTTATTTTTGTTCAGACTGATTCGAGGACGTGGAACACGCACGAAAACAAGAGGCGGTATTTATCACATGATCCAATCATAGCCAATCATAGCCCGATGGAGGCATTGCCAGTATAAATAATATAAGAATATAAGTCCATGGTCACCATGGCTGTTAAAGTGATAGCTCACCCAAAAATGGATAGTTTGTCATGATTTTTGAGTCTGGTAAGTATGGAAGTTTGTTTCTGCCACGATAAAACATTATCAAAGATAATTGCAACTTTTTATCTCACAATTGCGAGATATAAAGTCAGAATTGCGTGATATAAAGTCGCAGTTGCGTGTTATAAAGTCAGACTTTATATCACGCAATTCTTCCTTTATAACACACAATTGCGACTTTATATCACGCAATTGTGACTTTTTATCACGCAATTGTCAAGATGTCAACTCGCAATTGTGAGAAAAAAAGAATTGTGAGATAAAAAGTCGTTTCATCGTTTATTCTGTGGCGGAAACCAGCTTCCATAGGTAAGACCTTCTTTTATATGTGGAAAATAAAATGAAATAAAATACTATTCTAAAATATATTTTATAATTCAAACTACATAATATATTTCCTTTAATATTCCTTTAATAGGTCCAGAGATTCAAAAGAAAGAGTGAAAAACAAGCAGCTGAGTATGAAAGAGGGATGGAGATGGAGAGTTGATCAGATTATGTGGTTGAACTCGCGTGTGGTTCCTCTGTTTGACCTCGCTCGGTTGACGACCTCTCCCTGATTAAAGCAACGACTGCAGTCTTCAGCAAGAGCCGCTGTGTCACCTTGCTGCTGTAATTAACATTATCAGTCCCTTCATTTGCGTCTATTACAATGACATACCCGCATGTGTGAAATTCAAATGACATGGCTGTGTGTGAGTGTGTGCATTTTTTAGAGGGGCTTCAACACTGTTTTCAAATGTACTTTACAGCAAATTTAATCAATTTAAGTTTGGATATTTTCTTTATTTTAATTATGGATATATTTCATTTACATTTTTATGTATTTTAATTAGTCTTCAAGACATTCAGCAGATATTAAGACTTCTGTCTTACACAAGTAACAAACAGTTGAAATTTTTTTTGGAGTTTACAGCTCCTAGTCACTGATGCTGCTTTCATTGATCGGAAAGAGCAGCATGAACGTTTGTCAAAACATCTTCTATTGTGATCCAAAGAAGAAAGTATGTTTCTTCTAAAATATAAAAAGAATTACCAAACACATTCAGTATCTGGTCAGATAGAGGACAATGTATTTCCTGAAAACACATTCTAGAAATAATAGTTTCAGAACAATGCAAGCATACACGGTCCTATTTCTTTCCAATCAAGCCAGAAAGTAGGCTGTTAAGATCCTCTGTTTCACACCAGCATGTTTGTGAGAATATGTGGATTTTAATGTTCTTCAATAAGCACAGCTGTAACTACGGTGCAGGTTGTATAAATTCCCCTGGTTGGCATGTCTGCACTGAATGTTCTCTATAAAGACTCTTTTTTCACATTCTCTCTTTGTTTGCTCTGTCTGGGTGTTGTCATAGCAGGTGTGTGTTTAATGTATTTTTCAGTGGCCACACGACTGTGATTAGCATAGCACAGCTAATTAAATCTCAGAGAGGGTCTTAATCCGGGAATGGCGTGATGTTTTTTAGTTCCCCGCGGAAACGTGAGGATTCTTCTTTGGCTCACAAGAACAAGCTTTTTATATAAGTATTTTTTTGGCCTATTTATCATTTGCATTATGAATGAAAACAGCCGAATCTATCTATCTATCTATCTATCTATCTATCTATCTATCTATCTATCTATCTATCTATCTATCTATCCCGGATTGTAGAATAATAAAGTTAATATCTTCTACTTCAGCAATTAAAAAAATGAATGTTTGAAATGTTTGACTAAAGTCATTCATTTTTGCCTATGGTTGAATTGAATCAAAGGTCAGCAGCAAAGACATTGGTTAGTAAAGTGAGATTAAATACATAAAGTACATATACTGTAATTATTGCAGGTTTGCGTAATATTCTGAGTTTGCATTTCACTGTTTTTATTCATTTTGAGGGATACTGAATCTGCTTTTGTGCAAGTGAGATGAGTAAATGCTCACATTTATTCCAGAACAATAATAACCATCATGTTTACACACAACGCCTTTGCATCTTACACCCGATTTCTCTCAACATGGGGACAGGAGAGCTGTCAGTCAATAAAGTGGAATTTAAAAAAAAATCCATTACTTTACTAGTTACTTGAAGAAAAAAAATCTGTAACTCGCTTTACTTATAATGCATACCAACAATGGGTAAAAAATTCGGAGAAAATGAGCCTATAATCACCGTAATGCACAAAGGAGGACGCACACAGAGGAGAAACGTGTGAAATATGCAGCTGTATTGTAGCTAATGAAACCTTGGCTGCGACTCACTGCCAATGGCCAGGAAACTCAGAGCTTTGTGTTCTTGTGTCAGACTGTTGACTCTAAAGACCTCCATATCCTGAGGCTACAGCACCGATTTCTGACACAAGCACGGATGACCCTTTCTGGCTGACAGAGACGCTGACAATCTGTATTGACAAACCTGCCACACTGGCGTAAAACCAGGATGAAACGCAACATGGTCGTTGCCTGCTGGCACGGAGCTTGGGCAACAGCGGGTGTGAGGCGAAAGAGAAAAGAAAACAAATACATATTCATTCATTTTTGAAGAACACGCAGAGAAGAAACACACACACGTGCAAGTGTATTCGGGGACGGGTGGATGATTTCGGAACAGTGAGCAAACATAGCCAGAGGATTGCATTAATATTTAAAGTTATTTAATAAAATGTCCCCTCGCGCAGTTGGAGGAGGACACTTGGACCGGTTCTCTTCTATCCGAGACCCCCTGTCCTCACAACCCACACTAAACATGTCGAGGAATGACTGATGGGAGTTATCTGCATTGGGCAAGTGTTTAAAATATGAATTTTTCACTAGAAGCCTTGGGAGGAGATGGGTCGCACAGTGAGGGTATCATTAAAACGTATAAATAACGTCGCATGGAAAAAGACAAGCACCTTTGCTCAATCATGCTAACGGCCTGGCGGTATCGCGGATATCTTCAAGGCTCATTGCTCAGGGCGCACAGCGTGAGCCGACGAAGACTACAGTGGAAGATTGAGAGGCGTACAGACAGCGTATGTCCTAAAGACACGATCCGTTTTCCTTTACGTAACGCTCTCAGGAGCATAACTCATTTAAGGGTACAAGGTCTGAGACATTCATTTTGATCATAGTACAGTGATTTCGCTTGTAGCGAGAGGCAACTGGCATGCAAACGAGTGCGAAAGGAGAAAACTTTTTCAAACTTTGAAGGGGAGTGCAAGGTTCTTCCGCATAACACAAATTTAACAGGTCGAACCTTGTAGCTCAAGTTGTTTTCTTGAAGGTTTTGAAGGTTGAAGGTTTTTTCTTTGAAGGCATTTCAGTCTTAACCTTTAAAAAAAATGCTCATCCGTACTCATTCAAACCGTCTTTGACACAGTAAAATGATAAGCTAACACTGACATTTACAATCTTCACACAAATGGGCCTTTCTACTTAACAGATGACATTTGTGTCTCTCATATTCATAAAAAGAGTGCCAAAACTAGTATTTTTTTCATAAGAAAATTAAATTGTGTCAATAAATCACTTGTTTTATTCATAATCATATTATAAATAATACATCTTTTAATGTATTTATTTAACTTGAGGTGGCCAAATATAAAAAATAAACTAAAAATAATAATACTGTAAATAATTGAAACTTAATAAAATATATGAATGAAGAAAATAACTTTTCTGTATATACAGTGAGGAAAATAAGTATTTGAACACCCTGCTATTTTGCAAGTTCTCCCACTTGGAAATCATGGAGGGGTCTGAAATTGTCATTGTAGGTGCATGTCCACTGTGAGAGACATAATCTAAAAAAAAAATCCAGAAATCACAATATATGATTTTTTAACTATTTATTTGTATGATACAGCTGCAAATAAGTATATGAACACCTGTCTATCAGCTAGAATTCTGACCCTCAAAGACCTGTTAAGGCGGGCGTACACGGTGCGAGTTCGGACCAGGATCGGACACTCGGGAGGTCGTGAGATATTGCACACGTTGCGAGTCAGTTTAACTGATAATCGCGTCAATGCAGCTGGTACACGGCACGACTGTCCTGCACGAATTTTATCCCGAGCCGGCAGCAATCACGTGAGCTTTCGCGCTAAACACAGAGACCGTCAATGTTGCATGCAGGCAAAGCTTCAGATAGAAAAAAAATGACAGAAATGTGTGTGCAAATGATTTGTTGTAAAGCATAGAACAGTAGCCATTCAACATAAAAACTAGAGAGAGAGAGAGAGAGAATTATTATTTTTATTTAATTATTTTTATTTAATATTATTATTATTATTTTCTGTAGTACAATGTTCAAAATAATTTTCTATGCTGTTTTGATGCTTTGGCAATACAATTGTATTTTTGTCATGCCAATAAAGCTTTATTGAATTGAACAGAATTGAATTGAGAGAAGTGTGTGTGTGTGTGTGTGTGTGTGTGTGTGTGTGTGTGTGTGTGTGTGTGTGTGTGAGAGAGGGAGAGAGACAGTGTATGCGCACGCTGTATGGTTGCTGCCACTGAGGTATAGCCCCACGTGGTTGTGTATAATTTGGAAATAGGGGACAGCTGGTGAAAATCGGGCCGACTCCCCGAATTTTTTAAACATGTTTAAAGATGATCGGGAGGTCGGGGAGGTGCTCATAACGTGCTCGGCTCGGCTCGTAATTCCTCTCACACGCTGCGAGCCGCGACCATGCGAGCATCACCGATTCCACCCGATTTCTCCCGAGTGAAAAAAATCATCTGCGAGCTCGTAAAAACAGCAAAAATCGCACCGTGTACGCCCGCCTTTAGTCGGCCTTTAAAATGTCCACCTCCACTCCATTTATTATCCTAAATTAGATGCACCTGTTTGAGGTCGTTAGCTGCATAAAGACACCTGTCCACCCCATACAATCAGTAAGAATCCAACTACTAACATGGCCAAGACCAAAGAGCTGTCCAAAGACACTAGAGACAAAATTGTACACCTCCACAAGGCTGGAAAGGGCTACGGGGAAATTGCCAAGCAGCTTGGTGAAAAAAGGTCCACTGTTGGAGCAATCATTAGAAAATGGAAGAAGCTAAACATGACTGTCAATCTCCCTCGGACTGGGGCTCCATGCAAGATCTCACCTCGTGGGGTCTCAATGATCCTAAGAAAGGTGAGAAATCAGCCCAGAACTACACGGGAGGAGCTGGTCAATGACCTGAAAAGAGCTGGGACCACCGTTTCCAAGGTTACTGTTGGTAATACACTAAGACGTCATGGTTTGAAATCATGCATGGCACGGAAGGTTCCCCTGCTCAAACCAGCACATGTCAAGGCCCGTCTTAAGTTTGCCAATGACCATTTGGATGATCCAGAGGAGTCATGGGAGAAAATCATGTGGTCAGATGAGACCAAAATAGAACATTTTGGTCATAATTCCACTAAACGTGTTTGGAGGAAGAAGAATGATGAGTACCATCCCAAGAACACCATCCCTACTGTGAAGCATGGGGGTGGTAGCATCATGCTTTGGGGGTGTTTTTCTGCACATGGGACAGGGCGACTGCACTGTATTAAGGAGAGGATGACCGGGGCCATGTATTGCGAGATTTTGGGGAACAACCTCCTTCCCTCAGTTAGAGCATTGAAGATGGGTCGAGGCTGGGTCTTCCAACATGACAATGACCCGAAGCACACAGCCAGGATAACCAAGGAGTGTAAGAAGCATATCAAGGTTCTGGCATGGCCTAGCCAGTCTCCAGACCTAAACCCAATAGAGAATCTTTGGAGGGAGCTCAAACTCCGTGTTTCTCAGCGACAGCCCAGAAACCTGACTGATCTAGAGAAGATCTGTGTGGAGGAGTGGGCCAAAATCCCTCCTGCAGTGTGTGCAAACCTGGTGAAAAACTACAGGAAACGTTTGACCTCTGTAATTGCAAACAAAGGCTACTGTACCAAATATTAACATTGATTTTCTCAGGTGTTCAAATACTTATTTGCAGTTGTATCATACAAATAAATAGTTAAAAAATCATACATTGTGATTTCTGGATTTTTTTTTTTAGATTATGTCTCTCACAGTGGACATGCACCTACGATGACAATTTTTAGACCCCTCCATGATTTCTAAGTGGGAGAACTTGCAAAATAGCAGGGTGTTCAAATACTTATTTTTCTCACTGTATATATATATATGTGTGCACTTAGAGGCTTTTGCATCTGAACTCTTCATATATATATATATATAATATTTTTCTATATATAGAAATATTTATGTTAACACTTTTGTTTAGAGTCCAATTCTCATTATTAACTATAGTTACTTGTTAAGGATCCATTTTACTAGGATAGTACTTATAAAGCGCATATTAATGGCTTATTCTGCATTGACCATATTCTACATCCCTTAATCCAACCCAATACCTAAACTTAACAATTATATTACTAACTATTAATAAGCAGCAATTAGGAGTATATTGAGGCAACGGACGTAGTTAATAGTGAGAAATGGACCCTAATCTGAAGTGTGACCGTATTCCTTTTTTCAAATATTTTTTTCAAACCAAAAACAGCACTAGAATGACCCGACTGTTTTTGCAGCCGGAAGAGCCAATCATGTTTGTCCTGTACTGCAGCCACTCCATCTGCTGCACCCATAATGCAATTCTCCTCTAATTTCCTAATGTTCCTCTAATGACCGCACTGGGTGCAGGAAGGCTAATAGAAGGGTCGTTTGTACTAGCCTATCCTGGCGACAGAGTTTAATAAGAACCAGAGAATGCAAACTCCATTATAAATTGACCAGACAAGAATATTCTATTACTAGAGGGAACGCCATGAAATGCTCATTACGGAGGTAAATATGCCATGCAGGTTTGTTCTTAGCCTTGAGCAGCATGAGGTCACGGTTAGCTCCGCACAACAAAAGAGTCGCCATTATGATGAACAGAAATGGAGGTGCTTTAGTATGTATAAAGAAGACCCTAAAGTTGTAAGCAAAAAATAACTTCATTTTTCATGCTGTGTTGACTATTAATATTTATACTGTTTAGCATAAATAGCTCTTACCACTCACTTTTTTTTAAGCAGATCAGCAGTACATTCATTAGCAAAAAAGTGAGTCATACTTTCTGAAGATGTTTTCACCCTTGAATCGCAGCGCTTTTCAGTCGCTCTTCAAAAGAGGGGTTTCCTTTAGATATGCTTATGTATGCTGGATTTTAGATCATTGGCATAAAGCCCTGGCACAGACCAGAGGAAGGCCCTCTACACCAGAATCTGTTCGTTTTATATGTGTATAAACTCAGCAGACCAGTACACTTCATAATTAGACAAAAACGCAAGGAAAAAATTGGTCTGGAAAAGCTGTGCACTCGAGTTTACAAAAAGAAAGGAACCAAATAATTACAATTAAAGTTGCATGCAAAACAAAATATGTCCTATAAAGAGTTGGCCTTTGCAATTCGGAGGCCCGTTTCAAAGAAACAGTTGTGACTGTAATTATTTTCTGTTATATTTAAAAATATAATCTCATATTTCACTTGTAGCCTAATAGTCTGTTTATCAATGCATTCTATCAACCACTATCCACACATTCTATGTCTTTAACCATAGTGAAATTATACTTTTAAATATGAAACTAAAACGCCAGTAGGTGGCGGCAAGTCATTGTCTTAATGAGTGAGTCATTGAATCATTCAGTCAAACGAGCCGTTCAAAATGGCTAATTCATTCAGGGACTAAGCAAGTGACTTGCTTTTAAACACAAGTATTGGGTTTCAACTTACTCAAATATGTAATGATCTATGTAAAGAATAAAAAATAAAACTTTAAAGCAGTTCAAATGTTGACATATCTTACTAACATGCAATAATACAAAGATTAGACAATATACAGAAATGGACCATGGTGAACATATTTAGACAGTTTGTGAACACTGTTTTGTTTTCAGACAGTTTAAAATAACTTTCACAAGTCCAGAACAAACCTTACTGTGTCTCATTAACGGTAGCTGTTACGGTTTCTAGGCGACAAGAACAGTCCTCCATAGGCTAGACCATCCCATTTAACAATGCTCGGTCCGACCGGCTTTCAAAGGCATGCCCTTTGAAGTTTGAGTCGTTCAAAGGATGTAGCCTTTGAATTGGGACACAGCCACTGTCTTTATGGGCCCTAATTTAAGGATCTAAGTGCATGGTCTAAAGTACAGGGTGCAAGTGCAGTTAGTGCGTGTCCGAATTCACTTTTGCTAGTTTAACGACGGGAAAAATGGTCGGTTCACCCGGCGCATGGTCTAAAAGGTTTGTCCCTATTCTCTTAATGAGTAATGGGTGTGTTTTAGTCGTAACGTGCAATAAACTAATCAGAGTATCATCTCCCATTCCCTTTAAAAGCCTGTTGGGCTCGCGCAATGGTGGATTCGCTATTTACATGGCGGAATTTGCAAGCGGAAAAACTGAACGATTATCTAGCGAGGAAACGGATCTGCTCATGCGCGAGGTTAAAGCGCGCGAGCAGACCATCTACGGGACAAAGGTTTCAGTTGGTCAATTGCGCAGTCTATTTCAGTTGCCTCAAAATAGCAACGTGCTAACAAATGTGCCTGAACGACGTGAAAATGATAACTGCGTCAGGCTGAAACTAGCAAAAAACACTTGCGTCGCGCCTGGCGCTGCATTGCACCAGCTGTATGATAGGACCCTATTCGTGAGTCATTCTTCAGAACGATTTGTTCAAAAATGCGGATTCATTCAGTAACGAAACATTACTGTGTTGCTCAGGGCTCAGGGAATTAGCAATTACTTTAATTGGTGAAATAAAAACAGACAATATTCTGAGACTAAAATGTAAGTCACTTAATATTAACTTCTTGTTTATTGAACTGTCGTATAAAATCACTATGACGTGCAAACGTGCTGATATTCGGGAAAACAGCACTCTTGCTCGTGTAGTATTGCTTAGCTATCCTTTATAAATATTAAAACAAGAACACACACAGTGAAATTTTTTGCCCCATTTCTTGAATTTTGGGGGCATGTTTATTAATTTTGGTGAATTTTTGTTTCAAGCCCCTGTTAATTTCAGACTCTGGTAATATGCGGTGTGTGATGGCAAGGAGCGGAGGCTCCTTCTGTTGCAAGGCCCTTTCAATTGAATTAGCAAAGGAAACATAGCAAAGGCCGCTACTCCCATATTACATAAAGAAAAATTCTGGCCAATACAACAGTCTGAGAATATGCTGACCCAAGCCCTAACCGTGACCCTGAATTCTTACATACTAAAACAGCAGAAATGATCTAAATGGATCTTAGTTGTGAAACACGACCCAAAAATGATTTAAAACATCAGCAGGGTCCTCCATAAACATACTATTTTAGAGTTCATGAGGCTTTCATGAGTAACAGGAAGTGATGCTTCTTGAGTTTTATTTCATTTAAAGATGCCTGTAGGACATTGCTGGAAATTGCTTTGAATGCAGGCGACTATCTCCTCTACACTCAATTGAAATTTTGCTCAGCAAAAACTCATTAATATAGTAGTACATGCTTGAGAAAGGCAAATTAAATTTCAGAGAGATTATTTAGGGCAGGTAGTCTAGCAGACATCCTTGCCATTTTTTCCTTTAACCTTAATTAAAAGCAAAGAAACAGACAACAATACCTCAGATTCTTAAAGAGGTCTCCACTGTTTCCAATCCCCAAGAGAGAAAGTTTTTCTGTTGTGGGCACTATTGTTGCAGCTGAATGAAATCCATCCCTCTACCAAATCCTGAAACATTAATTTTTGAAGACCTTCAGACTGTGTTCATAATTCTTAGGTTACATATGGGTTGAGTTCCCCATTTAACACACATTTTATCATTGGTCAAGGGTGTCAAACTTTTTTCATGCCACAGACCTCCATATGAGGGACCTGTGGGACCCATAAAACCAATCCCATCTCATGTGAAAATAAAAGTATTTTATAAGGTTGTGATTGCGTATGAATTTGTACGATGTGATCCACATAAAACTCCCTATATAGCAACCAAATAGCAATGCCCTGGCAAACTCTCATAAAACCCAAACATCAAAAAAGATTAGTTAGCCAACTATGGTTGCAATGATGTAACGAAGCATACATTTATTGACAGCTCAGCAAGCATTATTATAAAGTTCTTTGGCGTAGGCCCCGTCCATAGTTCGTAATCCGAGGGTAGCGGATCTGCATCTCCTGCCTAAAGACGAAGGCAGGGGCGCAGCTGACCCCCCCTGGGAGGTAAGGACAGGACCATCCTGGTGGTGGTGGCGGGGAGGGTAAAGGGTTGTTGTCGCGTTGGCATCTGCGAACTCAAACATGTGTAAGTACCGATCTTTTATACGAAAAGTATAAAGACGTGATTGGATAGTAATGAAGGTAATAAGTAACGGAGTAATTGAGTCTTCCTGGCAGAACTTAAGCTAAAGCTTTCATTTCCATTGAACTGTATTGGTAATGATGGAATTTGTGACCATAGTTGGCTTTGGGAAACACACCCCTTGTAAGTTTTATATGGGAAAGTACCACTCACATTTTCTCTGAACATGTAAAACTCCAGCATTTTCTGACATCAGACTGATAAAAAGAGGTTTGGTAATTGGCAGAGCGACAGAAGATACGGAAACGGGCAAAGACTCACATCTCAGGGCACCGCATGACATTAGCCAAGAACAAAACAGTTCAACTGGCAGCAGACCAGCAGTCCAACATAATTTGTAGTTGCTCATGCTGCAGAGGGAAATCTGTGATTGAAACAATAAAATCTCAATGACTGAAGCAGAAAGAAGCGGGACGCTTTCCTCTGGGACATGTTTGGACACGTTCGGAGAACTCAGACGCCTCTGATCTCGGTTCAAATTCTGGGAACAGAGGTTCTCTTTAGCGTAATATTTAAATGACAAAGTGGCCTATTTGACACGATGCCACACAGTCCGTCTTCTCTCATCAACATGTTTCATGGGTTTTCTTTGATCTCTTCAAGCTTGTAATCTCATTAGAATGCATTTAAAACCATATCGGTTATTTACATATTATCACATTATAGTGGTACAAAACATCTAGGCTACTTTGAGTGGAAATACGTAACTCACAAACACACACACACATATATATATATATATGTATATAAATATATATATATATATATATTAGATCACTTAACCCTACCCCCAAACATAATCATTTTATAGAGAATATAAAAAGAATAAACGTAATGGACCGAAATGTGTAGGAAAATGACACTTAGTAACAATATAGGATTAAAATTATATTTTAAGCTACTAATCCCACTCTTACCTCTAAACCTACCATAATCATTTCTTAAAAATGTGTACAGTAAAAATAACAGGTGGACAAGTATAATAACAATAAAATTGTAGGGTGGGACTTGGTTTTGTCCATCAGCAACTGATTGGATGGTTGGATGGTTGTGGTTTGCTATTGGTGGATCTTGGTTGCCCCGCCCTCATGGCAGTAAACATATCATCAGAGAATAGAAGAGATGTTGCTGCAAGAAGGAGGGGAAGTTAGTTTGATTACAGATTATGAAGATGTGAATTAAAAATAATAATGATGTGCACAGATAAACTATTTATAATAAATACTGAAATATTCAATTTATTTTAAAAAAGAGAGAAAAAGCATAATTATTCTGGTCTATAAAATCAAAATTCTCCTGTGTTCAAGTGACAAGCATCAACACATTGGATTTTCTGTTTTATTTTTCTCTTTAACTTTATTTTATTCTTCTTCTTGAATCATTTAACTCTTTTTATTGAATCTGGGGGTCGTGGAGCACTGTGACCCAAGCAAAGGCAAAAAAGAAATCAGCTAAAAATAAAACACTTGATACGATTTATGGCTTTGATTGATTTGGGGCTCAGATGTGACATTTCCTTTTATTTATTGTTTCCTGTACCCTTGGTGCTCAAGGTCTTTCCACCCTCAAGTGAGCTCTTTTTTTTTTCTTTTTTTTTTTACTGTTTCTCTTAAATTGAGTAAGGCTGGGATTTGGATTGCAAAATGTGGTCCCACATCAGCACAAAGCAGCTTTTAAGCTGAGGCAGCACAGATTTGGCTTTCTTCACATTCAGTAAATCTTCAACTCTTCTTTTATATGAGAGTTGAATAAGTTACATTTGAACTATAGAGCTGAAACCTACTGCTTCTATTTTGAAAGAATGTATATATATATATATATATATGTATATATATAATATTTGAAATATTTACACCACCGTTCAAAAGTTTATTTTTTTAAAAGAAATCTCTTATGCTATTTATGTTTTGTATTGTAATATTTAAAATTTACTTTATTCCTGTGAATTTTCAGCATTATTTATCCAGTCTTCAGTGTCACATGATCCTTCGGAAATCATTCTAATGTGATCATTTGATGCTCAAGAAGATTATTTGATGAACAGATGAGTTCAAAAGAACAGCATTTATTTGAAATAGAATTTTTGTAACATTATAAAAGTCTTTACTTTCACTTTTGATCACTTTAACGCATCCTTGCTGAATAAAATTATGAATCTTATCCCAAACTTTTGAACGGTTTACACATATGCTGGAAGATGCTGTAAATTAACCATCTGTTCTCTTACCATATGTTAACAATAGTCCCATTTGTGTCTAGGAACAAACTAAATCCAAAAAAAAAAAAAAAAAAAAATGGCTTGAAAAAAGCAATATCCCTGAAAAACCTCCAAAATCAAGATTTGGCAACTCAAACCCCAGTTTCTCAGAAGCAGTATCTCAGCCTTCAACATGATGAAGAGGTACAAAGCTGCTCGGATAGGCCAGACGACTCGCCATCTTTATCAGCGACAGCTCAGGAATTGAACAATCTCCAAGGAAGGAAACGCTGGTCAGCATGATGCGTTCAAGTGTGGAAGTAGTTTCCGCTCTCCAGTCGGAAAAGGCCTGGAGTTTGACGTTAGCCCACAAATCCTGGCATTGCTAACAGATGACCAATGACAAAACTCTCCACTCGACACGAACAGCAGACTGTATGGGAAAATAGCCGTTGGAATATTTAGCTACAGGGCTGATATGGATTTTATAACTTCACGCACATTTTTCTTTTATGGGCATAAATAAACCCTCCATAAAATTGAACAAAAACACAGTGGCTGCATTTCATTCCCAGGATCATAGCGTACAGTCCAGACTCAGAGTCATAACTAAAGTCCAGAGGCTTTAAAAACTCGTACATTTCAGACTTTGTAACTATGTCTTTAATTTTTTTCATTTAGTGCTAAAGTGGTTCTAAAATACATTACAACCCTGCCTGGCTGCCTAAACACTTCAGTGGAGAAACATGATGAACTGTTTTAGTTACTTTTAATGAACTACAAATAGTGATGCTACTTACTTAACTACATCGTTCATTAGCATGTAGAAAAGCAGTTTTCAAAATGACTATTAACAAGCTACTTTTTCATAATGGGTAGCAGTGTAACATTACAAAATGCTGCAGCTTGTCATGTTTTTTCAAATGCTCTGCAAATTCCCTGACACAAACACACACAGTTTTTCCATTTCCATTTTTTCCAAGATTATCCATAGACAGCTTAACACAAAATAATATATTGTGAAGAATATAAGTAACAAAAAGAGTGTCTTCCATAGTATGGGGGAAAATGTCAATGGGGACCAGAAACCGTTTGGTTACCAGCATTCTTCAAAATATCTTATTTTGTGTTCAGCAGAAGAATGAAACTCATACAGGTTTGGAACAACTTGAGGGTGAGTAAATGATGACAGAATTTCCATTTTTGGGTGAACCATCCCTTTAACAATGCAGTTTTGACACAGTGCGACTCATAGTTCCAAAAAAATACAGTACCTAATATCTTACGTACAAAATCAAATATCTATACAAATTTAAAGAGACTGCCCCTTTAAATGGCTTCAATGTTGCTAACTACTTTTGTTAGCAGCTTATAGTCAGGCAAACTATGTTATCTAAAGGGTAGGTTGACCCTAGTGTAACTAAGCTAAATGTATCTGCTAAATGAATCAATGTACCTGAAACTATTATGAAAAGCGTTTAGCTTAAGCTAAAGTAGCTTCCCTGACACTGCTTCACGGGCATAGTCAGTAGTCCTTGAGAAAGGGGAACGGGGAAGCCTTCAACTCTAAATTGAGGTTAGCACGGTTATGGACTTATTAACTGAACTCAACTTCTGCCAAGATAGCAGGATTTTCCGAGATTCTCTCTCACTCTCTTATATCAGTACAGGAAGTGGTCCTATTTTTATTTCTACCCAGGTTAATACCTCAGGTCATTCGCTTCTCAAAAGAAGGTACGGAAGCGCCAAGGGTAAGCCTTGAAATATCAGAGCGTGTGGCTCCATTACTTAGATCAGATAATATATCTTTGTATTTCACAAATCCAGAGCTCACTTTCTACCTAGTATGCAGTCCAAGTCATACACAAAGATAACAGGCACAAAGTAAATGGGTCCCTACGCTGTGGATTTTGAATTGGCCCTCTTTCCCGGAGCCCGCCGTATCTTTTTCAACTCATCCGAGCTCTACGCCGTATGCAAGTGCTACCCTCCTCAATAGGGATAGAAGTCACCTTCCCCAAATCTCATTGAAGGAAAAGTCACGCTGGAAATAAAAGCTACAATCTATTCTGCTGGCACACTGGGTTCAAGCTCAGATAGGACTGGGACCCTCTTCTTTTCAGTTCCCTGCAGTCAGCAGGATAGAGGGATGAGAAAGATGAGGGGGGAAAAGATGAAAGAGCTGAAGCAGTCAGGGAATTATAAATAAAATTAGAGACTTCTTTTTCCTGGTTTACAAGAGAGGGTCATATCCAGGCTACGGCATCTCTTTCTTTCTCTTTTAGTTTCCGTGTTATTTTTTCTTTTAAAAAGTTTCTTTTAAATCACCATTGGAAAGAACATTACACATGTGGAGTATAGAACAAGCTCTCCATTAGCTGTCAATTCAGAACGATAGACGTGCTGTTTAAGGGTTTCCCAAATGACTTTGTCCTTTATGTAGCATGCAATAATTTGGTGTTCACAAAAAGAAAAAGCCCCAAAAGTGGAGTCTAGCTCTTATCTGTGGATCTGAGAGTTCTGAGAATAGTGGGTAATCATGATCTGCTGAACCAAAGTTAAGACTCTTAAAGGGATAGTTCACCCAAAAATGAAAATTCTGTTATCAAAATGAGGTGTGAGTAAATGATGCCAGATTTTTCATTTTTGGGTTAACCATCCCTTTAAAACTGGGACGGATGTTTTACGGACTATGTGGTTTAACAACATTCTTATCAACCAATCACAGGCCTAATTTGTTGCAATATTAGTTATTAATTTATTCGCCATCGGATTCTGTTCCCAGCATGTTTCTTATATAAATAATTCTGACTATTATTTCATATTCACGATTCCTGAAAATCGACGCAGGAATCAATGAAACAGGGAACCTTCTACCTTATATTAATTTTCAAAATGAAAAAACTGTATTTTACCCAACTCTAATGAAATCTTAATATAGTTTATGCATAATTAAAGTAAAGTACAAGTAAAATTTAAAAACGATGTCCAGTCTCCCTCTGATTTTCAATTATAAATTCCAGTCATGTGCTGATTTAAACAACAGCAAGAATAGTGCTCTGCTTGACCATTGTTTCCATGGGAACAGCTGTCCGTGTGATGGCTGATCGATGGACGTAGTTATTTGAGGCCTGATTCACCTCATAACATCAGCTTAACTCTCTTCTATGTCACTTTCGATAGGCAGACAATGGCATTACAGTGGAGATGGCAGAGATAAGCTCATTATGAGGTGAGCGCCGCTGACCCGAAGCACAAATTCATAAGGATTTGGATCCAGGACTTCTAGATCTGTGTCGGACGACAGCGCAGGGAGCTGAACGTAGGTGGACTAGAACGAAAAGTGCAAAATGAGGGATGATGCAACAGATGATAACATTGATGCAAGCGAGATCAAACATTCATCTGAAGGTTTTGTGGGTTCTTTCGTGGAAATTGGTTGCGGCCCGAGCGCTGTAAGATGTAGAACACTGCCAAGAAATGAATCAATAGCCTACTTTTTGTCCTGCTTAAAACATCCTTAAAAAAGATTGAATTCTTTTAATTAACATTTAACCAAGAAGCAAAACTGCATTAAATACAACAACTGTGCCACTTTTGCTTGCACAAAATCTTGTTTGATACCCGCAATACACGCTGTAAAAAATGATATGATCAAGATAAGATATAGATATGAGTAAGATATGACAACATATGTTATTACATTGCTTTAACTCATCAAAATAAGTTAAGAAATGTTCAACATGTTTCATTTTTTAAGTCAGTTTAATGTAATTCTGTTGATGTAAGTTAGGCATAAGTTAACATTTTGTCTTTGCGGTAGCTCTGTATATTTATGGCATCACTGTCGAAGAGTAATTCGTTGGTGAAGTGGATTTTCTAATTGTAGAGTTAATGAAAGTTATCATGAGCATTGTAATGTTTGAAGCAATGTCATAATAAATGTCAGTAAAACGGGAAGATTTCAAAATGAGTGGTCTATTCATAAATCCGTAAGATCTTACCTTCATGCTGTGGAAATAAAAACCGGAAGACAGAACACAACGAGCGCAGCGCTAAAAAGGTGCGGGGCTACCAGCCTGATCTCACGGCAATTCATACGAATTCTACGAGGTGGCTAATTCGTACGAATTCATACGACCTCACTCATACGAATTCGTACGATTTTTGCTAAATCGTACATATTTTACGAATTGCCCAATTCGTATGAATTCATACGAATGACCTACCCCTGACCCCGCCCCTAAACCTACCCATCACGTGGGTTTAGACAAATCGTACGAATTCGTACGACCTCACTCGTACGAATTTGTACGATTTGTCTAAACCCACGTAATTAGCCACTTTTTTTATCACTCGTACGAATTCGTACGAATTGGTCGTGAGATAGCGTTGGGGCTACATAAGGTCTATCGATTTGATTGGTCTTCAGGACCTGATTTGCTCAATGTTATTACATTTTAATGTAAAACACAATAAACGTGTAAATAAATAGCGTATAATTATTAACTTTTAATTAATCAAAACATCCTGGAAAAGTATCACAGGTTCCAAAAAAAAAAAAAAAAAAATATTAAGCAGCACAACTGTTTCCAACATTGATAATAACTGAGTATCAAATCAAAGAATGATTTCTGAAGGATCATGTGACACTGAAGACTGGCGTAACGGCTGATGAAAATTCAGCTTTGCATCAGAGAAATAAATTATATTTTAAAGTATATTCAAATAGAAATCATTATTTTAAATGATTATTTTGTTGATCAAATAAATGCAGGTTTGATGAGCACAAGAGACTTCTTTCAAAAACATTAAAAATAGTAATGTTTCCAAACTTTTGAATGGTAGTATGTTTAAACACGCGCACACACAAATACCACTAGAGAAAACGTTTTTGCCAGGTAGGTATGTTAGTTATTTTGTTCATTAAAGCAGCTCCTTTTCATCTCACAATGAAGCACATTTGTCAGTCAGTCGTTATCAGGGTAAATGTAACCATGGCAGTAAGCAGGAGTGACCCCTGACCTTCATATTTCAACGTCCTCCTCACCGCTCCTGTCTCCCGGCGGCTCGCTCCGCTCTTGCCCGTCCTTCTGTCGCCGCCGGATTGTTCTTTCACTGACCGCATTTCCTCCCTTGCTCATTTATCCAGAAAATGTGGCTGATTTTCTCACTCTCCCCACTGACACTGATTACATGCACAAACAATGTGTTTACCGAATTCTCCCCGTAACGAGGCGCAGCTAAGTACAATATTGTTGGTCTAATGAGCTTGTAAATGCAATATGCTGGCATTCTGTGACAATCAGCAGGCTGGCCTGTAATTGATGAATAGACCTGTAATTTTACAACGAGGCGGGAAGAACTTTCAGATGAGTACAAAGGAGGACATTAACCAATAGAGATTGCTCAGACACACAAGGAGTCACCCAAAAGCCTGAATATGTGAAATGCACGCCTCTGTTTTTGGACTACACTATTAATTGTTCTGGATTGTGGTGATTTGGTGTGAAAGGGGTAATTAGACAATGCACCGCAAACGACAGTGGGAGGAGTACAGCCGCATCGATGTCTATAAACAAGTTAAACGGGTCACATTTTTCCACTAACAATGTTAGAGGACCTGTTATGCTGTTTTACATTTTCATGTTTCTTTAGTGTGTGATGTTGCTGTTTGATCATGATAAAAGGGTCTGCAATGGTACAAAGCACAACGTCTAAAGAGTTATTCTCTATATCAGTAAGCACTGTTTCTGAACTCCCTCGCTGCGTCTGAAACAGAATACTTCCCCACTATATAGAATGCGAAAAAGTATGTCAAAAGACTAGTATGTCCAAATACATAGTAATTGAAAAACAGAAGGCGAAAAGTCCCCAGATGACTTACTACTTCCACTGAGATTCTGAAATGTGCATTCGATGGACACTTTAAAATCCCATGAGGCCAAGGGAGAGGATTTATGAATGGCGGTGAAGCGATGTAACTGATGCTGGTAGGTCACGTGACAGTAACAACATGGCGGATTAGTACGTCCAAATTTCATACTACCTACATTTATGCTATATTGAATGTACTGTTGAAGTTCAAATGTAGTGAAGTTCAGACGCAGAACACAATATTTCTCATTTAAATAATTCTGCATACAAAATAAAGGGTTAGTACAGTGTGTTGAAATTTGTGGTTATGGTAAGGGGCATGACATTTCCCAAACACATTTGAAGCGGTTGACCAATCACAGCCAATCAGAGCACATTCGGAAGGAGGGGCTTCATAGAGACAGGAATTAAACAGAGCGTTACTGACAGACTGGGAATAGAAGTGTCGCAACAATGTCAAATATATGTGGAATATATATATATATATATATATGTGTGTGTGTGTGAAAATATTCTCTTGCATGAATGCTAAAACAGCTTGCTGTTCATATTAACATGAATCTATAGGGGTCATACTCAATGTTTCCTGTGATTTATGTTTTTACTGAGCAAAACCTATTTCTATGGTGGAAACTCTTCAGGCACCTGAGCAGAAAGAGTAAATCTGAGCAGTCATGTATTAATATTTTGGGTTTCTGATGTCAGAAACCTTCGAATTTTAAAACTATATTGCCACTTACCAGGTTAGTTGCAATATATGGTCTTTTTATCACTTAAGGGGGAAGTTCTGAGAAAGTTATAATGTGTTTTCATTGTACAATGAAGTCTTTTATCTCAAAAAAAGATCAAGGAAATTGGATTCCTTATGATATGACCAATGTAGTGCACTTTCTCCCACGCAGATAGAATTATCCGGTCAGAAGGCAGATTTAAAAATATGCAAGTGAAACCTAGAGATTTCTTGAATCAGAGCGAAATGAATCATTAGCATTTCAACTGGAGTCTGTCGCAATATTCATTGATTCTTTTTTCCAATACGGAACTGACGCTTTGAGGAATCTTTTGAAATACGCATCGAACAAAACAAAGATTTCACATTCAAGCACATAGAAACCCACGGAGGCCATTCATTATTATTTTTTTTGTGTGATTTTCTTTGTGATTTCTTCAGAATGTTGAAATTTTCTCTTTTTCAAAAAGATAAGATTACCTATTACATATATATTTAATTTAATGTTAATATAAATGAAATCACAAAATATTTGTTTAAATATAAAAATATGATCAAATTAAAATAACATAAAAAGAATAATGAAGTATATATACAAACACTGCACTGTTTTTAGTGCTTGAAGGGTCTGCCCAATAGAAATAGGTTTTGTTCAGCAAGAACATTAATCACAGGGAACATTAAATATGACCCTTTTAAATTCATGTAAATATGAGCAGCAAGCTGTTTTAGCATTCATGCAAGAGAATATTCAGACACATGCGTGTGCACGCATGACCCTGCACATAAATAATGTCACAGATCCTGCACGCCTCGTTTTGGAGGGCAGAATAGCATTTCATTGATCGACTTTTCACTACTCCACCTTCTCTATCCAGTCTCTGCTCTCAGAAAAAAACCCTGATCTACTGACCCGTGAAAGGCGCATCCAGAAGTCAACAGCCCCTGAAACTAATGAGAGAGGAAATAGACGCTGATTGCAAAAAAAACCCACTCCTTCACCCTCTCATCAGTTTGTGTCTCTCTCTCAGTCTCACACTCAATCCACTTCTAACTTCCTGGCTGTCTGCCTATGTTGAAAAATCCCCAGTGGCGAGCCGGCTGCCGTGGCCACTCTTTGCAGCTGCCGCCCAGTGCCAGTCCCTCACTCTTTCTCTCTCATGCACTCAGCTCAGGGCATCCTCCCATTCACAGGAAACCCAACGCCTGGATGACGGACTGTCCCTGCCAGGAGCATCATGCACCTATTTTCTACTTTAAAGAACATCCACCTACTTAAAAGAACATTCTGGATTCAGTTCAAGTTTAGCTCAACTGACAGCATTTGTGGCATAAAATTGATCAAATTTAAAATGAAAGGGTTGGTTTACCCAAAAATGTAAAAAATGTAAGACTTCACTTCAAAAGACTTCCAATCATCTTTGGAACACAAATGAAAATATTTTTAATGAAATCTGAGAGATTTCTGTCCCTCCACTGACAGCTACACAACTACTACTTTGACGCTTCAAAAAGTTCATAAAGAGAACGTAAAACTAATCCGTATGAATTGAGTGATTTAGTCCACATATTCTAAAGAGACGATCATTTAACACGAGAACGAACCTCATTCTTTCTTGCGGAAGCTCAAACATGATAAATAACACAAGAATGAACCTCTTTGGTTTAAGCGGAAGTTCAAACGTGCTGCGTAACTTGAGAATGAACCTCATTGGTTCTCGCAGAAGCTCAAACGTGGTGAGTAACATGCTAGAATGAACCTCATTGGTTTTTAGTTTCTAAGGGGAACGCAAATATTTTGAGAGCGAACGCAACATTTCTTTGTTTCACAAAAACATCTGTGAGAAAACTCAAAAGCATTGACTTATTATTTTTCCTCCCATCTAATTTTTTCCCCACCACCATGTCCCCTAGAGGCTCCGTACTTTAACCTTGTTTCAAGAATGTTTAACATATAACAAGACATTAATACTGACTAACTTCCTGGCCGCCCGCGATATATACTATTGCAGTTGATTATGTTTGCTATATTGTACACGTAAGCGATATCTATATAGCACATCTCTACAGCTTAATTGTTTATGTTGATGTAAATGTAAACTATATTATCGCACATATCTTTATATAAAGTTAGATATATAAGAATGTCCAACTCTATCCACATACATACAGTATACTTGTGCAAAGTGATATATACTACAGTATATAGCAAATCGCAACTGTTCAATTACTTGTATCGTTTTCTGTAAAGCTGCTTTGAAACTGTGTTTCATGAGTTCACACTTACAAATAATCAGATCAGAGTAAAGTAGTATGCGTATTTTGCGTGCTGTCTGAGGGGAGGGCTCCAAGCTCGGAATTTGGCCCGAACCCAGAGTGCTCCCCCCGTATTTCTGGTTAGGAAAGTAACCAGGCGAGTGTGAGGAGACGGGGTGGATGCTAAAAACTGTCGAGGAACATAGGTGAGTCGAATGTGTATATATATAGGCCTCCACTCATTTTGCTGATTGGGAAGACATGTTGATAACTGATTGTTGACAGCTGGTTGGGATGATTTGATGATTGGAATGATGATTGAATAGATAATTTGAACGTTTTTTTAAAAGTTTTGCCGTAAAGGAGCCATGTCATTACTGACCTAGGACCAGCATCCCCACATTTAACCCAACCTATAATCAATGCAGGACATGCAGCAGAACTGGTTTCAGATCAGGAACAAAGGTCTGCGGTGGGTGTGTGCTGTCAGCAGTGAGTAAGTGAAGAGCAGGCGGGAGGAGGTCTGCTCACGGTTTGTTATGCACAATGAGTCTTGCTTTTATCTAAAGCTTGGATTTATCTCTCCAACACTGTGGTGATTAGCTCTCAGAGGGCAATAAGGAACATCACTCCCCCAGTAACACACACACACACATATGCAAGGTCTCCTTTCGCCTTGATGAATTGTGTGAAGAATGCACGTGGGGGAAAAAAATCTCACACACACAAAAGCAAACAGCCATGTAGAGCACCCTTCTTTGTCTCAAGGTTGCCAGATTCGGTTTGTATTAATCTTCCTCTGACTAATCGTGTGTGTGCTCGATTTACATAATTTTCAGTGTTAGCCACTCGGCGAGCAAGCTGGATTTTGTGTCAACATGGCGAATCTTGAAATAACAGCAAAACATGATAATGCACGCAGTAATAAATGTCATGATGCAATATTTAGCTGCACACCTGACCTCAATCTAAAATATTTCTTGCAAGCCAGGCAAAACAAAAAATGATCGGAATGGCATACTAGCTTATTATTGAATAGGCCTACTATGCAGTATACATTATAATATTTCTTTTAATATTAAGCAAAACGCGTGTTGTCATGTGATCTCAACATGTTGCATGTGTTAGCATCTTAGAAATAAATCGAAATAAAGAAATACTGATATTTTGTATTTTAATAATATTGAATAAATTGTATGTAATATTATATCAATATTTCATTTATATAATACGTGTTACATCCACCAGCTGGAGTGCCCATGATCTCCACCATCATGAACTTCATTTCCCATTGCCTGGACTCATTATGTTTGATTACTTCCACCTGTGTCTCATTATCTTGTTTATGCCTGCCTATTTAAGCCCTGTGTTTTCACTCATTCTTTGCAAAGTCTTGTATGTTGTTACACTGCATTTCTGAGCGTTATCCTGGTTTCATGTGTCTTGGTTTTTTTATTCTCTGCCTGTATTCAGGATTACCCTTTTTGCCTGTGTTTTCTGCCTTGTTGCTTATTTGGATAGCTTCCCCACGTGTTTGACCCTTTGCTCATTATATGGTTTACGACTCTGGATTGTCCCAATAAAGCTGCATTTGGATCGTCAACTAGCCTGGTTAAAACCAGACCATTCTCAGTAGTAACTGAGTTATGGTCTGGCAAAGCTCCATAGACAAATCATTTCCAAAGGGGCGTCACCAACGGACGTCGCTCAAATGCCTCTGGGCGCAATTGGATAGACCTAAAATTCCTAAAACCAATCAGAGCGATCGTCATCGTGTAAAGCCATATGCTGCGTCCCAATTCGCCTAAGTTACACTACGCCATAAAAGTATGTACTCTTTTTGTGAAGAAAAGGTATTTACTTTTGAATGTGTAGCAAAAAAGTAGGCAAGCTTTGGGACATACTACTTCGTCATCTTTATCGGACAGATCTGTTGCGTGCGTCACTTAAACCGCCCTGTCAATCATCGTGTCACAGTTAAAATCCTCTATTAAATCTAATTTAATTTCCTACCGTTTCGGAGAGAAATGTAGTAGCACGTTCATCTGCCAGTGGGTCTTTCATGGAGACTGTCCTCATGTGTTTGCAATTTGAATATAATAATACATTTAAAAGTTGAACGGACGTCGCTCAAAAACCAATCAGAGCGATCGTCATTGTGTAAAGCCCGCCTCAACGTTTCTGATTGGTGCCGCGATTTCTAGGCCATGGAAATGGGCTTGAATGAGCTCTTTACCAGACTACTTCTCGAGCAAATCTGAATTTGCCGGAAGTTGTCTGGGTTTTCCCAGGCTAATCGTCAACCCAAATATATGTTAAATTTACTATAATAATATATATTTTGCCTTACATTTAGCACAAATTTAAGATATTTACTATATTCTATACATATATATGCGGTCAAATCAAATAATAACTCAAAATAGACTTTAAATTATTAAAAATGATAGCAAGATGATATTGTGGCCTATACTGTATACTGCAGAAACAATAAGAGTTGTATTTTTGTATGCTATTCCGAACACAGCCATTCATTTCAGTCCTATAGATTTTTCATAAACTCCAAGTATATATAAAAACGTGGAGAATTTCATATCCAGGCTATCAATTCCCCAAAATAAGCTCATAAAAAGTGCATCTTGATGATGGACAGAGTCATTAAATGCACCCCTTATCGTTCACACTGTCACTTGACAGCCTTAACAGAGGGCTATGATGGCAGCAGAGCATTCTGGGATAGAATAGTCCTCCCACACTGAACATTCTTGGGAAACAAAACCTGCTAATTTTTAGCATAATTGTAACAACATATAATGAAGTTTATGCGTAAAGAAACAAAAAACATTTAGACAATGTGGTTAGAAAAATAAACTTAATATAATACACTGGAAACAGGGTGAGTATTGGATATGCCACTATTGAAAGCACCTCGTTTATAAAATCCTATGATAGTTCCACTTTTCCTGCTCACTTGTTCTGAAATAGCTAGCCAACAGATCCCATTAAAGCCAGTGTGATACAGCCTGAGATGATCTAACTTCTCTCCTCCGCTCTGTAAACATGAAAACGCATGGTTTGCTCCTTTGGGAGAGCCAAAGGTAAGTGTAATAGTGCAGATTTTAAACAGAACTCTAAACAGCACACGCATAAATCAATCATACTGAGTTATTGTGCTGTCCGCCGCGTTGGTTAAAGATCCCTGCTCTCATCCTTCACCTGAGCTTTTCCTGCGTCCTACAAAACTCGACAAATAAATCAGGCACGTCGCTACCATTTGTGGGAGAGGATTTGCTTATGAAACCATAGGAATAAGATCACGACCCCCAGCAAAAGCCAAGGACGCAGTGAAGTATGCGCTGTGACGTATGCACATTGTTGCATACTGACTTCAGCCATTTCTAATGCTGTTTCACTGATAACAGCAGCTGGCATGAGTATTTGTTGTTCCCACTCGGATGAATAGCATCTTGAGCCTTGCGTGCATGCGTTTTAGTTTCTTTGGCTCAAAAAGAGAAGAAAAAAAGTCAGTGTGAAGTCAATCATCTGAGATTTGGTTGTCTTTGCCAAGACAGATATAAAAAGAGCAATGCAGATTTAAAAAAATAATAGGAAAAAATAAAAAAAAACACTAAGAATGAATTGTGCCCGCAGATAAGGTTGTTTATTGGCACGCACTGTGTCGTCTTTGTTTTAGCACCCGATTCATGTAATTATGCAAATGAGTTAACAATGCAAACATGCATGGCCAAAATATTTGTGTGTATAAAGTGCCATATAGGCATCATTGGGTGGACTGTTTGGGTGGATTGGACCATATAATGACACTGAAACCAGACTAACTCCCTATTAAAGTGACTCCCTCCTCAGGGTTTTGGGAGAGGTTTTGAAGGAGACCGTGTAATGGGCCAGCTCTCCCCGGGAGGGTAAGAGGGCGAACCGCAACAAAATCCAAATCCATACCAGCCTCAATCTACATCGAAATACTGTATGCCATATATACATACATATATATATATGCCAGTATGACATACCGTATCATACATTTTTAGCGCAATTTTCCACCGGACAAAATTGCGATTGTTAACTCATGATTTCTGTTCTGTCTGTGCGCACCAAACTTGTACTTCTATCTACTCCTCAACCAGACCACCTAGAGACTTCGGGTTTTCGGCATTATGTTAAGGAAGGTCTAATCTCGGGAACGCACAAAAAAAATCCAGGAAAAGATTTGCTATCTCTTACGCCGCCTTCACACTGGCAGTTGAAATCAGCTCCGTAATACGCAATACGCCCCCAGCGGACGTCGTACACAACGGTGAAAAGCGTCGGAAGCACTGATCTATATAGAATGACATTATATATATATATATATATATATATAATGTCATTATATAGATCAGTGGTCGGAAGCCTCGGAAGCGAGTATATTTAAATATTGAATTATTTAATTGTATTAACTGCCCTAATAACGTTAAAACATCATGAAAATAAAAAAATGACATGACAACTAATCGTTATAAAATCATTATTTATTTTATTAAAAGTTAAGAATCCAGGTTTGTTTATCAGTACCATAGCAACGCTAACTTCCGTTGGGATTTTCGGATAGAAACCGTCCGTAGCCTTTCGCAAGAGTTCAATTTTTTGAACGCATCCGGATGGCCAACGGACACGATTTTTTTCGCACCGCACTCGTTCGCACCTGGTTCGGACCCATTCGCATGCGGTCTGCGAATCTCCATAGGAAATGAATGACTTCCGGTCGTTTCGCTGCCGTATCGGAGCTGATTTCAACTGCCAGTGTGAAGGCGGCGTTAGTGTTGTGATCCCATGACGTCAGAAAATTGCGCTAAAACACTCACTGAGTTTTTATTATTTGTTTTTATATAGCTGAGCACATGTAGAAACAAAAAAATTATACAATTATAAACAATTACTATAGCTAATATGACATTTTATAGCTGATGCTCATTTTAGAAATTACAGTGCCTTTTCTGTGTATTTGTTTGTTTGCATGTCTTTTCCAGGCCTTTTCCAATACTGTTCTCTAACTACCAATAATCCAGTTTAACCTAACGTGAAATGCACAAAACTAGCTCTGCGTCACATTTAAAATGAATCTGATAATTACAGGATAAGTCATGGAAATGAATAGATATTCTATATAGATAATCTCGATTTAGGATTTTTAACATGTGTTCAGATAGAAATTGTAATGATAGAAATTAGGATTGTCTGGAAAAGTCATGGAAATGAATAAAATCTTATTTAAAAAAAGAAAAGAAAAAAAGATTGAAAGAAAGATGTGCTCAGCTTGAAATTGTTAAAAAAGTCATTATCTGATAATTACGATCAACTGGAAAAGTCACTGAAATGCATTGAAAGAGCGGGAACCTTGTATTTTAAATCAGGTAGAGAGGGAACTCATCTGGGATGTTGTGACGGCGGCCGGTCGAAGTCTTTCTCGTCCAGGATGCTTCCTGAGAAGACTTGATAATGCGCAGAAACCTCCCAGCCACCAGCATCTACATTCCCCCCAACTCCTGCTCTCTCAGTCAAACAGGAAGATAGGTAGCTACATCAAAGCCAAACATTAGAGTGTGTGTGTGTGTGTGTGTGTGTGTGTGTGTGTGTGTGTGTGTGTGTGTGTGTGTGTGACTGTGTGGTTTGGTTTACTAAGAGATAAAAAGTAAAGGCATGATTAAGTAGAAAGAAAGAACAAAGAAAAGTAGAGTGAGAGAGAGTGCGGGAAAGAGGGAGAGCAGGGTACCATTAAACCCTAGTGCAGTAAGCAACCTTCTTCCTTTGAAAGCTTTGGTCGCATAAAGGCTGTAGCTCCGAGCAAGCCTCTTTATATGTTCCCTACCCGGCACACACAGTCTACGCTGCATTCGGCTGAAATGTGAAAAGAGGAAATGCTTCCCTAAGACTTCCTGACAAGACGCCCAAAATCCTCCCCAGCTGAGGCATGCTTGGCCAAACAGCCTTATCTTCCAGTCTGGAGTCTCAGCATAAGTTTCTTTTTTTCTTCTCTTCTGTATTTTCAGACATCACTCGCCTTGATGTTTTTTTTTTTTTCAAGCCTCAGGAGGGAACTCAATGTAAAGTATATTTAAATAGCAAACCGTCCTAATAGTCTTAACTTATTTTTGAGGTCAGGGCAAATGTATTGGGGAAAAGCTAGCCATGGGAAAGCACTTCAGAGATGTTCAAATTCGGTGCATTTTAAACGACAGTCGTGATAGGTCCTTGGCACACAGCCACAAAAAAGATCCATCCCTTACTTAGATCCCCTTTCAGATAATCTACAGAAGTTTAGTTTGGTAGCAGACATACCTGTACCATACAGCATTTCCTTTTGCGAGTACTATACTCTTGAAGTCCCACACGAAACGGAAGTTTTTTCCCCTATCGTGACGTATATCCCAGTGAAACACCTTCTCAAAAAAGAAAAAAATGTAGGGCGGTACTTGATTTTGTCCATTGGGAATTGATTGGATTGGTGTGGTTTGCTATTGGTGGATCTCATGTGAGTGACAGGTTGCCCAGCCCTCTTGCCAGTAAACATCATCAGAGAAGAGACGACACTGCAAGAGGGATGAGAAATTACTTTGAGATAAAGATAAGGCACATGAATTTAAAAAAAAAGAAAAGAAAAAGATGTGCACAGATAAATAATTAATACAGCAATATTTCATTAAAAGATACATATTTTCATGGTCATATTAGAAAAATTCTGTGGGCAAAGAAGGTCCATCGTCCATTATCAATAGTGTGGCGATGCATGAAGCACGTCATTCACTACCCTCCTCCACATTCATGTTTTAAAGTTAGACATCAACCATTCTTAGTATTCCTCAATCAATTCATTATAAACAATAATAACATTATCAAATGTTTGGTAAAAATTGTATAGGGTCGATAACAACCTGAGGTGTGTAACAGTGTAATGTTTTATGCACAACAATAATTGATGAATAATTCAAATTCACCTTTATTCCACAAGGTAGATCTGGTGAAGTAGCTGTCAGTGATCAAAATATTGATTTTGTAGATGTTGAAAATGATAGTTTTGATTGCAAATATGAGCCAGATGCTGAATGTACTGGGAAAAGAGCTCTGACGAATACAGTGATGATGGTATAAAACATCTGCTCAAACTGAACCCTTCCAAGCTCCAAAAGGTAACAAAATACGCCTTATTTTATTCTTCTGTAACTGTCACTCTAATATCAGGAGAGTTTTATATCATCGCAACAGGTAGAGATCCATCCGTGTTGGATATAGATTCAGGTCGTTAAAGAGTAAAGACCCTAATATGTAATAATAATTGGCGAAACATTGGTCAACCTTTAAAAAATTTGAGTCCGATGCAAAATCCCCATTGGAAATTATTCAGTTTGTGCAAAATACACATATTCCTATTAAGGCGACTGCATTTCATCCACTGACGTTTGCCGTACACATGTAAATGTGTAGTGAAAATAATAATAATCAAATAGCAATGTGGGCCTGTCAGTCACAATTCAGTATGCAAATATCACAATATCATCATCACTGGTGGTTTGAATTTGAATGGGATTGTTCCACGGCTCTCTGGAATAATTAATTCTGACTGATCAATCGCAGCATTGAGCAGTCAAAAAAAATTTTTGTATAATGGCGCTAAACTGGATATTTCTGGCTATGACAACATATCGACACTAATTTCAATTCAGTCATAACGTCGCTAGAATAACTACACTGTCTAAACAGTTACTACCGAATGTAAAAAAAAAAAAAACCACAGTGGCCAGCATTAATTGAATTATATTAAATTTAAAATTGCACAATGAAAACACTGGTTGAAAGAACAACAAACCGACATGTTTGGGTGCATATTTCCACAGTTGAAAGTGACAACATCGGTTAGTTGAAAGTGACATACATCGCTAAACTACTGAAAACAGACAATGACTGCGACTTTAGCAAGTCCATGGAGTGCAGAACAACAATACAGATTAATATAGTGTTTGTCTGGTTCTAGGTTGATTGTTTCCTGGACTATTTTTCTTAGCAATAGCTTTAAGCTAATTTACAAAGGTAATAAAATAACTTCAACTCAAAATCAATATTTCATGTCCATGTATTTATTTCTTTTGGCATGTAGCTGTGTAATGAGCAGGCTAATGAACAGCCAGCCGGTCATTAATGCAAAATAAACCCCTTTAGGGATGGCTGTACATTATCCCTTACATTCTCATGTAAGACTTTACAAATGTTATCTTCAATGTATAGTTAACAAACAAAAGATGCATGATTTCAGCCTTGCATAACAAAATAAATAGCGTTAGCTGAACTCAACCCCCCAACAGCATTAAAGTCTCTCAACAGATGCTATTGATGCTAACAGCATTGGCCTGTCTGAGAGACTTTGATTTGGAAGTCTCTTTCTTTTACTCTGCTTCCGGATCTGGAGGCCAGATCCAGCCGAGGCTCAGGCCACTCGCGGAGGATTAGACTCTAGTCGGGGCTTTTGGATCGTTAGCCAATTAAACTAATCTTGCTCATTCTCGAGACTCCTGGCAAGATGGAACGGCATTGATTTCCTCTGGTTTGATGTGCACTTCCTCTTCACCCTTTTCCCTTACTGGCCGTCTAGACGACACAAGAACAAGCATCTGGTTAACCAATCCAAGCAGACAGGAGAATGGCATGGTCACAACCTCGCTTACAGATCAGACCAACCCCATCTACACAGTACCGAGAGAACCTCTATCAAATAGTAAGTGAGCAAATATTTTATAAGGATAAGTCTATAAGTTTATTTTATAATGCATCATGGGAGACGCTGTGCTGGAGAGAATGGTATTGGATTTCAATGACTATGCACCTGGTCATTAGTCTCAATTCCACAGCTGAAAACAATTCTATGCCTTACTTAGGGGCCGTTTACACAACACTGAACTTTTTATGCATTGTGGCTGTTCATTTACACGACAATGGCGTTTTGGGGGGCTGAAAATGTAAGCTTTTGAAAACGGGTTTCAAAGTGCAAGTTTTTGAAAGCTATACCGTTATTGCCTCTGTGCTCACTTAAAAAAGTTGGGTTAAAAACGACCCAACAGCTAACCCAATGGTGGGTTGATATAGCACCGACCTATTGTTGGGTTATTTTAACCCAATAAATTAGGTAATTAGTTTTACCCAATAAATTGGGTTACAAAAAACTAATCTGTTGGGTTATTTGGTCAAAATGCTTTAATCAACCTAGTATTATTATAATTAACTATTATTGTAAATAAATAACTCACAACTTACGTATATTAACAATGCTTTATGTACATTCAATTAGACATTGCATTCAAAAGTTATTGTTGCAATTGTTTTAATGTATTTCCTAAAGGTAAGAAATTGTTTCAATAAATAAAATTAAAAAAAGTAATGCAATTATAAACTGCCTCATAAGGCGATAGAATATTAATGCTAAAATGAATTTATTTACAATTATGTTTTAAGTTCTAAGAAACATGGAATACAAAAACAAAGGCAAGGCAAGTTTATTTATATAGCACATTTCATACACAATGGCAATTCAAATTGCTTTACATAGAAGAAATTAAAATAAGAAAAAGAAATAAGAAAATAAACAAAACAAAACAAAACAAAACAAAGCTTGTCCAGCTTATCCAATTATAAACTGCCTAAGTAGGCGACAGTGAGTGGATGGAACTCCTCCTGGCACAGAATATATTGTGTGTTGTAGAAACTGCCAAACAGCTGCTGCAGGCTTTGGATACTCAATGTCTAAAACATAAAATAATTTAAAGCATGTATCCACAGCTTGTAAAAGGCTGTCTTGCTCTAGTGCCACTCCTCCCACAATGACGAAGGCTTGTGAGCAGTTGAATTTATCCCCAAGCTGCAGGACATGAGGGAATTGCCTCCGTTGCTCCTCCTCCTCCAAATATTGAATGATGTTTGTTCCAACCTTTAAAAAGAATTTTTAAATAGTAAATATGCACACATGGATCAAATATTACCCAAAATGTGTTGTCATAAATGATGTACCTACAGGCTGTATCAACAAATGCTATAAAGTAACAATTATTATTTGAGGTGTTTTAAAATTGTCTGGTTTTGCAATAACACCACAAATTTGCAAAAATATAACTTAAATGCCACTAAAAGAAAAGATGTAGAGTTTGATTGTCAAATTATATTTATTTTAATAAACCAAATGCAGAAAAAAATAATTAATTTTAAATAAAAAAAATATTTAAAAATGTGTATATAAAACCAACACCTATTAGTGATGAGGTTGTGTATGCATGTGTGTGCACCTGCATTTGTGTTTGTGTGGGTGTAAGGTCTCACCCCTTTATATGCATTTGTGGCTGTTCTATACAAATGCACTCTTGCAGTCACATCTGTGTGTGTGTGTGTGTGTGTGTGTGTGTGTGTGTGTGTGTGTGTGTGTGTGTGTGTGTGTGTGTGTGTGTGTGTGTGTGTGTGTGTGTGTGTGTGTGTGTGTGTGTGTGTGTGTGTGTGTGTGTAAAAAAAAAATTCTGGATTTATTGCTGTAAAAAAAAAAAAAAAAAAAAAAAACTCTTGGGAATTGTGTTCCAAATAAGAAAGAAATTCATACAGGTTAGTAGGGACATGGTGAGAAAATTATGACCAATTTAAAACATTTTGGTGGACTACTCCTTTAAGGAGAGGTGCCATTTGAATAATTTATTATCCTTCATTGTTAGTAGGCCTAAGTTCTAATTTTTATTAAGTCAAATTAAAAAGGTTTCACCATATTAGTGATGCTGCTATATGCTTGCTACATTATCTCTCACCTGCACATCTGTCGATTAATGTTTCAAGGTTCCACTTCTGAAGCGTTTCCCTTATGAATCAATAGCATCCTGTGTAAAAAAAAGTTTAGTTAATATAAAGTGAATTAACAAAAATAAAGCCTATTGTCAGTGACAATAGGCTTTATTTGTCACTAACAATTTGTCACTAACCTACTAGAAATTCACTGTAAAATCACAGCTGTAATTTTACAGTATGAGCTCCTGCAATGGCCATGTATGACCTCCATTTAAAATGTCCTTTTACTGCTATGTGTCATTTAAAAAGTAGCCTAATAAATGTTATTATAAAGGAATAAAGTCTCAACCAACCGTCATTTTATTTAATGGGTAAGTTATGTGGTGATCTGAAAAGTGTTATGTAACTTAATTGGCTATTGTAATAACTTACTATCTTATTGAGTCATAGTTATATTTTATAACTTTTAATCTTTATAGAGTTGTCTGTCTGGATAAAATGTTTAATTAGGGTGTCCATATTTCGGGGCTTTTAATCGGGAACACGGGAAATTTCTTGGTAAATCGTTTGTGAATTTACATTTGGCCTCTTTTTTAACGCAGTTCAGGAGCCATGTGCCATTGTTGACAAGCCGTGGTGCAGTTTGACCAATGTTTTGCGTTACGTAGGCTGCATGACCGACCGAACAATGGTGCGAGAAGGCGCGAGCAATGCAAAAACGCACACAATGAATGGCGTCCCGGCCGGACGCGTTTTTTTTTAGGTCCAAAAAGAGGACATGTACGGGAAAAAGAGGACGTATGGTCACCCTAGTTTAACACTTTGTAGTATTTTAAATTCACACTGTAGTTGGGATAAAACAAGTAAACATTTTCGCTACAATGTAGGTATAACTCCGCATGCCTTCTTCCTGTAAGTGACTGCGACACTGGATGAATGGACCAGGCTTCCGCTGGGTCTTAAAGCCGAGCGCGTCGGTTAATATATGAAAATATGAATAACTTTCCCAAAAAGAATCGGAAAGAACATAGAAAGTTAGGAAGAGTAACACAACCGAGTATTAAGAAATTGGCTGGCTATATTGCCATATTTGGTGTCGTTATTCGCAGCGGACAAAAATCAGTCAACTGGGAGATATCAACATGGAAATAATTGGCTGAACATTTAGAAAAAAGCGGCAATAATACTATGTAAGAGCTTAAAGTCACTTTATAACGAAAAAAAAAAAAAACATGTACAATATGCATACTGTAGCCTAGCCCTAGTGTAATATTAACTCACCCGTGTATCTTCTGTCAGCTGCGGGGATCAACCGTTGAAATTTGAATTTTAACCCAACGGGCTGCGTTGTTATAGAAACAACCCAATAAATGATCCGAATAACCCAACAGAACGGCCCAATATTTTTAACCCAGCTATTGGGTACACAAAATAACCCAACGTTTTTTAGAGTGTGTAAACAACAAAGACGCAAAAACGATGACCGCATGCATATCATGTGTTCAGTCACGTGAAATTGATAATTGTCCATTGGCCAATTTGCGTGACCAACATGAACACAATCGAACAGTTTTTCGCTCACACATGAAACTCCTAATTGTAAAGATTCCTATTTAAATGACTGGATATCACCCTCAAGATTGGCCACAACACCTAACACTTCCAAAGGAGCTAGCTTTGGTAAAACATGACTGCATCCTAATTTGCATACAATTCACTCGAAATACAAGATTTGTGCATATCAAATCATAGTAGATTTTCGAGGAGCAATATGAGCCCATCATTAGTGCAAGGTGTTGTTAAAATCCTCACACATTCGTAGTGTGAAATGTTGCAATATTAGCCAAACACATCCATAGTACAGTGTTGTTAGCAATAGCGATTAGCATTTTCACACTTTCTCATCAGTGGTGCAAAGTGTTAATAATATTAGCTAATATTTGTGATGAATATCTGTCAACATTTTTAATTAGTTAGAACATGGTGAGGAGGTAAAACTAAAGCTGCAACAGAATGTATAAGTTGAGTGATAACAAATTTAGCTAGATGCTAATGCTTACATGTGAACTCAAAAAGCACACAACAAATTAAGACAGTATTATTCCTTGTTGGTATGCCCTACTACTTACTCAAAAGTACATTCTTCAGTGCACAGTTGAAGTACAGAAATTGGGATGAGGTTTGTTTGGTTAAAACAATACCATGGAAATTGAGGCCAATTATTCAGTCATGGGTTCTTTTAAATGGCAGTCAATTGAGAAGGATTTTTTTTCTCCTATAAGTTGTAGTTACGGTTTCTACCAACAGGGGTTAACTGGACCATACTAACCAACTAAACCTTGTGCCACGTTTCCCACTTCCAACCTCATAGCATTTCTGTCAAGATACCAAGAACAGTTATAAACAATTATAGTTTCTAGGTTTAAGGGAAAATGATAGTCTGACTAACAATTTTTTGCTAACAAATTATTTTTTTAACATTACAAAATAAATATCATTTTATTTATTTATTTTTTTATTCATCTCTATCAAAATTTTTACATTTTCTGTCAAGGGCATTGGCAAATGAAGGATTCAGAACTATTCTGATTTAAACAGATGTGATAATTTGGTAGTTAAGATGAAACTGTGGAGGTGTTTGATGGCGGTGTTGCTCAGTATGGCTCTCTCAGTGTTGTGGCTGAGAAAGACCAGATTGCTGGCACTTTTCTCTGTCATTCTGGCACTCAGTCTGCAGAAGTACAGGCTTCACTAACCACCAACACTCGCCAAGAGGGAGGGAGCGAGAGAAGTGGAGAGAGAGAGAGAGAGATCGCTGGATTTCATGGAAGGATGACAACACATCATTAAAGACTGTGTTTCTTCCTCAGTCAGGTGAGAATTTTGACACCTTTGAACCCCTTTCAAGAATCTAAAACCTCCAGGAGTGATTTAATCGATCTATCAAATTGCATCAATAACAATCAACCTAAATGATCAATGAGCTACAGTAAAAGTCGCAATAAAATTACAGATCTTTTATTCGACGTACATCCAAATGTAACAGATTATTTTAAAAAAGGGAAAAAAGTGGTTCACCTCAACAGTTGCTGATTGGATGGAAGCAGATCTGAATGTGAACTTGCAGTCGATTGCTGGAAAGGGGCAGGTCGTAAACGGACTAAATGATTGGAGAAATCCAGCGTACGTCACCAGAGAGAAGACTGACGTTTCATCAGAAGATATGAACATAAATGAGTCGTTCACTAAATGAGATGCAATTATAAAATAGATACACGGTGAATTTCCATTCCATGCCGACTTTAAAATAGACAAAAAATGTTTTGTAATGTTGTTTTGTGCAATATGAACTCGTCAACATTTGCAACTCATTTACTTCTGAAATAAGACACATTCAAATTAATATGAAAATTCAAATGTATCTGAATATTCAAAGAAAAAAAAAAAAAAAGTAGGACTGATCTGATCAGAGAATAGTAATGTACGCAACCTGAGATTACAGCTCCAAAACGTTTTATTAATAAACAATGCAATGTTCGACCAGTCAGATCTTCATCAGGCACAATGAATTCTCTGTTCAATTATTGTTATCTTTTTGTCCTGCATCTGAGTCCAATTTGGGTTTTGGATGTGCACATCTTTTTCTTTCTTTTTTTTTTTTCTTCTTTTTTTTCTGACCTGATTTTATCCATCTGGAATTAATTTGTGGAAAAAAAAAATGGAGCCAGACACTAGAGATGAAAGGTTAAAAAAAAATACAACAAGAGGGCTTGGTGATAATCTGAAAAGGAAAGGCGTTTAAGGTTTTTTTTTTTTTTTTTTTTTTTTTAGAATAATGTATACTGATGAATTGTGCACAATAAGACCAGGAAAAAAGCATTAAGAAATCGAATTTCATGCTGATTGTTCTAGCAACAATGAAACTACAATGTAAAATTGTAATAACCTGCAGGAAAACATTTTTTAAACCAGCCTATGCTAGTTTTCTGGTCTATGACGGTCTCCCATCTAGGTCAGACTGATCTGTGTTGGCTGGTTTTAGAGGGGGTTTTGGGCACTTTAAAATGGGAGACCAATTGAAGACCAGCTTGACCAGGCTGGAAGACCAGTTAAGACCATCAAACCAGTTTAGGCTGGTTTAAGCAAGATTTTAAACAGACCATGCAAGTAATTTGACTTCCATCCAGCTATGCAACAACATATTCCACCACATTTATTTTCCCTTTCTAAGTCAGCTTTTTGAAACGTGATCCAACTTTTTCGCCCAAAAAACATCCCACCCTCACAAAACAGAGGTTGTGCAAGGCAAACAAGCATAACAACATTTTAAATTACATCTTGTGCAGTGATATTGTTTCGTCTTTGTTTCCCTCAAATTGAAGTTACACAAATGAATGAAACACGATGTTCGCATGCGCTGTGGAGGGAGAGAACGAGCTCTGAGCGTCTTCAACACTGAACTCAGAGATTCAGCAGAGACGTGGAGGCCATTGTGCTGGATGAGGCTTCGGTATGAATTATTTCACACAGGGCATCTGTTAAGAGGGCCACGTTTGGCTTCGACTGCCTCAGAGTACTGTACGTGTGTGTGTGTGTGTGTGTGAGTGAGCGTGTGCACGTGTGTATGAGACCACACTGACCCCTGCTGGTTAAACAAACACTCCATCAGTGCTTTTGACAGACAGACAGACCGTTATTATATTAAACTCCACGGTCCATATTGTGATGTCTTGTTTATTATGAAAATGACTGACGGTTTGGCATGAATACATTTCTGTAGGAGACATTTGCTGAGGAACATTGGATGTGTGGGAGTGTTTCGATGTGTGGGAGTGAGATGATGGGAAGGGGGGGAGGGGAGAGAAAGGAATGTGGCCATGATAAATTACAGATATGACGGCACCAAAACACCTCCACTGCATACTAGATATGTGCTTTATGTGACGGGGGACATATGAGACAGGAAATTAACTGCTTCTGTGTGTGAAGTTAAACTGATGCAATGCCACCTCATAGCAGCACAAAGACCCTTTACGAATGTGTTTGATTCTGGTGGATTTGTGTCAGGAACCTGTGGCTTTAAATCTCAGGCTCCGCACACTACTAGTGATGTCATGCTTATCTGAGCTGGAATCCAGTAGTTCAAACAGTGTATTGTGTCGCAATTATTACTTTATATCTAGGGGGCCATTTACACGACACTGTTTTCAACTAAAAACGGAAAACTTTTTATACGTTTAGGCCATTTATTTACATGACAATGACCTTTTGGGGGCCTGAAAATAACGTTTGAAAACATTTTTTTTAAAGCTACACTGTGTAATTTTTAAAGTTGATTCTTAGCAAAAAAACACTGTTCTTTCAAAATGATATGTGCTCATTAATGCCGAATTACTTATACCAACTAATAAAGTATTCTCGTAAGCGTAGAATCTGCCATTTAGAATACATACGAGCGAGTCGCTCGATTGGCGGCAGCCATGTTGCGCCTCCATCTTGAAAATACATTAGCCAAAGAGGGACGTACCTGGAAATTCAAGCTTCGCCTTTCGCGTTTTGACACTCAGTAGCACCGTGACGAATGCAAGGGGGAGATTACTCGCGACTGCCGACAGATTTGAAATAATGCGGCCACCGTAGGAGTTAAAACGCCCTCGGAATGGGAGGGGCTAGAAAGTAATATTCAGCTGGTAGTCATAAACAATTTCACCGCTAGATGGGAGAAAATCCTACATAGTGTAGCTTTAAACAATACCGTTATCGTCTCCGCATAACCTACAAAACCACGAATTTGTGAAAACGGTGACGCCATGTGTATTATGTGTTCAGTCTATAGACCTTATGTAGCCCCGCCCCTTTTCAGCGCTGCGCTCATTGTATTTTGTCTTCCGGTCTGTTTTTCACAGTTTTAAAAACTTCCCGGTCTACTGAAATTTGTTAAGTCATCTGCTTTAAACATTATAATCCTCATGATAACTTTCGTTGGCTTTACATTAAGTAAATCTACTTCACCAGCTAGTTACTCCTGGACAGCGATGCCACTGAAATATACAGAGTGACCGCAAAACGGAAGTTCAAAGACAATATTCTAAAGATGGCTGCGCGCTTGTTTCTCTAGTGCATAAGGTCTATAGGTGCGTAGTGTTTCTTTACAAAGTGACATCGCCATCTACTGGCCTGGCATGAATATTACAGCGTTTTGGATTTTTTTGTTGTCTGTACGCGAAAAAACAAATTGGAAAAACTTTTCCAATTTTAGTACCCAATTTTTAGTATCGAATTTAGTATTTCCATCGCTGTCGTGTATTCACAATGTGACTATGTCTTATTTGAAACTATATATCTCACAATTAAATTTTTAATGGGAACAGGCTTCCATACGGGTTTTCAATTGTAACTACTGTATATCTGCGACTTAATCTAATTTATTGTAATTGTGACTTTACATATCGAAAATTGCTACTTTTTTTACAATTGCAATTTTTTTTTTTTCATAATTGTGGGGATCAAATAATAATTTTTACTTTATATCTCACAATTACAATATTATATCTAAAAAAATAATAATTCTATCTTGAAATAGCAATTTTATAAATTATAATTGTAACTTTACATCTCACAATGTGACTACATAATTGAAACTCTCACAAATATTTTTTAGCGGAAACAGGCTATTTAGGGGGAATTTATATAATTTATCGTAATTGCAATTTTTTGCTCATTACCGTGATTTTATTACAAATTTCTATTCTATATCTTTATAGCTCAAACATTATATAATCAAAATTTTTAATTTATATCATGAAATAGTGAATTTGTCACAACTGTAATTTTACATCTCACAAGTTGACTATTTCTTAGATCTCACAAGTATATATATATATATATATTATTTTTTTTATTTATTTTTTACCCAAAACAGTTTTCCATATAAGCTAACTACTGTAACTTTGTCAAATTTATTAAAATTGTGGCTTTATACTGTATCTCCCAAATGCAACTTCATTTTCACAATCGCATTGTTTTCCCATACTTGTCACTTTATTTAAAATGTGAGGGGGAAAGCACATTTTTTTAGACATAAACTCACAAATATGATAGTCAATGTGACTATTTCTCATTTTATACTTTCTCACAATTGAATTATCTGTTTTATTTTTTACTCTGAGGGCTCCAATACTACAGCAGATCTATTGCTGGTTTGCTTTGGAGATTGTAATTCACAACCAATTAGTAAATGATTAAGCTTGACATAAATGAGAGTTTCCACGTGGATAATTTCCCAGCAGAAAATGACCAGTACCTTTTCTGTTATTCTATAAATTTATTTCTTCCAGTGCTTATATGTGGCTTGGAAACTGTGCTAGACAACTTTAACCACAACATAATGGGTTCATAAAACCACAAGGGGCCCATGTGTAGGGTCAGGGTGTCCCGAATGCCGGCGGGTGTCTTGAAATTAGCTCTATGTGTCATGGCAAACTGGTCAGCGTGGCAACACATCATATGTCATTAGATGTGAACTACCCGACTTATATGGCGGAGGCGAACTGCATTTGAAAAGCAACATCCTGCTTCGACGTGCAAAATGGAGGAGAGGATCTGATTGCAGTGATTGTACCTGCTATTCTCCAGTCCTTTTACCTAATGGAAGACCAATTTTAAAGGCTGACTCTATTCATTTGAGAAAACACACTGTAACCATTGAGTTGAGAGAGCAAGTGCTTGCACAGTCGTGCATAAAACGACTGAAATTGTTTTTGCTTTCGTTTCAAATTGCATTCTGCAAATGGCCATATTCATCTGTTTTATTTTTTGCCCTTGATGTAACGTTAAAGGAAAAACATCTTATCTACCTGCAGTACTTGCAGGAAAACAAGTAGATGACCTGACGTCAAATGGTACAGCTTTACACTTTTTACAGTGCCACAGCTTTAATAAACGCCACCAGTCACATCCGTACGCTCAGTGGATTGACTCCTCACAGCTTGTATTGTTAGATACATATTTACATTGTCGTCACTGAAATCAAAGAGAACCAAGTCGCCAAGTTAGCATCCAATCAGATGTTTGATGCAATCTGTTTCCCGCTGCTATGTGAAGAAACCTGCCGTATAACGTACAGAGATTAGATCAGTGTCACACTGTGCAGCACTGAACCCAGCAGCAGGCGAATCAAGAAGAGAAATTAGCATTTAAAATACAATGCGCTCGATCTGAATAATTATTATGTCAGACTACAAGATGTGCAGTTTGTGAGAGGACATGTGCCCATTTTAGGTTCGACTGGCTGAGGAACTTCAAAGAGCTCAGTCCAGAAGAGCACAAATGAACAGTGACTTTGTTTAAAATCATTTCTTTGGACCATGACAGTAGATGTGCCATTGGTTAAAGAGGACCCATAAGAAGTCCTACGGGTTCCCATGGTTCTCAAGGAATTGTACGATTTCCAGATCTGGAAGAGCATGGAAATTTCTAGATTACTTGATTTAAAATGATCATCAATTCATAGACTAAACTAGCATCTATGACATATCAAAAAAATATGATTCATCAATGAAATGTGCAAGATGACAAAAATGTGTTAAACTGTAACAGAACAAACATTTAATAATTTAAACATGTAGCTTGTTATATTTTCATCAACAGTATACTTTAATTAAAATGACCTAATACCATTCATGATGCATCTTTTTCACCTTGTCTTCATGTCATTGATGAAATCAAAATCCTCTTCTTAGTAAACGCCTTGGTCAGTAAATTCATTGATGCTATTCTTGGAGAATGTCTTTGTACTGGGTAAACGTGGTGAATCAATTATAAGGTGAGAAACATCAAGGATAATTTCTGAGAAAAGGCAAAAAAGTGCAATGAGCATTTCATTTCTGGAAGCAGCTTTGACCTCAGAGGGTGCAACTATTTTCCCAATGACATGCTTTTCAGGACAACCAGCAGAATTACTGTAAATGTCACACCATATTTTGCTGTTTCTCGGTTTTGACGAAATGTCTTTTGTTGCTCAGACTCCTTTCCCAAAGGTGTTGACACTTTGTGATATGAAATGCAAAAGAAGAAGGGAGGTGGAAATGGTTGTTGCTAAACTATCTTTAGGAGACCTTCAGTTTGGGTACCCCTTTGTTAAAATCAAATTATTGAAAAGCCCTTCTAGACAGGATGATTTTCCTGTGGCCCTTCTGCTATATTTCATGCATGTTTTTATACGTGTGTGTGTGTGTGTGTGTGTGTGTGTGTGTGTGTGTGTGTGTGTGTGTGTGTGTGTATGTGTGTGTGTGTGTGTGTGTGTGTGTGTGTGTATATATATACACTCACCTAAAGGATTATTAGGAACACCTGTTCAATTTCTCATTAATGCAATTATCTAATCAACCAATCACATGGCAGTTGCTTCAATGCATTTAGGGGTGTGGTCCTGGTCAAGACAATCTCCTGAACTCCAAACTGAATGTCAGAATGGGAAAGAAAGGTGATTTAAGCAATTTTGAGCGTGGCATGGTTGTTGGTGCCAGACGGGTCGGTCTGAGTATTTCACAATCTGCTCAGTTACTGGGATTTTCACGCACAACCATTTCTAGGGTTTACAAAGAATGGTGTGAAAAGGGAAAAACATCAAGTATGCGGCAGTCCTGTGGGCGAAAATGCCTTGTTGATGCTAGAGGTCAGAGGAGAATGGGACGACTGATTCAAGCTGATAGAAGAGCAACTTTGACTGAAATAACCACTCGTTACAACCGAGATATGCAGCAAAGCATTTGTGAAGCCACAACACGCACAACCTTGGCGGATGGGCTACAACAGCAGAAGACCCCACCGGGTACCACTCATCTCCACTACAAATAGGAAAAAGAGGCTACAATTTGCACGAGCTCACCAAAATTGGACAGTTGAAGACTGGAAAAATGTTGCCTGGTCTGATGAGTCTCGATTTCTGTTGAGACATTCAGATGGTAGAGTCAGAATTTGGCATAAACAGAATGAGAACATGGATCCATCATGCCTTGTTACCACTGTGCAGGCTGGTGGTGGTGGTGTAATGGTGTGGGGGGATGTTTTCTTGGCACACTTTAGGCCCCTTAGTGCCAATTGGGCATCGTTTAAATGCCACAGCCTACCTGAGCATTGTTTCTGACCATGTCCATCCCTTTATGACCACCATGTACCCATCCTCTGATGGCTACTTCCAGCAGGATAATGCACCATGTCACAAAGCTCGAATCATTTCAAATTGGTTTCTTGAACATGACAATGAGTTCACTGTACTAAAATGGCCCCCACAGTCACCAGATCTCAACCCAATAGAGCATCTTTGGGATGTGGTGGAACGGGAGCTTTGTGCCCTGGATGTGCATCCCACAAATCTCCATCAACTGCAAGATGCTATCCTATCAATATGGGCCAACATTTCTAAAGAATGCTTTCAGCACCTTGTTGAATCAATGCCACGTAGAATTAAAGCAGTTCTAAAGGCGAAAGGGGGTCAAACACAGTATTAGTATGGTGTTCCTAATAATCCTTTAGGTGAGTGTATATATATATATATATATATATATATATATATATATATATATATACATACATACATGTATATACTGTATATGTATAATATATTTATACAATATGGAAAAACAATTATTCTCAACCCTCTGTCAGAAATGTTCAGTTTTTAAGGGGCGGCTCTTTTAAGGCGTGTCAGTAAACGGCCACTGTTATGATTGGCTAACATCATTGCATAGGAAACAGTATCAGCACATACTTGCTATTGCACGCATGTAAGTGTTTTGAAAACATTATCCATATACCATAATTTACAGACAAAGAATTATGAAATCATTTACTTACAGTTTGTGCTGCAGCTACTGTCAGATCCAATACAGTTTAGCTGCTTCATCTTTAAACAAAAGTTTCTTTGCAAACTCTCCATTACACAGTGCCTCGTTTTCAAAACAAAAATGCTCCGAACAAACATATAATCCTCCGACGTGATCCGGGACGCCATTAAAATAAACCATCCATTTGTTTCTAACACTGGGATCCTTCTAAAGTCTGTACAGAGACGCAAACAAGTTGTTTAAACTGGACGCATAAAAGTGAACGTTTCTCTCTTCCAATTGTCCTGTTGTCGACAGACTCAAGTGTATGATGTCAGAAACTGAGTGCACATCTGTATACTGTATCCAGTGTAGACAGCCTCAGTGATTAAAATAGGTTATATTTGCCGTTAAGCGACTGAACACCAGTGGGCAGAGCCTATGGTGTGATGATGTATTACTATTCACCGATGTCTTGCTCTGGAGGCAGTCATATGCAAATATATTTGCCCTTGTGATGTCACAGGTCACCCAATATCAAAACAAGCTGTTTTTGGAGCTTGATTAAAATAAATGCTCTGTTTATAATGAGGAAAATGTTTTAAGCTATGAAACTTGCAGTATGTTTTAATGGTACAAAGACCTCTTATATGTCAAAAGATCAAGGCAAATTTAATTTCTCACATCATGACAACTTTAGGGCTAACAGTACATTAAAATAATTCATTGTCACTAATTATTTATTTACTTGGTAGGTATAGCATATTAACACATTGTTTCTCTTTTAAGGAAAAAAATTATAGCCTAAATATTTTCATTTGCTAACACAGGAGTAAAGGTTTGGCTGGTTAGCTGGTAAATGCCATAACTACACCATTCTGCTGCCAAAAAGCATTTCTCTCCATGCTAATGGATAGATTTCTCTAGACAATAAAAACCTAATAAAAACCAACATAACAGCTCTGATTATCATCAAACCCAGTCTACTTTCTAAGAAACGTGTCAATTTCAAAGACCAGAATTTCTATCGTGCTTGTCCGTCACTCTCAGTCACTTAAGCAGCATTTGTTCTGCCGCAGTAAATTGAATGAGATAAATTAAAAGCACACAGGATGGCCTCTCAACAGTTATGGGGAAGGTCGGTATATTACTAGGTTTATTTGACACCCATTTCCTTGTAAAGCTTTGCCGGTGAAGAGCAGCACTTGCCAATAAAGCATTGTGCACTCCCGTACTCAGGGTATTTATGGGTATAAAAACAACAGGCCTTAAATCAGACCTCAAATGGAATAGAGGAGTGGCCCATGTTACGATCCCTCTCATTCTCTCAATCAGCAACGGTGATGACAGAAACTCACAAGGACATTGGCAACAAACATGGAGTAGAATCTCTAAAAGACTGTTTCTCTGACGACCTTTGGCCCTGTGGACTGTGGAAAACGCACTCTTAAAAGTAACATTCCACGCTTGTCTACTTATATATGCTAACACTGTCCAAGAGTGTACAATGTTGTTCCCATTTGTGTTCTAAAGAACACAGACACTAAGATCATTTCCATAATAACCAACGCAATCTACCATTTAGCGACTGGTTTAAGACGTGCTTTTTTTGGCAGGTAAATAATGGCGCAACACCAGTAAATTGATGAGCGCAAACCTTAGTAATTCAACTTGCGTGATTCATTTAAATACTCTCCTCCCATAAATGTAGCGTCTGAAAGGGAAACTCCTACAAATGCATATGCAATAAGGTCAGCCGCAAAAATAACTGTGTCCACGTCTTCTCAGCGCTCATTTTTCACAGCGTGTCTTTAGTAAATCTTGACAGTAGTTTTTTTAACGGCAAAAGAGGGTTTGCGCTGGAGCAAGCTGTTGGTAAATCTGGCCCCATGTCTCATATTTCATATTAAGCATAAGACTTTTGTTTCCAATGTAACTAAATAGTACTAGTACTAATTTCCATAACTAACTAGTGGTTATGGTGGAAATTACACCTGAAGTAAATCTGCAAAAAACAGATTTTCCATTTTTTGGGAATTTTTGCGTAAAAATATTGAACTGCTTTATTTCGCTCTTTAATTGGATCATTATTGTTTCTAAAACGTGATGGATTATTATATATTTTAAGATTAATAAGTGGATGTGGACAAGGGTAAAACAATAAAATCTTCACAAACATTTTAAGAAAGTAGCAAAAATAAAAGGGTATTCTGTGATATTTAAATATAAATATATAATATACATATAATAAAGATTTTAAAAACATCTGAAATCTATTCATTTAAAAGTGTCCGTAGTTGTTACACAAAACGCCTACTACGAGGCAAACATTAAAATGAGGTTAAGATGTGTTTTTTAATAAAATACTTATTTTGTCTGTCTAGTCTTATGTGCTTAATAAAATTTGTTGCTGAGCAACTTGATTTAGTCTAAAACAACTGACTGCTCTAGTCATTTTTAGCAGCTGTAAGAATGATTGTCAGGGCCTTTGAACCACCATCGATCTTCTGCACTTCTCAAGGTTAAATCCCTCTTTTGATGCATTAATCTGAGACGGATCCGCCACTCTACTGTAGTTGCTTGTGGGTATTTGCCCCTTAATCGTTCCAAAAACAGGCCTGTTCAGTGTTTCTGCAACTGGGCAGAAAAGAGCCGTCTGGTGCGCCAGTCAGTCAGTCACTGTATTTGTTTCACTCCAAAGACAAAAGTAGGAAAAAAATTCTTCCAAAAAAGGCTTTTCGCAGCAATGCCATATAAGAATGTCTGGCTCCCCAAAGAACCTTTCAGTGAACATTTCTTAAAATATTTTTTTTTTCTTAGACTGTTAAAATAAAGATTCTTTATAGGCATTGATGGTTTCACTGAGATCTTTTAACATCTATATAACCTTTGCATTCCACAAAAGCTTCTTTATAGTGGAAATGGGGTTCTATAGATTTTTTTAAATGTTCTTTACACACACACACACACACACACACACACAAAATGGTTCTTTTAAGAACTGCTCATTGAAAGGTTTCAGGGAACCAAAAATAGCTGGCGGTGGAGGGTTTCAGAGGAACTCTAGTGTACTAAGACTAGCCTACAGAAAACACTGAACAAGACTATTTAAATGTTGAGCAAGCAATCTCATTGGCTGCAGAATCAGCAGAGGCCAATCAGCTTGTGCCATGCGGTAATGATGTGATTGCTTGAAGATTGCATGTAAACGACCTATCAGCCTGCGGTCCTATAGAGATTTATGACTAAGGGACTGTTTACACGGCACCATTTCAACTAAAAACTTAAAACTTTGTATGCGTTTTGGCTGTTCGTTTGCACGACAACAGCGTTTTGGGTGCCTGAAAACGTACGTTTTTGAAAACGGTCTCTGTGTAAACAACAAAATCGCGAATCTCTAAAGACGATGACGTCATACACATGCGTATTACGTGCTTCAGTCTACAGTGTTTCATCGCCATCTAATGGCCAGGCAGCAGAATACAGCTTTTTAGGCAATTTTCGCGGATCCGTGTGAATTGCTTTGACAATGGTGTCGTCTGTACCATAGACTGTAAAACGTACTCTGAACTAGATAGACCTATTTTTTGAGTGTAGTGTGAAGAATATTTTTAAAACATCTAAAGAACATTTTTCCACTATAAATCCACTGTGCGCAAGGTTCCATGGATGTTAAAGGTTCTTCAAGGAACCATCGATGCCAATAAAGAACCTTTATTTTAAAAGAGTGAGAATATTCAATCCCCCCCATGCTATAAGACGGGGCGTGTCCTCGGAGTTACGACTCAGGTGATTGGCTCAAAAAAACCTGTCTGCAGAATTTCAATTAGCTGAGGGATATCTGGGGGATTATGCGCTAGTCGCGCAACAGTCATGGAGATGAATGAAAATGTTAACGGATAGCTTTAACCAGGCTTCCTTGATTTAAATACAGCTTGGATTGGTCTGCAGAACGCAATCCTGCCATCATAAATATTTTCATTGCCATGGTAACATAGTTCAGGATGTGATTGCTACACGTAAATGAAACCTCATCTCAGTTTTCAATTCATACATACAGTGTGTGAGAGCTCCATCAACAGAAAAGCATTTACATTTAAAAAGCCGGAAGGTTTTATATGAACCTTAAATGGTATTGATGTGGCTCTCTTTCGCTGACACGAAATGAAAGGGAATCTTGGGATCTCAAGGACAGGCCAGTGCTGAAGTCACCTGCAGGTGTGTGTGAAGAGCAGATGTGTGATCTGCACTGGAACTGTACTGTACTGTACTGTCTGACTACTGACCTCGCTTCCTTTCTCTACAATGGCAGCAACTATGCCGACAGCATTTTATTTGCCTTTATTTCTTTCATTTTCAATTTGTGGTCTTAGAAATCGCTATTGACAGATATAATGTATTCTTCAATACATTTAACACAACTTCAATAGAGTCTGTTTTTGTACTGTACAAAACATGCACATGAATTATAATAAATTTGAGGTTAACAATTATATTCCTTTAAAGGCATAGTTTGGCTAATTATTTTTGTTTGCAGAATTTCTCAATGGATTTAACTGTCATTTTTTTTATGCTGCTTCCCACTCCAAAAACACAAATCTGGGTTTATTGATGGTCTGCTTCTGGCTTCTGAATGTTTTGTCTCTTATGCTCACCAAGGCTGCATTTATTTGATCAAAACACTGTCAACATTTTTACTATCATTTTACTATTTCTACTTTAATATATTTTAAAATGTACTTTATTCCTGTGATGCAAAGCTGAATTTTCAGCATCATTACTCCAGTCTTCAGTGTCACATGATCTTTCAGAAATCATTCTAATATGCTGATTTGTTGCTCAAGAAACATTTTGTATTATTATCAATGTTGATAACACGTGTTGCTTAATATTTTCGTGGAAACAGTGTTTTTCATGATTCTTTGATGAATAGAACGTTCAAAACAACAGTATTTGTTTGAAATCTTTTGTAACTTTATAAATGACTTAATTGTCACTTTTGATAAATTTAATGCATCCTTGCTGAATTAAAAAAAAAATCTCACTGACTCCAAACTTTTGAACAATTTAGGCAATATTGTGAAGTAAGCTTTTTTTTTGTCAAAACCCACAAAAGAACATTATGAACAACGTAAAAATCATATTCTTAATGAGAATCGCATCAAACATATCAATATTTGCAGTTAAGATAACTAAAAATCTAGGAAATAAGATAAATATACTGCTACTTAAGTATGCAAGTACACAAAATCTGCCAGCCAGTGCAATGACTAAATACATTTATATATATGATCAAATCTATGAAAAGTGAATCCATTGAATATTTATCTTGTTTTAAGGATTTTCAGATGTTTATTGGAAACAAATAAAAAAGACTCATTAAGCGACTACTTTAAAAAAAAAAACACTTCCCAACATGTCATCGAACTCAACACGTTCATGCTAAGTTTTCAGATGTTTATGTGTATACATGTTTTCATGTGACTCATCTCTCAATCCAATGTTTATTACAGCAACAGTTGTGTTCGCTGTTTGTAACTTCCAGCCCGTATGTGGGGGTATTTCCGACCCCGTTCCCCGTCTAATTACCTTCCCGCCTCTGCTGGAAACCAGTACGAGTCTGTTGGGCTGGAAAGGTGAGCTGTTAATTATTCGCCGGTGGAGCCGCAATAAGAGGGACAGCCTCAGAAGAAACAACAAGAGACGCAATGCCGACCTCCCGCCACTTAAGAAAGCCTAACAAGAGCCGGTGGCTGCTGTTCAGAACGCACCTGCTGTCTGATCCTCTGCTTTGCCTTGGCAACCGCTTCACTGATGTGGAGACAGCTGTGAGGGATGACTGCTTAATCACGCATGCGGTTTACGCTGACTGGATGCGTCTGTAAAAAATACCAGCCCAAACAACCTGATTTTGAAGGCTGCAACATGGTCGAGATCTCAATTGCTCCTCCTAGACAACAACATTAAACAGACAGCGAATGAAGTCTTCTGCTTCGGAGAATATGTAAGAGATCATGTGCTCCGATTTGCTAAGATTACAATGGAATGACAAATATGTTAGGACAAATTGTTTGTTGTAAGTTAGGAAACTTAATGGAACTCTCACTTGGGGTTAAGTTTCAACTTTGTCTCAGATGCTTCTCCTAAAATACCTTGGGATGAATAAAAAGAGAAGGAGAGATATCAAAAATATAGAGTTGAAATTAATTTAGAAAGCATCATCCGGAACATTTAACCCCGGTTTAGCCTAGACTAAAAGGCATGTTTGAGCTGTTTTAACTGAACGCAACTTGCACTGGCATATCTTAAAATATGTCAGATCCATTGTTTTGTCTCAAGATGCACACCAGTTCGAAGGCACATTTATAAAAGCTACTTAAATGTCCTAATCAAACTAAAACCTAATCCTGGCTTAATCTAAGCCCTGTCTGTGAAACCGGGCTTTAGTCTTGAATGTAAATCTTTGAGTTCAGTTTTGGGTTAGTTCACCCAAAAATGAAAATTATCACATAATTTACTCACCCTAAAGCCATCCTAGGTGTATATGTCCTGAACATCACCAAATGTTTAATATCTGTCTTATCATTTTTATCTCCTCGATGGACTTTTAGGAGAAACATCTGAGAAAAGTTAGATCCGAATGTACCGGAGTTTGATCCATATGTAACGCAGAACTCCATTAATTCTCCTGAGCTATGAAAGAGAAATCTGAGCAATTTAGCTTCCGTCAGCAACACAATCTGTATCAGGATATAGTTAGTCAGGCCCTCCTGAAGGAAGCAGCCCTCCGGCAGAGTCCATTTTTTTAAATTGTTGGCCTTTCTGTGCCGAGTTCAACCTTATTAACTCCTCACTGCAGCCATTTTAACGTTCACATCATCCAACCAATTTCTATTAAGTTGTGACATCTTTTACAAAGCCGTAATATTGCAACAGGAAGGAAACACTAAGCACTGACATGGACAAAACCCTCTATGAAATTAGTTTTTTAAACCAATTAAGATAATTAGAGAGGCTGCAATGGCATGTACGTATCTCACTATTTTAAATGTCCTGTGGGATTGTTTTTAACAGACTCCAAATTCTCCAATCTACCAACTCCAATTATTTGGTTTGATTGTTTGTTCTAATTAGCTTAATGCTTCTAAGGACCTCATGAAGATATTTTTGTGTGTGTGTGTGTGTGTGTGTGTGTGTGTGTGTGTGTGTGTGTGTGTGTGTGTGTGTGTGTGTGTGTGTGTGTGTGTGTGTGTGTGCGTGAATAATAGCACATAACCTGAAATTTGGTTTATTTGGTTGCTGGGAAAATGGTAATGGCTTCATTCAGTAAACTAAAGATAGAATTTTTTCAGAAGTTTACTGAGAGGGTGCTCTTACAAGTCAGCATTATCAAGAAAGAACTACATGAATTGAGCCGGATGGATGGATGGATGGATGGATGGATGGATGGATGGATGGATGGATGGATGGATGGATGGATGGATGGATGGATGGATGGATGGATGGATGGATGGATGGATGGATGGATGGATGGATGGATGGATGGATGGATGGATGGATGGATGGAAATGAACTGGTGAGTTGGATGGATGGACGGACGGACAAATGAATAAATGGAAGGATGGATGCATGGACAAATGAATAAATGGATGGACGGACAAATGAATAAATGCATGGACAGATGGATAGACAAATGAATAAATGGACGGACGGGAATGAGAACGTAAAAAAAATGTGTATCTTGAAATGCAATGTAAGTCGCTTTGGATAAAAGCGTCTGCCAAATGCATAACTATAAATGACTCGGATGGTTTCGTCTCGAACCATTTGCCCAGCCAGGCCATTCTTGCGGTGCGAAGGGCCAACTCTCATCCGAGAGGCTTCATTGCCAAAGGGTTTTATCTCTCAGCCCTGGCTGCTTTGATCCAATGATGTGTGGAGTGAAATGCCTTATAGATGTAGGCACTGATGTTAAATATCAAAGGCATTCAATACAGTACTACTATGTTTTGTTAGCTTACAGTTGAAAATCTCTGTTCTTCTTTTCTTGCATTCACTCTTCAGCCAAGATCTTTTTCCATCTCCTCCTCCTATATTGGTGAAGACAATAATAATTAGTGGGATTTATAAAGAATATAAAGATTAACTAAGACAAATGGGTTGTGTACTATCAAGGATAAGCGATATTACGGATTCTGGCCTACAGAAAAGTGGCAAGCTGACTACATCTCAAATTAAGACGGCGTGACATTTAATGTTAAATGGGAACAACTTGTTTGTTAATCACACCTGAGGATTATTGGCTAATCAGGACGGGCACATATGAGTGTGTTCGGTCAGTAGAACATGAGGTCTGATATTCCGCCCTGGTCCCACTTTTAAAAAAAACATGTGATCGACCAATTCCAGAGGCCAGTTATCTGGCAGCCGATCACACAGATGGAGCGGACTGAATCTTCGGGCAGCTGGAGAGGGTTGATCTACAGCCCTGATTATCCACAGGGAGATGAGTATCTGTTTTGGTCAAGTCCTTGATGATTTTTTTCTGATACAGGCCCCCAACACCAATCCCGGATACATTTCTAAGAACCTCGACTATGACTTAAAGAATCTGTAACCTTGATCGCTTAAAAAAAAAACAATATGCAAGGGCATGGGTTTGGCTTTAACATTAATAGAGGCATTGTTTAAAAAAATCAAGAGAACTAATATATGCGCCACTGTGTTTGCCTACACAGTAAAATTGATCTACTATCTTTTCTACACTGTAAAATAATACATAAATATAAGATAAAGTTGTATTAAAAATCATATTTATACTTTTTCATAATTATAAACAATAAAATAAAGAAATATTGTAATTTCATAAAAAACAGTATTTGTATCATGCTTCCGTTCAAAAAACTAAACTGAATTGAATAATTGAATTGAATTGTGGTCTGACTAATTTTGCAGCATATGGCAATCATTTATAAAGTGAAATAAAATGCTTATATTTTTATGAGGGAAAACGTAGCATAAAAACATTTAAATAACATCACAATCAACTGCAATTGGTAGAAATATTGGTTGGGATTATTCAGTAGACCCATACAAAAATAAAATGGCCAAAATATATGTTTAATATATATGCTATATTTGTGCATGGTTTCAAATGCCAAAATACATTACAAAATGTACAACAAAGGGCAAGAATATAAATATATATGCATAATGATTATATCTTAAAATTAAGCCAAGAAATTGTGAGAACTTAAAATTTTTTTTTTTTAAATATATCTAGAAAAATAATAATGAATATATTTTCTTTATGTAGCATCTTTCATAAAATCAAATTTAAAAAATACACAATCTATCCGTCTATGTATATGAAAAACTATTTATAAAACTATTTAAAAAAGTGTGTGTATATATATACATATATATATATATATATATATATATATACACTTTTTTTAAAATATAGTTTTATCCATATTTATAATTATTAATATTTATGTTTATAATATGTCGACATAGTTTTTATTTATTTCTATTTCAGTTTTTTATTTAAATAAATAAATTCTAAGTTTTCAAATACATATTTATAAATTATTTTATTTCAAGCAACAACAACATATATTAAATAAACCTTATCTAAACTGTGCCTTATTGTTGTCTGATTAATTTGGGTGAATATTTGATTTTATTAAATGAGTGGTCGCAGGTTTAGAGACTTACTAAAGGCGCAGTTGGGCTGTGAAATCCCCAAATGAGCTTGCTCCACAGATTTTCTTTAGCTTTTCATGTCTAAATGCTGGCGAGAGAGGAGATGTGTGCAATAAAGTCCATGCAGTAATAGTACAATGATAAAAGAGCACTCCTCCTCTATCTCTCTCTCAGTGATAGCGTAATAGAGTGGGGCTGGTCAGGCCCAGGTTTGCTGTTATGCTGGACAGTCTTTCCCCTGAAAACAAATGATCTCGAAGCGAGCCAGAGGCCCACTTTTAGTTTGCTGATTAGTACACAGGACATCCAGTCCCAAGATTCCCAGATCAAATCTGGCTCTGAGCAACGATAGCACTTGGTCCAGAGGGGCGGACTGCAGCTACTGTTGAAAATGACTTCTGAGGGCTTCAGAACACAGATCTTGGGATTAGAACGGATTCTGCTGCCTTCTGTTCGAGTCCAGGGGAACGGTCTATTGAACTATGGGGAATTTATATGAAAAATGTAATGTGGAAAGTTTCTCAGGGGTGAGAATTCACAAAATTGTTGGTATTTCAACACAAAAAGCGGATTGTTATTTAAGTGTTGCATGTTTTGTCGTGTTTTTATTCATCAAATTCAATTCTTTATGAATTTTATGAATATAAATGTATTTAATTTATAAAGATAAATGAAATGTCATGACTAAAAAATGACAACAAAAACATACTAAACATTAATTCACAACTTTGACTCAAGATATGACTCAAAATATTAGTCGACTCGTATTTCAGGCAAATTAAATACATGCTAAAAAATACATGCTAAACCTTTCAAATTGAATAAATATTTGATTTAAAGCTTCAAATGGCAAAATAAATTACAAAAGAAAATAAATTAAATTAAAAAAAAAAAAGTTCTTCCATGAGTATTTAAATTAACGATGCACAATGAAAGCCGATAAATGGCCAATATTAAAATTAAAGTTAAATGAAAATATAATATTTTGGCTAAATAAAAAAATGAATTGTTTAAATGCTAAATAAAGTTAGGCATCACAACATTACAATATGCAGGATTCAAATTTGAGCATTAAAAAGCAGGCAAAAGTAATCTAAATGTACAAATGGCATGATTATACACAATTAAATATCCTATTTAGTCAATATCAATAACTGATAAATAAAAAATGATCTAACGTCAGCCAATAACCAATATGGCACCGATTTATTATACACCCGATCTATCAATAGGATATTTATCCATCTTTTTACACTGTAGATAAGTATTTTACAATACTGACAATTTATCGGTTATCAGACACAATATCAATGTTTGTGCATCTAAAATGTATATTAGTCGTTGTTTTCCGTGTTCATGTCCTTGAATGTGCTTTGTGGTAAAACTACTGTAATGCAAAGGCAAACTGCTTTAATCTAGCGTTCTGTTTGCAAATATCACTAGTTTATGCCTGAGAGCCATCAGCACGTTTTGTGTCTCCGTGCATGTCTTAAAAGAGCGCTGTAATGCGTGTTGCATTTTGTCACCTAATGTGGCATCTTCAGCACAAATGTCAGAAGAGATTGAGAGTGACATTCAGGAAGCCATGCTGAAGAAGATGATGCTGCATATTAAAAGGCTAGAAAAGGTTAGGCGTCAGCCTGGGATTGAGGGAAATACTTGCTCTGCAGTCAAAAGGGAATACCAGAGAGAGAGATGGAGGGAGAGATTGGAGCCTGTGCTTGACAGCGACACCTATTGAATTAAAAGAGTAAGTTGGATCGTTTTTTAGAGCTCCAAGCGGGATGACCGGGTTGATCCACAAATTAAACTGGATCATGAGGTGTGCTTGTTCGCTGGCAGGTTAAATAATAATTGTGAGATGTCAATTGGAAAGGGGGGGAAAAGTCGGTTGCACTTTGCTTTTTCTTTTTACATTGTCCATGTTACACATATTGACATAATCAATTACTTTAGTAATACTAATAACAATGTGCAATTACAAGCAGCTCAACAAAATAATTGCACATTAAGCAGGCAAACATGTTCATTAGAGCTAAATGCTACAGCAACATGAACTCAAAACAAATGTACCCATGTGATTTAGTACATGAAATGCCTATAATTTATGCTAAAGCTTGTGTATAGCAATGAAAACCTACAGTATACAGTATATACAAATACTGTATATAATTATCTGTCTCAGACTTTTGGATCCCATATGTTTGGTAGGCCGCTTTAAAATGGAGGAAATACATTTAAAATAGGCATATTTAGTATATATATATAATTTTTGTCAAAATTGATGAAAAATCACAAATACAATCAATTGTAATATGGCTGAAATGCTTATCACGTTTGACCAATAGGTGGCGCTGTTACCAAATTGATGTTGTGTGGTCAGTGTGAGGAGACAATGACACATACAAAGTTTGGTGTCAATTTGCCAAAGCATTGCAGAGTTACAGCCTCATAATCAGCTTGGCACCATGCCATCAAATTTATTGATGCGTTATTCGAGAACAATTTGCTCAATCAAAAAGCTTTTAATCACTTTTTACCAGCATGCTCTGAAGATGATCTGAGCCGATTTGTAGTGAAAATTGGACCAATGGTCTAGGAAGAGTTTGAAAATGTATGTTTTTAAAGAAATTCGATATTAGGACTATTTTCATTCAAATAGGCACAATTAATCAAAAGCTATTAGCATTTTTTAAATTTTCATTTTTTTTTTTTTTTTTAACAGAAGGTGGCGCCATTCTGAGACTTTTTGAGTATCTTCAGGGCATGGTCCTGATGAAACATACCAAGTTTCGTAATGATACGCAAACACGTTCATAAAATACAGCATTTTATGACAAAATTCAAAATGGCCGACGCGTCTTTCAAGCTCTCCTCATATAAAAGTTAATGGCAAAACCGATCTTTATAAAATTCCACATTGTTGTTGCAGATGAAATATAACACTTTTTTTATCAGGTTAAACTTTGATTATTAGTCACTTAAACCTTAATCTAAACCTCTCACTGTCGGTCGTGCATATCCACCATGTTTTGTAGTTTTTTACACTTTTACTTGTGTTTGTAGTTCTGAACCAAATCCTCCTCCAAAGTGCAATGGTTTGTGGGCAATATTAGCCTTAGAGTGTGCACGGATCCACACTTCGAAAATCTACCATAAATAGACCATCCGGGGACTTTTGATACACTCTTTTCAACATATATGCTTTGGGACACACTTATTCCAATCTCACATTTAAGATGGATAGTATGGGCATTGGGACGCAGGGATTTGTTTGTGCGTTATTCGAGAACAGTTGGGTTTATCAAAAGGCTTTTTAAAGCATTTTAACAGCATGATTTGAAGATGATCTGAGCCAATTTTGGTGAAAATTGGACAAACAGTCTAGGATGAGTTGGCCGCAATCGAATCCAAAAGTCATTATCAAAACCGTGTGTGCAAATTTGGACAGTTGGTGGCGCTAGAGGGATTGAGTAAGAGATTCTAAAATTGCTTTGATTAAATGTTCAGACTGTCCTCTATCTGTGTGCCAAATCTAATCATTTTCCTGCAAGCAGTTCTATCGGCTGCCATAGACTTCAAGAGCGGAAAACGAAGGAAGAATATTAATAAGAAGAAAACTAACAGTTACAATAGGTGCCTTCACACCTTCAGTGCTTGTCTCCTAATAAGAAATGTAAGCTATTGTGCTCTTTTTAGGTCACTAAACAAATAAAAGGGAAAAAACATTAGGAAAATTACTGACATTGACCTATGTCGTTTTCCTGCTGAAAATGTACACTGTACAAATGTAATGTCCTATAACAGATTCATGTATTTAAATGCTGCTATGCCATTAACAGAAATTCTCCATAATTTGACTTTATGGTCCTTGACTTACAGTTTGCTGAGAGAAAAGGGTCACATTGACTTTTCTTCCTTGGATTGCTGGGTTAGTCGGTCTGAGAGCTATAACTCTCAGGTTAGGGTTTTTAGCACCCTTATTAAAAGCATATGCACTTAAAATAGTGTCAATCAGACAAAAGAATAAATCCAGGATTTCATGGACAGTTTTAAATTAATTATAAGGCATTGTCAGGATCAGGAACTAGACGGCTTCTGTGGGATTGGCAGACAATGATGATAAATGTTCTCACACAAAAGACACTTAAAGACTTAAATGGGCACTTTAAAGTTAACAGCTGACCCGATTCACATGTCCTGGTCTTATTCTGGCCTCAAACAAAGATTGTCTTTGTAATCTTTAATCAAAATATAATTTCCGTTTAATAATTTAGCTAACGTTTTTATCCAAAGTGACCTACAGTTGAGGAAGTTGAGAGATTCATCTTAAGAAGGCAATAAACAGGAGAAGTTTCCTTTTCAGTTTTCAGTGTGGTTGTTTTTAAAGTTGCCTTTAACCTCTGGATGCTACAGTGTTAAAGTTAACAAGTTAGTCATCTTTTACAGATTAAACAGTGAAAGACAGACGTAAAAGTAGAATGTCCGTGGCTGAAATATCAGAATAAGTCAAAAGTGACCACAGAGTGCCATTATCAAACTTCAATTTCACAACTTCACACAAAAAAAAAAACAAGGGAAAAAGACGTTTTCAGGCCGTTATCTCAGCGCTGACACCTTCCCACATTTATATACGTGTTAGTCTGGTGCAGTTCATTAGCAAGGTGCGATACATAACAATACCTAAAGTGATAAGAATGGCTGTGAAGTGATCTTGGCAAAGCATAAACTGCCTGACAGAATCCTGTAAGACAATTAAATGAGTTACAAGCCATAAATTGCCTTGTGACATGCATTTTTATTGACATCTATTTGTCACTGTCTGCCAGATACCTACTGAAGATGATTGTTTTTAGTGCAGCCGATTTAACACATTAATTTGGTGAGATTAATAATAAGAAAAAAAATTAATAAAAATGAACAAGTAATGCTCTGACCCATAATGTCAACTGAATAATAAGGTGTTTTGCTCATTGTTAAAGGGATAGTTAACCCAAAAATGAAAATTCTGTCATTACTCACCCTCACCTTCTTCAAAATATCTTCCTTTGTGTTCAGCAGAACAAAAAAAATCATACAGGTTTGGAACAACTTGTTCCATGTAAATGTAAATATAAAATACATCCATTTTAATATAATATAAAACCCCATAATTTTATTTTAGGAAGCAATAATCTAATTATGTGGTCTTTATAATATATAATATTTATTATCTTTATAATTATAATATATAATATTATATCGGTAACACTTTAAAATAAGGGTTAATTTGTTAACATCAGTTATTAGTTAACATGAGCTACCATGAGCTAATGGACAATACTTCTTCAACATTTATTAGTCTTCATTCATATTAATCTCAACATTTTTTAAATTTACAACATTTACAAGATCAAATAGTAATGCTAACAAATGAGACTTCATTGTAAAGTCAAGTGTTACCATTACATTTACATTTCTCAAAAGATGATAATTATGTTTTGAGGGTCCTTGGCATCAAAAAGTTTGAAAACCCATGCATTATACAAATAGAAAAACACAAATAAAAAAACTAATAAACCATATCACAGTGTGCACATTTAAGATTTATCCATGTTTTGGCATCACTTCACACGGCACCAGTATGTCAGTGACTCTGTCTGTCTGCACACATTAGCTAAGTCATCTCTCTGCCGAAACAGCTTTGTTTCTCTGTTATCTAGCCGCTGTCCACGCGCGCACGCACACACACACACACACACACACACACACACACACACACGCGTGCTTCCTCTCCCATCACACCAAAGCTGCCCTGCGGGCAAACAGGCAGCTGGAGTCTCCAGTGATTCAGTTGCGCACTAAATCGTGAATGATACATCCCCCCTTTGAGTGAAATATTCATTCCTTTAAAAGAAGAACAAACAGATGACAAAATGCTAACAGCTCAGTGCTAATGATCTACAGCGGGGTCCAAAGGTGTGTGACTGCTGAAAGGCTTTAATACAAGATTTAATGCAACGTTTTCATATCAAATTATAGCATCAGCATAATAATTTGAGTTTAAACTTGAACTTAATTGAATTTGAGGATGTCAATATTTGGATCAACCCTATTTTGTTTTAAAGGGATAGTTCACGGCACGCAATAATGAAAATTTTGTCATCATGCCTCAGGTTGTTCTAAACCTGTATGAGTTTCTTTATTCTGTTGAACACAATATAAGATATTTTAAAGAATGTTAAAGGCACCCATTGAATTCCATATAGGAAAAAAAAAAAGATGGAACATTTAAATTGCTCAACTTGAAATATTTGAGTAAGATAATTCATAACTTAAAGTATTATGTAATCTCAATTTAAATATTTTAAATAGAGTAAACTTTGGAAACTTGCCTAGCTTTAACCGGCCAATTCAATAAATGCTACATTGTTAATTGTTAACACAATGCTTTGATAGCATAGCACTTGTTGAATGAGTACAGCAATATATAACATTTAACATACACTGTTCTCAAACCAAGCTCATGCTCCACTCAATTTAAATGTATCTAAATTAAAAGAAACAAGTTCATAAAACTCAAAAAATTTAAATGTGTCAGTTTTGTGAACTCAAAAGAAGAAGAAAAAGTTCTAAATACTCATAAAAGGTAATTTGATGGAACTAATTTGTATCATTTGAGTTGGCTCTACTCAAACCAATTAAATATTTTGAGCATAAGGGTTTACAGTGAATGGGTGCCCTTTTTAAAATATCTTATGTTGTGTTCAACAGAAGATATTTCTCTAAAGTCTTCCCCAGGCATCTCTAAATCATAAAGGCTCCAGTAGGACGGCATCAGATGCATGCATGCACGCTTCTTGTACCTGATCTAATATCTCTCTCATCTTTTAGAGCCGGCGGCAGTGCGTGTGTGCGAGACTCAAGTGTTGCACTAAACTGCGGCGACCCCGTTCCGCGCCATAACGCTAAAATTACTCCTCGACTTAATGTACCGCCGGACTGTGAGCAACACCCTCTCCCGCAATCATCTTCACGACAACCTATCAATCTGCTCATCTGCGTGATATATCTAGGTTACTGTGATTACCGCGTTACCCCACAGGATGTACATTAGAAGTCGGTAATCTTCTCCACCGACTGCAGCATGCCGTGAATCTCCTGTGCGGGCCTCCGAGCGCGAGACCTCGTATTTCTCTTCCCACAGATTGTGTGTGTGTGTTTGGATTAAATTTATAAACCTTGCATTTAAAAATAAGTTAATTAGCGTGTGCAATTCACAAGCGCTCAAAAAAACATTACTCTTGCGAGGCGTTCGTTATAAATGGAGTAAAATTTAAATGGAAAGCAAGGCATTAAGGAATTATATTCCTGTCCTGGGGCGAGCACTTGATTATACTAAGTGTTTGCACGCTCCCATTGTCTTGTTCCTATGTCAACAAATGCATGAATAAAAAGGGAAAATGCATCATATGCTGCTCTTGCTGTCGTAAATTGTTTTTATTACTATTCTGCTTTTATTTATTTATTTTTAAGTGTTTCCTCAGTATATAAAATGCTTTAATATAGTGGTGCATTAATGGAATCATGCCATAAGTGCTGTATATTTTTGCCTTCAGAAATGGCTACTAAACACGTATATGGATAACACTGCAGTGCACAATACAATGCTCAAGGCTGAGAGTGGATTATGAATGCAGTGTGCTGGATTACTCTGTAAAGATTAATTGGGATTGACTTGCTGTAATATACAGGGACATGACAGGACAGCATGTAGGCCGACCCAAGCCAGATCACTTTCATTTTGAGAATTCTTCATAAAAACATTAACCAGTGCCCAAATTAGGCGCAAAGCAACTGACATTATCAGTTCCTATTTGTGTCACAGTGCAAAATCCAACCCTACATTTATGCATTCTCATCTAAACACGCTCATCTAAAGCGAATTTGGGTATTTTATCAGTCCATATGTTCCCTTCATGGGAACTGAAGCCATGCCGTTAGCGCAACTTGAGCTACAGGAACGCTTAATTTCCCAAGTCCCTTTAAGATAAATCAATTCACTTGACAGCCATCTTGGCACCTGAGCAGCTAGTATTTTCAATAGTAACCAAAGCAGATACTATGTAGCTACTTGAATAGAAAAAGACTAAAACATCCCAAACTTTTTGTTTAGATTCAGATTTAATAACATTTTAAAGCATTAAAATCTGATGGACCAATGGTATCATAATATGTTAAGCCTCCCATAGCTCAAAACTTGCTAATAAAAAAATGCTAGACATTCTACACGATCTATAGTAAACAAAGAAGTGATGGCCTTCAAAATGCCATTTACATTGATTTAAAGATACAAATTACATTGATTTAAAGATCTGGGATCTTAATTTTGCCACTGATCGACACTGAAGACATGTAAACTAACCAAAAACGGGACAAGATGTTGCCCATCACAGTTCGGTACAGGCATCAGAACCGCGTCTCCACGCTGCAGATCTTCGTCTGTGTGTGTGACGGAGGGATTCCTGCCGCTGTTTTGATCCCTTTACACGTTTTATAAGCTCTTCACGAGTTCTCAGCTGGTCAAAATACCATCATATGTAGGTTACGCACATACAGCACGCACATTTATCCCAGCACACACAGCATTGTTTGGGATGTTCTGCAAGTTCCTTTGCAAAATATACACAATAAAAGCCGACCAATCAGGTTGTGAACATATCCCTATGCCTTTAGGGACCAAATGAACCAAGCGAACAAGTGTGAACACACTCTAACAGAGCAATCGCATCAGTATTCGTAACACACCGTTATATTACGCATCAAATATCTTCTGACTGCCTGTGAATCTGTTGCTTCATGCAGTATTTTCACTTTCACTTGACTCCAGAAACTTGTTGAGTCTGCTGCAAAGAAATCTCAAGCTCAAAGAATCTCTGAAAACAGCTTGAAAATACTATCAGTCGCCTCAATAAGGGAGTAAATGGAAGGTAAACATCTTCCACAGACCCCACAATGCGGTTAATGTGTTTGTGTGTAAGATGGAGTTTGTATGATTGTATGTTTAAACTCACACTGAGACTTTTTCAGTGACTGAAGATGCTAGAGTGGCTGATAATTTTCCTCTTCTTTAACTCACACCGTCAAAAAAAAAATCGAAAGTACGATTGCAGTTAAATACAGAGCCGTCACTCAAACAAGCACGTCAATATGTCATCTGTCAATATGGCAACAAAGACACATATGGAACAAGAAAGGCTAGACTTTGCACCCCCAGGAAACTCGCATATGCTGAGCTACACACACACACACACACACAAACACATTCATGAAGCCGCGAGCGCACACACACTTGTGCGCAACTTAGGATGGTGGCACTAGTGCTTTTAGAGGACGGGGAGGGATGCAAACGGGGCGACACACAAACAAATGCCTCTTTAGCATTCCACACAGCACTTCACTGCAGCGCGTTGGGTTTCCAGGCAGCCTTGCATTATTAATGCAACCGTCTCTCCAGTCTGCCCGCCCCCAGAGCCAGCAGAAGAGGAGGAGGAGAGGCCACAGATACACTCCACGACAATGCAGCAAACCTGCACAGAGCACAGAGGGTGCAATTACACCTCCATCCAGCAAATGTCACGCTTAAGGCCCGTAATGCTTCAAGAGCGCGTTGGATTACGCGTAAAACCACTGAGTTCGTGCAAAGCCGCCATAAGTGGGGACACATGTCTCTCGTCGGTCGCTGAGGGCGGAAATTAGATCATGATTCTTACTATCAATTAGAGTAAGAATAGGGCTTTTTTGCATTTCAGTGTTATGGCGCTGTGCAATTCCAGTTGAAAGAAAGATTGGGACTCATTTGGGACAATTTTAGTGTAATTTGTCAAGGAAATTCTCAAAGGTCTGAAAACCAGGCCAGGACTTAATCACAAAACATGAGCAGCTGACATAAAAGTCGACATGTTCTTTGGTGTGATATGCTGTACGCCATTTAAAACAGTATTTTACTCATTCTTTTAGAATTATTATTATGCATGCTGCTTTTTTTTTTCTGTATTCATTGAGAGAATCCCTGGAATATTGGAAAAATTAATTAAAATGAGCTAGTTCAGGCACATAAAAAATATACACTGTAAAAAATATTTTCATGATTTGTTATCACAACTTTTAATCTTTTGTCAAAACAACTTAGATAATTAATGTGGTTCAGATAACATATATTTTGAAGTTCTATTTATTAAACCATAATCTTTTGTCAAATCAACTTAGATAATGTTGTTCAGATAACATATATTTTGAGTTTCTATTTATTAAACCAATCTCTTTGTTGCATTAACTCAATTTTTTAATTTCAATGAACTCAAAATTTTAAGGCAACCAGGTAACTTACATTTTTAAGTTAAACCTTTAACTTAAAAATGTAAGTTACCTGGTTGCCTTAAAATTTTGAGTTCATTGAAATTAAAAAATTGAGTTAATGCAACAAAGAGATTGGTTTAATAAATAGAAACTCAAAATATATGTTATCTGAACAACATTATCTAAGTTGATTTGACAAAAGATTATGGTTTAATAAATAGAACTTCAAAATATATGTTATCTGAACCACATTAATTATCTAAGTTGTTTTGACAAAAGATTAAAAGTTGTGATAACAAATCATGAAAATATTTTTTTTACAGTGTAATAATGAATTAAAAACAAATTAAATAAAAAAAATATAATATATATATAATAATAATTTGAAATTAAAAATTAAATTAATAAATACATGCATATACTTTTCCCTAAACCTAATTTTAACCTAATCTTAATTTCAACTTAATATTGATGTTTTTGTTTAAAGTAAATGCCAAATAATGAAGAAAAAACTAAAACAAAAAAAAAACAAAAAGAAAAGAAAAGAAAAAACAGAAAAGGACTAATGAAAATTATTACAAATGTGATAATCATGAAGTCGTATTTATATCAGGAGGAGGGTTACATTTACTGTACATTCAAGTGTAAAAAAAAAAAAAAAAAAACCTTTCCGGTAAGTTATGAAAAATATTATTTTGTTTGTAAAACTATATCACAAATAGAGAGAATAAAACATTTGCACAAGGTTACATGCATACTGAGCATAAATCTATCCTGAGAGCAAGTGGTTTTGTTTAAGCTACAATAAGCGAGAACAAACAGCGATCTGTGACAGTGATGACAGATTCAGGATCAGTCGGAATAAAATGATCCTACAGAAAGCAAATGAAGTTGTGTGTCATTCAGAGAAATTTTTTTTTAACCGGTTCTCTTACGTCAAGACCGTTTCTCTCTTTCCACCCTCTCTAGGCAATTAACAAAGCCGGATGTCTTTGGCACACCAAAGTCAGTCCGTCTGTGCTCTATAAAAGAGATAAAGATTCCAATTCCACAGACATCATAAAGAAGTCTTCGGCTCGGCCAGCAGATTGCCATCGAAATTCCCCTGATTTCGCAGTCCGCAAAAATGTTAAGCGTTAACCTCCGCTGACCCCCATGAAAGAATGTTTTTAAGTCTGTGATGCCGTCCCTTTTTTCTCGTTCGCTCTCCCTTCTGCTTTTTTTCAATTCTCGCTTTATCGGAAACTTCATTTCCTATTCAAGGTAGCAGCACAAAGTAATGAATTCTCAGTGAGTACAAACTGCGCTGGCTGACCCTCCAGTGACCTCCTGTCGGTAAATGAAACAGTCAGCACTGTGGCGGCTCAGAGGGGTCACGAAGCCACGTCACATTTAACTGCACTGCACTACAGTACGTTCACAGAAGTCTCTGGAACAGAGTTTACTGTGGTACTGAGCCTTTTCTTTTAAAGAGGGCCTATTATACTTGTTTTTGAGGTCTACTAGAATAGGTTTTCATGCTTGAATGTTCATTATTTTTCACATATTTGACATTGTTGCGGCACCTCTATTCCCAGTCTGTCAGTAACGCTCTATTTAGTTTCTGTCTCTATGAAGCCCCTCCTTCCGAAAAGCACAATGTGCTCTGATTGTTCGGCTGGACCAGTGCGTTGTGATTGGTCAGTGTGTTTTGGAAGTATCAAACCCCTTAGGAGTGGACAAAACAGCGTCTCTTGGACATGGCAAACGCACACTAAGCGGCAACCTTCCAAACTCTCTCTTGAAACCTACAAGAAAGTGTCTTAAACTGCAATTCATCGACTGGCCGCTAGAGACAGTCTGCAAAAGAGAGTCAATCCCATATACCCCCCATGTTAAAATGCCCAAATTAACAGCAAAAAAAAAATGTGTTTACAGCCTGGTGCATAAAGTGGTTTTGGTCTATATAGCTAATTTATATAGATGGCCCCGCCCACTTTGGGCTTCAAAAATGCTCTTCAGAAACCTAAGGGCGACATCACGGACACTACGTCCATATATTTTTTACAGTTTATGCTACTAACGCAACTCAACCAGGCCACGCCCCTTTTTAGTGTATGTCCTCAGTTTTTAAATGAGGAATTTTTTTTTTTTTTACTTTTTTTTTTTTTTTTTTTTTAATGTCTATGGTCCTGGAAGAAAACTCGAGACTACAATCAAGGCGTTTCAGGGAGTTCAGAAACAGTGCTTTACTGATATAGAGAATTACTCCCTTTTGAGTGACTGTGCTTTGTAACTTTGCAGACTTTTTTCATGCTCAAACAGCAACATCACACACTAAAGAAAATTCTCTTTAAGATGAACACAGCAAGCTATCGAGGTAACCGACAGTATTTCTCTACAGAATAGACTTTCCTGTTATTTTAACCGGTGTTGATGACCTCAGGAAGTAGCACCTTGTCAAATTGTCACTTCAAATATTGTGATGGCCTTTCATAGGTCATGTGTTGCAGACATACACGTCCCGCTGCTGTGGTGCTCAGGACTGAACCGGGACACGTCACTGCCACTGAATCAAAGAGAGTCTTGATACACAGACACCTTGAAGCTTGAATCAAAACGTCTGCAGATCCTCACGCAAAGTAAAGTAAGTAAAGTTTAACTTTAGACAGTTAGAAACTTTGCTGCAATTCAGTGTTGTTATTGTGAACAGAAAGTACAACTATTAAAAATATTTTTTGTTCATTGAAATAAAGCTGAAATATATCAAAGTAAAATATTAATATACTATGGTAGTATATAAATAATACTAAAATAACACTTGGACTTTTTATATTTCTCTACAAAAACATTCTTAATCAGTATCTTGTCTTGTCTAATTAGCCACTACTGATGACAATTTTACATGAGAATGTAAATGCAAAAATAATTGTAACTTTATTTCTTGTAATAGTGATCTCTCATTACTCTAACTTTATATCTCACAATGTGACATTATTTGTTAGGTAACACTTTATTTCGATAGTTTACAGCACCTGGTATTAAGATGCGTTTTGGTCGATCGGATCACAAGAGGGCGAAGCTAAATACAGGTGTAAACGGGATCTAAAATGTTTTGAGCTGGTCCACTTTCGACCACTTCCAAAGGTAGTCGAAAACACATTCAACCCGATTGCTTTCGTAGTGTAAACGCTCATGTGATCGAATGTGTTCAAACATCCTCAAAAGACACCTACTCTCCACCTACTGACTTAACGCGTAAACATTATGGGAAGCGCACTAGCCAGACGGGATTTTAACTTTGTCGGCTGAAGACCCAAGTTTGGTTTGAAGAAAAAAAATGTACCAAGTACGATGTTCTCTCACCATTCCTGATTTCCAACACACACTCCCAGCGTTAGGCGTGTTCTTACGGCTGTCAGAGCAGAAACGAAAGCTGATGCTCTCTGTATGTTTTTCTGTCTTCTGGATGCGTTCATGTGTAAATTGTGTGAGCTTATTTCGTCCATTAGATCGGAAGATCTGAAAAAATCCCTACATTTACCCACCCATAGACCCTCCCCTCGAAGAAATCAGGACAGAAGAGGTTAAAAGTGGACAAAAAGAGATGGATTAAAACACCAGATGTAAACGGGAATGTGTCTCCATCGTGTACCAGTGATCCGATCGACCAAAACGCATCTTAATACAGGTGTAAACAGGGCCATTACGACTACATGTCAACTACCATTCATTAGGGCCCGAGCACCGATGGTGTGAGGACCCTCTTGGAATTGCTCTGTTTATTAGAGTATTATATCTGCTAACACTTTATTTTGTTGGTCCCCCAACAGACATTCTACTAATGTAATTTTGCAAGTACATGTCAACTTATTCTGCTATCCCTAACCCTACCAGTCTACTAATAAGAGTAAGTAGACATGTAATTGCAAAGTTACTTATAGTTAACCATTTGTTATTTTAAACTTTTTCCATCTGAGGGGGAAAGAGGTTGCCATAGCTAACAGAATTCAAGTTTTGAAAATGATTTGTTTTGTTATTCAGAAAACGCTCAGAAGCGGTTCTCGAATCTCAAAGCTACTCGAAGCAACCACAAACTATCTCATGAGCGGCCTCCTGACCTGATGCTTCCCAGATTTCCATCACGTCTGCGATAAGTTGTGGATATGAACACCCGACGGCGAGTCGCGAGGAGCACGTTGTCTGATTGCTCCAGTGGAGTTGGCGGTGTGCGGCTGCTGTAATGAACCCGCTAATGGCTAAATCTTCTCATCAGTCTAATTGCAGAAAGACAATACCCACTGATGGCATCTGCAGATTAAACGTTCTCGCGTTCTCCAGCAAATTTCGTTAAGTGGGGGGAAAAAGCACAGTGAGAGCAATTAGAAACAAGAAGGACGGAATTAAATGCACAACTGAATTAAACTCATGGTGGATTTGTGGAGCCACACCACTGAATAATCAGGCTTTCATAATTCATACTATAGAGATAAAAATGACTGGTTTACGAATTCAGACCGAGCCTCTTGGCCACAATTGCATTATGTTACTTGTAAGTGTTGAGCGTCTTCCAGGAGCCGTGGCCAATCAGAAGTGTCGTCACGTATTTACAACGCCCTCATTTTACTTGTTTGGGGTTATTTGTTTTGCCAGCCGCCTACATTTTTATCTCTGTGTACCACATAATGCTTTGTCAGTAATCAAATTTCATTTCACACTCCAGTGCTATAGTCCAGGATAATTAGGCAGAATTATTTTATGTCCCTTCTTGTAAAAAATGGCAAATTCATTGTTTGTTTGGGGATGGTGGGCAGCTGAAGACATCTTTGACTCTTGGCGGGTCTGAATCACAGCTCATTTCAATCGAATTGGTCCAATAATTACATTCATAAATGGTTATGACATACATATCAACGCTGCAAGCTTCTGGCTTTTCCCAGAGATCCGGAATTCGGAATAAAGAGAGGATAAGGCAACTTTTAATTATTTCATAATTTATTCTTAACTTATTCTCATAAAAACTGCTCTAGAAATGTCATGTTTATAGCTAGAAGACACTGGGATTGAGTGATTAGATTTGTTTTATTGTGCCTTCTCTTCTACCTATTTATTTCTCGCATTTTCTAAGACTTTGTGTCAAGGTCGTTGTTTTTGAATAAATCTGTTGAGTGAATGATTCAGAGTCATCTAGGGCCAAATCAAATATTATTATCTTTTAGTACCAACAAAAAGCTCACCAAAAATGTAAAGTTTTGTCACCAATTACCTTGTGTCGTTCTAACACTTTATGAAGTTCTTTTTTCTGTAAAACACAAAAGAAGGTTAGCATAATGAAATCAAATAATGACCAGAAATGCAACTTTATTATTTACTTTAAATATGGCAAAGGATATTCATTATGTCAAACCTTAGAAATTAACAAGAATTATTCATTTTATAAAAAGATTTTTTCAAAAATACTATTTAATTTTGAAATCAAAACCTATGTCACACCTGTGGCATGTTTTATTTGAAATTAAGGAAATGAGCAAGAATGATTCATTCAAAAAACTTTTTTTGTACAGTTTGTTTAAAATGGTGTAAAATTGGTGTACCATATTTGATTTGAGATCATGGAGTGATTTCTTCATTTAAATTATTTGTTTAAAAATAGATTTGATTTATAATCAATGATTATTTTAAACCTGTGCGATATTAGATTCAAAATCTTGGACATGAACAAAAATGATTCATTCACTTAAATGTTCAAAACTTGAAAATGTTTCAGAGCAAAAATTGTCAAAATTGTTCCATATTGATTTGAAATTGTGAAAATGAACAAGAATAATTCAGTTACCTAAATATTACTTAAAGGGATAGTTCACCCAAAAATGAAAATTCTGTCATCATTTACTCACCCTCAAGTTGTTTCAAACCTGTAAGAATTTCTTTTTTCTGTTGAACACAAAAGAAGATATTTTGAAAAATGTCTGTAACCAAACAGTTGATGGACCATTGACTTCCATAGTATTTTTTTTCCTACTATGGAAGTCAATGGGGTCCATCAACTGTTTGGTTACAGACATTTTTCAAAATATCTTCTTTTGTGTTCAACAGAAAAAAGAAAATCTTACAGGTTTGAAACAACTTGAGGGTGAGTAAATGATGACAGAATTTTCATTTTTGGGTGAACTATCCCTTTAAACCAATTTCTAAAAAAATAAAAAATGTCATTTGATTTGAGATCATAAAAATTTACAAGAATTATTCAGTCAATGAAAAGATTAAAAAATGGGAAAAAAATATTTTTTTTGTAAAAAGTATGTAAAATCTTTGGCATATTTGATTTAAAATCATGGAAATACTCAAGAATGATTCATTCATCCACCACTAGTTGATTCCATTACAACGGCACCATAGTACGTACTTAACTACCATAGTACGATGCATCGCTGAAGAAATCAACTAGCTAGTCACGACTGTTTCCCGAAACCGTATTGTCGCAAAGTGGTCGTTCAACCACGTTGGTTTATGACGTCACGCACGTGGTGGAGTAATAACTTCTTTTAATGAATCTGTTTGAGATCGAATTAACGCTAGATGTTTTGCTATAAATTACGGACATGGCATCTGAGGACTATTTCTCATTTATCTCATTTATTTTGCTTTATTTCCAGATTCAATCATAGGCTCGCTCTTATGGACTAGAGCACATTCGCACATGCGCACTCTTCAAAAACGGTGCTTTAAATCTCGACAAACTAAAAGACGTAAATTACATTTGTATGTATTCTAAATAAAAGACGCAACTCAAGATAAGGATTTATTAAGTCCACATGTCATGCAAACTAGAAATCTGCTTCTAACCACAGGTCAAGAGCTGTCGTTCCAACCACACAACTTTGCGATGCAGTTTGCGAATGTTCGTTATAACGATGGTTTCGGGAAACACTGACTCGTTGAACTATGCTGATAACGACGGAACTTGCGAACATAGTTGGCTAACGATGCTTTTGGGAAACACACCCCTGTCTGTTTATTAGTACTGACAGTTCCAGCACATTGTTTAGGGTCGGCTCATTTTCAAGGTTTTACAAGGTATTAACACACTTATTCTTAGTCCGCTTGCTGAGCCGAACTCCAACTGTGCACGTCAAAGCCTCGGATATAGCAATCATGTTCAAGCCATCAGCGTAAAAAAAAAAAAAACATTCCAAGTTAACTGTAAAGCTTTACTGTACAGTACCTCTAAAACACTATTCTGTTCATTCAAAGAACCCTTTTGTAGGAGAGCCATCAAAAGATCAATAGGCTGTCCAAGAAGAACTGCAAAGTCATGAAGAAAGACAGTTCTCCACTTCTAGCCCATCTCATTGTCCGTGTTTCTCATCCGTAATGTCGTTTCCACAGAGGACATTTTCTGGCTTATCTGTTCTCACTGTATTCTCCTGCTTCTTTTTGTTAGCATATGAAAGCTTTCTGGTTGCTTTAGATGCCTCGCAGCCTTGTAATTATTAGACGGTTTGACATGTTCCAGGTACAGAACATTTCAAAAACTCTGTAATCGAGGTTCATCGGAAAATGGCAGGGTGCATTAAAGTTCCACAAATTAAATAATAGTGCTTTAAGGAGGCAAAATATATGGAGACAGCGAGGAAAGATAAACCGTTCTGGGAATCAGAAAGTATTAAATTGTTTTAATATTTAACATTTTACCTTAGATTAACAGGGGAACTGGCATATGTAGAAGGTTCTCGGAAGCAGAGATGCCATGGACCCCCAAGTCTCATCGTAAGGGACTCCTTTCCTAAAATATTAATAAATATAAATATAAATATTATAAAATTAGTATTACATAAAAAACGATAATATTTTAGTGAATTAAAAACTCATTTATTCACTGTAGAAAAATAAACAAATACATAAAAAGATGTAAAATATTATCTAGTAAATATTTACTTTTCATTCAAATATTTTGCTACCCACCATTAAAAGTAATGTTAGATATATAAATCTGAAGAAAACATAAAACAACATGTCATTACTTTGTTATTCCAAACAGTATTTAGAATGAAACAGTAATACATGTTAAATGTGTATTTTAAAATACTTATTACATAATAGTAATAATATTATATATATATAAATGTATGTTGAGTTTTCTATATACTGTATATATAATATTTATATATATATATATATATATATATATATATATATATATATTGTTTTTTTGTTTTTTTTTTGTAAAAAAAAAATGTATGACCCCTTTACTGCTAATTCTGAGTGATAATACTGTATACATATTGTAGTCAATAATTGTATCCCTTAAAACTCATCTTTGATCACTAAAATGACATATTTAAACATATTAGACATATTAGACATATGTCTTCATGCCTTAAAATAGCACGAATGTAACCGATGGTGTCGCTCTTCACAAAGTCGGGCACATAATGGTAATTAATATGATTTGCCTTTTGCTTGACTATGTTATCAAACAGCTAATAATGTGTTGCTACTGTTACATAAACTATGTTCCCGTTCGTCATCTTTGAGTCAGACAGCTGCCATCTAACAATCCTTACAAACGCTTTGAACAACTCAGAACGTCAGTGGAGAAAATATTTCATCATAACATCGTAATATACATCATATACATAATTCACCCGCTATATTGTTAAATATACACAATTTTTCATATCAACAGAAAAATATACCAGGATAACCTGCTGGCTTCTCTTGAGACTCTTGCTTCGCAGCATAGTAATGATATTACGCTAAAGCCCGCCCCCCTCGTGACGTGATTGGTTACAAGGTAGTTTGTGACGTCAGAAACACCAGCGATTTCAAACCATATTTTTTCACAGCAGTTTTAAGGTGAAAATACCTAAGCAATGGTTTTGACTCATGAATTTACACATGGTTAGACTTAAAGCATATTAAAAACACCACATAGACATTTAAACAACATTAAAAACTTGATTTTCACCACAGGGGGTCTTTAAGGCAGTGATATATAGGCAGTTTCACTGAGGCGAAGACACCCTCTGGGCATATACTAGACACCCTCTCTTCAGGACCCAAGACCCTCGGGTGTAAGGCGACATCGGTCACGCACTCACCCGTCCCCTCACAGATCTCGGAGCAATGTGCTTTGGCAGTTTTATTAAGTGGACTTTGATTAACAACACTTAGTGAACTGAAATGTATCACTGCATTAAAGGCGGGAACAGGCCTAAATGAGTTTATGGGGTGTGTGAGTGAAGGATGGCTCGTTTTACTAGAGCAACAACAGAATCAGTCGAAGGCGTAGGTAGTTAACACCCCGAAGATCTTGTGATGGATTTTTCCTAAAGATCAGCGTGATAAATGACACTTTCCTGGGTAAGTACAAAGGAACATTAGCTTGATATTAATGTGGGGAGACGCACGGAGGACACTGACTGAAAGTACAAAGGACAGAGTTTTAAAATATAAAACTACGGTTCCTGTGTGATCTCGGCTACAGCCTTTGTACTCGGGCACATCAGCGGCCTATTTAGTCATAATGAAAGTTTCTTTTTGAGCATGACAATGAAGTTAAGAAGTTTCAAATGGAACAAGATGAGATTGTAATTGTATCAAATGATAGCACAATAGCAAAAGATTGTCACCTACACTTCAAATAGCCCTGAAATCCCCCTTTTGAGATGAAATATTGGCAGGACACTCATTCAAGTTCAGCAATTTTGCAAACTGTGTTCTTCGGTTCACATTATAAATCACATCAGAGTAATTCAATGACTTTATGATGTCATAAGGAACATCATTTTCCACCCTGGTGAGTTTAGTTTGATTGGATGTTGTTTGTTATGTTTTGATAAATATCTGAGTTGAATGCATATAATTGCATTTTTTAATAGCTCAGAACACAGTTTTCATAAGGTAACATTGTATTCTGGCATACCCTTTATTATCGTCACAAAATATGAAGAATAGAAAGTAACATTTCTGCTGTTAGATTCTGATTGGCCTGCTTAAAAGAGGCATAAAATCTAAATTGATTCAAGCTTATTGCACACAGTTAGTCAGCGCATGTTACAGTAGTTCAAATAAAAAATAAAAAAAAACCTTTATAATCTTTAAGTAAAATATAATGACTTGCTGAATTATTATCACAGTAATTTCTGGTTCTCAGATCTGATTGGCTGAGAGCCTTCGTAACTTTTGTTTTATTAGCTTTTTTAAAAATTCTTCTTAGCGTTAATTTATTTCAGTGTTAAAGTCATTTTAGTACTTTAACTTATTAGGGGTCCAAGCACTGAAACCCAATTATGCTGGAACCCCATTTTGTTTGTACTTATTTTCTCCTCTATTTTTCTGCCCTTAAAGTGTATGGGCATCATAGAACCGTCACGGACATACAACCGTCCGACACTAGGTGGCGCTATAATAAGGCAATTTGCATTTTGGATCTTAACTTTGGAACCCTAAGGGCTACACCAAAAAAAATCCCTAAATCCTTGAGTCAAGCCATACAAAATTTACATCTCAGATTTTATTTCCGCCTATTCAAATTTTCCCACCATCTTGGATTTTCTTAGAAACTTACTTTTTCAAACTCCTCCTAGGCCGTTTGTCCGATTATCATCAGACTTGGCACACAGCAGCTAGAGATGGCTCTGGAAAAAAGTTATCAAAAGAACTTTGATTTGTCAAAGCATTGCAAAGTTAGAATTAATTTGAGAGGCAATGCCTATTTTTACAAGTTGACCTATGTCCAAGCTTAACGAAACTTGACACACATAGACAACAGGGCATTCTGAGAACGCACACCATGTTTTGTACAAGTCCCAGCATATCCTCAATATGACTTTGACACTTAAAAAAACATGGCCTCCAGCAGCCAACCAAATTTCAGTGGCTAATAACAGCATAAATAACAGCGTAAAAATGAATACAAATTACAAGATACAGCCTCAAGGTTGTGCTATAATATGAGTCCACTCATAAACCCCACTTATTATGATCAAACCTTAACTTTAAGTGAAGAGTCAAGATGGACTTTGCTATAAAAACCACATCAGATACGTTTCAATTGGATCGCTAATCATGCATGATTGACCCCGATGATTGCTGCTTGAGGCTATTTTTCATTTTTTGATATGTAATGTTTCAATATCATGTTTAAAACTGGCAAATAAGTTATCATAAGTTTGTTGTTCTTCTAGTGCATTTTCTATAGCAAAAAGACATCCTTTCCTACAGCTGCCATTGCGATTTCTCTCAGTTATTGGTCTGTTCCCCTTACAGTAAATGTCTTTGCTTGAAAACCCAACATTTGCTCTATGATTTGGAGATTAAAAATTAATTTAATTCAAATACCATGTAATCCTGGGATGACTTCTTTGGTGAGGAAAAAAAAGGAAACTGGTTCGCCGTCTCGCTGATGATGGGGATTGGTGTTTGGCAGAGGCCTGGTAGCTGATGAATCTGCTGCTTTCCAGATGTTGTCAGCATCAATTCCTCGATATGGGTTTGTGTAATTTAAGGCATTTTCCCTGCAAGTGATAGTTTTAATAAGGATTTGTCCCAATGGCTCCGGGTGTTCTGGGAAAACAGAACGTTTTTTGAGGCATAGTATGTGCTAAATCTAAACAACTCATCTCAAAAAACAAACCTATCTTGGGTGAAAAAGAGAACAGCTCCTCCATAACAGCTGTTAAGCCACCATTTCTCACATTTTCAGCAACGGTTCAGGGCTGAGATTGCAGTCATTTCTCACAATCTATACAACACACACACACACAGGCATGAGCTAAAATGGAGAGCCACATGTGTGGCACACGCTGTGCCCAGTCCTTGTTCTCTTTGACAGAAAGGTCTTTTCCAGGTGGGACATTCATGCATGCCCGCTTCAAAGCGCTGGGTGCAAAGGGGACACCTGGTGCTCCTGACGTCCTGCCAAACAGCCCCAAATGAGGGGGCTCAGCTGTTACAATGTCACGGGATTGTTTCTACCAAGCCTGCTGCTCGGCCCACACGCTGAAAGGAACACACACGCTCATGTACTTGCTCAAACAACTCATAATTCTCTTACAGGTACATCACGCAGCAAGAGATGATTGATGGGTGGAGCTGAACTTAGATGGCCAGGGAACTCAAAGTCATTGGTCCATGAGCAGTTTGCCCAATTGGTTTGAGACAGGGTTGTTATCATCAACTACAACTAAAACAATTTTTTTTTAAAACGTATCCGTTAATTGAAATAAAATCAAATAAATTATAAATATAAATATTAGTTGAAAAACTACATTAGAAATGTTGCCTTGGCAATAAAATGAAATAAGTTTAAGTTGAAGCACTAAAATTATGAACTGGATTTTTATTTATTTATTTTTTTAAATAAAAACTAACTAAAACTACAACCGAAATAAAATAAATTAAAACTAAACAGCAAAATTTGGAAGAAAAAAAAAAAACTGACTAAATTAAATGAAAAAAGCACATTACGAAATTATAAATAAATAACTCAAATTAACATGAAAACAAAAAAAATATAAAAATAAAATCTTATTCAAAATATGAATAAAACTATAAAAAATGTAAAAATTAAAATAACTCTGGTTTGAGATACAGGATCTATTCAGTGTCTGTAAATAAATAAATAAATACACACATACTAATAATAATAATTTTCCTACCATATAATTTTTCGCCATCATTAGGGTCTCCATGACAATGAACCATTTTTTTTTTTATAAATGAAAAAGTTTGATAGTAAAAAAAAATTCAAATAAACCTCTAAAATTACTGAATATTCACAAATCAATCAATCAATCAATCAATCAATCAATCAATGTTATTAGAAGAAACAATCCAAAAAGAATATGATTGTTTTAAATAAACCTCAGATTTTTCTAAATCAATAATATGATTTAGTAATAATAATTTTTTGCTTGTTTTGTTTAGTTTTAATTAAAAAAACAATAATAAAACAATAAAAGTTTTTATATCTTCCTATGGAGCTACATTATGTAATTTCCTCATTGAATCCAGTTTGAGTAGGTATGTGTGAACACAGCAACTGCACTCATGGACAAACATCATTTCCATCACATCACTATTCATAACCTGGTGGAAATGACATTGAAACATTTTTTTGGAACAAAATAGCTCCTTTTGTTTTGCTAAGGCTTATTTCATAGCATCTTATATCTAAAGAGATTAATTTAAAAAATGTCACATGTTTTGCATAATTTGACAAAATGACATGCTTGATTGGAAATTAAATACAAAAATACACTGTTCTCAAGTGATATTTGCCTTGATGTTTCTTTTCTTCACGCTTTACGCCTCATATTTCATCTCAAGCTCTTTAGTGATGCTGCTGTCTCCTTGGTAAACAAATAAATGTAAAAATATATATATACAATAACAGCTCAGTATAAATATATATATATATATATATATATATATATATATATATATATATATATATATATATATATATGCCAGTAGGAGCTAAAACCAGAGTATATATATATAATAAACAGGTAGTCTGCATGCAATCTATATTCAAATTATTAGGCTAGTTAGCAACCACAAATCACACCAAACTTTTAACACTTTACAATAAAGTTCTATGTTTTCATTAAAGCAATTGCTAATATGAAAACGCATGAACAAAGCTCTTTGTTGATTATTTATACATACACATTTTAAAGGTTAAAAGTGGCATAAATCAAGTTTAAGTATTATTAACAAATATGTATTAATGAACAATAGTATATTTATAAGCATTCTGTTTATAGTTCAGTTGTTCATAGATTCCTCATAATATGCGATGCTTTAAATAGTGCTTATTGTAGAGTGTAAATTATACAATAATTATAATTATACTGTATGCTTGGCGTAAGAATTCCGATTGCTATTAATATTAGCTATAGCCCATCCGCAGTCAGATACACATACATATCTAAAGGCGGTTCACTTGTGCGTTCTTAGTTTCTTTCCAGCTGTATTCAACTTCAAAGCATCAAAGGACAAGGTCACTTTCAAAGTTTTCCGAAACTGAATATACGCCGGCTTTGTTTTACGATGGAGGAGCCCGAACTCCGGAATCTCCTTATCGTTCTTCTTTCAGGATGGCTAACGTCCTGGAGCTTCAAAAGCGAGCGAGCACGTCGCACGCTAATCACAAACTCTCAGAAAGCCAGTCAGAAAAGGACAAATATCAACAAGTCCTCCAGCAGGTTCTTCCCTCCCGCTCATTAGCCAGATAGATGGAAGATAGTGTCTGCCAAGAGAGAGAGAGAGAGAGAAGCAGAGGAAGAAACGGATAATTCTCTTTTCCAAACAAACAACCACACATCCCTGACTTTTAATTAAAAACGCCATTGCAATTAGACACGGTGGTTTAAAGGAAAAGGCAAAAATAGAAAAGAAGTTCTCAGAGTTACAAAGCTGATCAGGCAGTGCTCCAGGAGAATAAAGCCCTACACTTTCCGCAATATGAATCTTTCCTTTCTCTTTTTTTCCCCCCAGTTTTTATAAGCGCAAATCCGCTTATATGTTCCTCATGAAACATACGAGTTAGAGCCGAGGATATACGGAGGCAGGCGAAGGGGGGAGCGGAGGAAAGAAACCTCAAAGTCATTCTTCTGATAGCGAAGGACAATCAGAGATTGGGGTCAGAGGGAAAAGAGGGGAGTGTTGTGTTCGCCACAAATGAGATCAATTAATCACCGGTTAATGGGGGGGTTCTCTCATTTATCTGTCTGTTCTATTGCATTTCATTAAGAAGCAAAAATGCATAAATGAATGTATAGTTATTTGACCCTGATAAGGTATCTGGTGTCACAGGGAAGCAACATTTATATCCGGCCTTTTCACAGAACTCGCGCCTCCATAATGAACAGTAATTTCACCGCCCGCTTCTCTATCTGCAGAATTACACTGTATCATCTGCTCTCATAATCTAAAACATAAAGTTGACTCATATGCAGATGATTAAACAACAAGAATGCTTTGGAAATGTAGCCTATTATGGTGTGGGTATTTGTTTTTTGCATGATTGCATATGAGCCGATCATTAAACGTGCCACTGACTGGCTTATTGCACAACATACAGTACAGTGTTTTAATAACCTACAGCATGCCATAACTATATAATTGCATACATGAGTGTTTCTTCATTATAGACTTTATATAAAACTTTTTATTGAAATTATGTCATACGAAGGTTACGCCTTGGAAACTTTTTGCCATTTGAGAAAAACAAGGTAAATTTGTGCGTTTTTTATTGTGCGTCATTTCCAATCAAGCTGTAATTTGGTAGAACTATGCTAAAAAATTTAAAATATTATTTAGTTATGTCCATTTAGGACACACACATTGCTAGCTTTCAAATTAGCCTTAGCAAGACAAATTCTAAAAATTCCACTGTCATTTTGAACAGAGATTTGATATGTAGTTGAAATGACATTTGTGCATGAAATGTTATCAGGTGTATTTTATTTATTTATTTATTTATTTTTCATGTGAAGGCTCTGCCTTGGAAACCTTTTACCATTTATTTGCATACAAGATCTCTGGAGGAGAAAAAAAAACAGGTTAAATATCAACATGTTTAATGTGTGTCCAAGCAAGCTGTAATTTGGTAGAATTATGCAAAAAAAATTAAAATATCATATAATTATTTGCATTTAGGACACACACATTGATAGCTTTCAAATCAGCCTTAGCAAGACAAATTTAATGCCATCTCCATCACAGAATGAATGGAGATTTAATATGTAGTGGAAATGACATTTGTTCTTGACAGTTCAAGGGGGAAAAAAACAACAAAAAGACAGAATTCCTCATTAATGAGTGTATAGTGGGCGAATTAAACTAGAGAAAGTGTGAAAATTCTTTCATTTGTAAAAGTCCACAGGGACAAAAGTGGCAAAATTTGAAGAGACATCCTTACCCCTTAAATGCATGCATGTTTCATCAATCATTATTACATATTTGGGTCTTTAGCAACCCGGATCTATATCTAACATGGATGGATCTTTACCTGTCACCATAATATAAAACTCTCCTGATATTAGAGAGACAGTTACAGAAGAATAAACCAAAGCATATTTTGTTACCTTTTGGAGCTTGGAAGGGTTGAGTTTGAACAGATGTTTTATACCATCATCGCTGTCCTCGTCAGAGCTCATTTCCCAGTACATTCAGCATCTGGCTCATATTTGTGATCTCAAACATATTCTCAAAACTATCATTTTCAACATCTTCAAAATCAATATTTTGATCGCTGACAGCTTCTTCACCAGATCCAACATCAAGTGACAGTGACACTAATGTTACTGCGTTTAGGGGTTAAGCAGTATATAATGTTTTTAAATCAATGAAATACATAATTGTATGGAGATTATGGGATTGGTGTACTTACAGAATGCATACAACAGGCCATTGTTTAACTCTGCCAAGACACACACAAACACAATAAAACTCAAGCAAGTTCAGTGATTTGTGCAAACGCGACCCCCTCTACACAAGGTAATTGGTTTTTAAGGAGTGGCGACCATGTGGAGATGAAAAACAATCCGTAAAACTCTTAACAGATGCTGTAATTACCTGAGCTGCGTACGAATGCTTCGGCACACAATGTTCTTTCACTTTCTTCCTTTCTATGTGCCTTGGAGGCGTACTATTGTCTCATAATGTTGTGGACGGTGGCTCTGTCCTGCCAACTTCTTAAATTCTTGACCCTGAGGGCTTTTTCTAAGAGAATGAACTCTCGAGTCTATTTGGCTTGAAATTTGGTCTCACAAAGTTGACAAAGTTCTTATAAAGTATTTGTTGTCCTATTAGTGTCCTAACCAGATGCGATGCGATAAGATTCCAGCGACAAATAATTTGTCTGTTCACACTAGATGCGACGCGACTGCGAGATGCGTCAAAATCAATCAAAACCCACAACCAATCAGAACAGCGTGTGTGGGCGGAGTCTCGCGGCGAGCGCACAGCACCAGAGAGTAATCTTGACGGCACTCGCAAGAAAATGGATAAGTAGGCTACATAATCAAATTCACAAATATTACACCATTTAAACATTATTAAAAATGCATAGGCTACTGAGTTACTTAAACAATCTTTGTCGAATAATACACTTGTTTGTTCACAGTTTGAACGTTCTTGTTTCCATTTGTTTAGTTTCAAGATCTGAGGTGAATTATCCATTGTTGCTTTTACAGCTGCAAAGCTGGAGCACTAAATGATATTCAAAGTCACATTACACGCGTTTAACATTAAATAAAGCACATATACAGTACCTGAGATATCATTGTCACACTTTGTGTTTGTTGTTCCAGCGCGACGTCGCAGAAAAATAGAAGCCGCTTCTAAAATAGAATCGTCGCGTCGACTCGCGTGTCGCCGTTGCGGCTGGTTAGGACAAACAGTCTGATTAACATGGAAAAGATACCTTTTATCGCTTGTTGCGGTGTCGCGGCGTCGCGTGTAGTTAGGGCACGGTGTTAGGCTGTATTTTCCTCTAAGCTCTGGTTATTTCTGACCCTGAAGTACATATTATTTATAATCATCTGACATAATTTATAAGCAAAATAAACAGTGATTTAGAGTGATTGAACCCCCAGTGAAAGAAAATAAATAGCTTAAACTAACATAAACACGATTACAATTTGCAATCATTTCTTGAGTCTGAAGTGGTTTGATGAATTTCAGTGGCCTTTCAATCAGTGCTATAAATTCAGCAGGGAAAATAAACATGTATTATATCTTTATGTATTTATATGACCTTATTTTAAATTGTCCTAATTTTTTCTATCGCAATATCTTCAGTTAAGTAGGTTGCGGAGGAAACCGCACTGATTTTGTGCATGAGATGCCAAATGAATACAAAACGTTAAAAAAAAGAATAATTAAATGACTTTGACCTTGAGGTCAAACTACAGCATTTAAACTCACTGAAAAGCAGCTGCTGTCATGTAACATATTCAGTGCACTGAAATGAAAGGTTTTATTTTAACTACTTGTGATGCCTCCCCCAAAAAGCTCCAATTTATTTACTTTTCATTTGTGAGAAACTTCATGCAAAAGAATCTCATCGGCTCATGCAATTACACCCCAATGGCTGGCTGGCAATATGGATTTGAACACTCCAGGTAATTTTTCAGTGTTTTCTTTCTCATGCTTTGTAAGACTCAGTTATTAAAACAATGATTTTTGGTTCACTTCACTGGGTCTGATGAGATGCAATTTATTTTTTTCCCAATCTAATCCCTTCACTGAGTTTTTCTGTTCTTTTTCGAAAGTACAAAATTGCTTTTTAAGAACTTTTACATAGGCCTAATAAACATGCTGTCATTTATATATTGGTAAAACACAAAATATATGAATATTTTTCAGCCTTTTGATGATATTCATTATACATTTTGATATTAAAAAGGTTTTTTTTTTTGGTCAGATGAACCATAATTTTAACCAAAAAGCCATTACATCCAAGTAGATTCAAATTGTTCAAAAGAACTGTTTACAACACTGTTTTCCCGCTAAATGAACACAAGGAAGAAAATATATTGCACAATATTCATTTAAATGCACAAACATATCAATATTATTGCAATATTTAACAATATATAGTAGTAGTAAAACATTTTAACATATAAAAATGTGATGAATCAGCTTGGAATCGGTACACTGAAGATGCCACTTTGAACTGACTTATAGAAATGAATCAAAATTAAGTTTTAAGTGCCCCTCTTCTGCTATTTTAAAGGTTCTTAATTTTGTTTTGGAGGTCTTCAAATAGTTTTACAAGCATCCAAGGTCAAAAAACACTTTAATTTTCTCATAATATACATTGCACACCTCATCTGAAACGATCTGATGAAGGATTCACTCTCTCTAAACCACGCCTTTCTGAGAGCCTGCTCTGCTGTGATTGGTCAGATGGCCCAATCTGTTGTGATTGGTCTTCTGCTTACAAACGAAACGCCCATTACCATATCTGAATTTTAGCTCCGGATCTGCCTCAAAACTTGTAAACGCAGTGATCCGAACAATAATGATGGCGTCGGTTTTACCGTGTCAATTCGAGTCCTCAGGAGTGCATGCGAAGTGGATTTGCTTTCGCACACAGAAAACAGCATATTCTTGTCATGTCAACATGAACCAAACTCTTCAGGCCTCAGCTACAACTACAGTGTTTGAGGGTAAAAGTGGACGTTTGCCAATGAAGAGCATAGGCTGGCATTATGCACATTTGTTACACCCCAAATTACGAATTACTGATGACTAGTTTCATGCAGTTCAGGGGCCGTATTCACAAAGAATTTTAAGGCTAAAAGTAGCTCCTAACTGGCGAATTTAGGAGCAACTCCTAAAAATAAGGGGCGTGTCACTCGTAACTTTAGGACTCCTAATTTTTTTTGACTAAGATCAATTCACGAAGCATTTTAGCCCTAAAAGTAGCACCTAAGTCTGGGACAGCTTAAAAGAAGTCGAGAGGACTCCTAACTCACTAAGACCTATTCACAAACCGCTTTTTGTGGCATTTCACGTTGCGATGTTTTGAAATGCGTATGCGGCGGCTACAGGAGCTTCCAATCGCGAGGGAACAATTTTGCATTGTAGGCATAACTAGGGATGCAATAACGCCACCAACAACAACCAAAACTAGGCTACTCATTGCATGTAAACTAATTGTAACCTTTCATTGTGAATCAAATTAAAATGTTCTTCTCTTTGCAAACGTAGGCAGAGGCATATAGTGACAGATTAATTCAATAATGTTGCAAAGATATTGCATCAATCCATATGTTTCATTAGGCTAGTAGGCTATTTGTTTTGCCTTACTCTTTATTCATTTAGGCTATTTATTCAGTTATTCATCATCTTCCGTCCTTCGCACTACTTGTGTAGCACACGCATTCTCAGACCTGTCACCTGTCACTCATCATCGTAGGGGAGGTGTTTGGAATCATCCCCGCGTTACAATCATCAGCCAATCAAGGTGGTCACTTCAGTCAAGCTCGTGCATGAGTAATGACGTCATCCATAGAGACGAAGACTCACTCTTAGTTTAGGAGTTGTCATTTTTCTTTACTAAGAGTAGGTCTGAAAGGCGTTGTGAATAACTTTTAAGAGAAAACTCCTAGCTAAAATCTTTTAGTGCGATTTAGGAGTACTCTTAGTGGTAAGATAAAATGCTTTGTGAATACGGCTCCAGAATCGCTTCTTTCTAACTCCATTTATTGTGCACTTTGATCTTTGAAACTTTGCAGAGCTTTTTCATTCATACACAGCTATATTAACACTGCATGAAAGGTAGCATCCAAAAAAGCAAAATAGGAGCGCTTTAAAATGCCAGACCTAGTATTTTAAAATAAATGTCAGTTAATCAGCTACAAATGAGACAGAAGGGAAACAGACATACTCAAAACAAATAGTAGCTTAATAAAAGTGCCATTATAACGTATTATAATGTTTAATCTCAGATAAGAGTTTACTGTCTGTTCCTCGAGCGGGCCGGCATGTGGAAGCGTATCAGCCGAACCATCGAAAATCAGAGCTTCCCTCCAGCTCTATTTCCTTTCATTGAGCTTCCAAGAGGGTGACAGAAATTTAACGCAGCGCAATCATCCCTCTAGAGAAAAGAGACGGGACTCAGAGAGAGAGAGGAGATAGAACAGGGTCTCTGCAGTGTCATTATTTCCATTTCTCTGAGGCGGCGCTTTGTCAGGACGCGGCGACGTCCTGTCCTACACCCGCTGCCATCCCTGACACCTGCCTCTGATAGACTTTAACTCACTGCTCCGTCTCTGAAGATTTTGATTAGTTCAGATAAGATAAGCTGGTCCGATTGGTTATTTCAGTCCTTCACATCCTGGTATTTCTCACATTTGATATCAAGACATTATAGTTCGACAGATCAGGAGTCATTTTGATGTGACATGCATTCTAGTGGTTTAAATTGGAACAAAATGGATCTGTTGAGCAATTTATGAATTTAAACGGATAGTCCAACATATAAAGCAATCATATATCTTTTTGGACTTCAGAAATCATTCTAATATGCTGATTTGCTGCTCAAGAACCATTTATTGTTACTATCAATGTTGAAGCTGCTTAAAACTTTTATGGAAACTCTGATCCTTTTTTTTCTGGATTCAGCATTTATTTGAAATAGAAATGTTTTGAAACATTTCCCTAAACTTTTGAATGGTAGTGTGTCATTATGCTATTTGTTTATTATTTATGACAAGGCATATTCAAAATGGCTGACAAAAGTGGTAAGAAAAAGAAACATATTCAACAATTATGATTATTGTTACAGTATACTGTAATGTTACATAAAACAGCTAACTAAGTTGTAAATCCAGGCTAGCATTATGGTTTTTCTTCATCAATGTTACCCAAAATATGTACTAACTATAGAGTCAACATTTACAATAACTTAATTAGCTTATTTATGAACGCTCAGGGTAATTTTTCACTGGTTTCTTTCTCATGCTTTGAACTACGCTGAAATTAAAACAATGGTTTTTGGTTCACTTCACTGTGCCTGATGAGATATGATTTTTCTTTTTCATTTGCATTTAATCATTTAGCAGATGCTTTTATCCAAAGCGACTTACAAATTAGGGAAATCACAAGCAATTTATCATCAGACGCCAAACCATTTTGTAAACCAGAGCAGAAAATGGAAAAGCAGAACTACAAAACTCTCACTTAATGTCCATGGAAAACTACAGAAATCCAACTACTTGTGTATTCAGAAATCATACGTATTCAAGTAAAAGATGGTCAGCAACACAAACTGAAATCCTGCTCGCGGATCTGCACGAAAATGCTATTTTTATCAGTTTTGATACGTTTGAGCAACCCTAATTTCTTTGATATACTCCAGGGCCAACGTAACTTCTAATCACTCCAAGTAATTGCATGCAAAGTTCCATTCCAAAACTATTGATGGACCCAAAGTGGACCGCAAGAGCTTTTAAAAGATGATCGATGGCATGCAATAGGAACTTAATAGAAATGTATAAGGTTTCTCAGGAGAGGATAATCAACTGAATACACTAGCCAGCCTGCCTGAGGACCCCATTACACAGTAATTGCTGCTAACTAATGACCAATATGTATGTGGTGGCGACTCATTCCTGTTTAAAAAAAGAGAGCTATCACTGGTGGGATTTGCAAAACAGGTTCTGAGGAATAAAGGAGACGACGTCTGCCTCAAGGTCACAGCGAAGTCATCGTTGGAGGCTTCAAACAGAACATCCCTCACTCGCCCTCAATTGAGGTGCTAATAATATTCACAAAAATGACAAAAACACCCACTGAGAACAAAGGATGTTCCCCTCCGCTGTCTCCTCTCTCCCCTCTCTGTTCCCTTGCTTTACTCTCCCATGCGTTTTCCCCGTCCTTCACTCCGGCACACTCCGGGCCTCCAGGCCTGTGTCAGGAAGTTCGGGAAGAGAAGTCGATGAAAGTGAAGAGGAATAATGACAAGAAAGATGTTCTTTATTAAAAGGGCTGTCAATCTAGTCAAAAATGACATCAAATTAGTCACACGATATATTGACTAATCGCAGTTAAATCACGTCAAATCGGTATTAAAATTCTGGCCAATAAATATTTTCACGTTATGGCCGGTAACTGAAAAATCCTACATTGTATACCATATTGTGTAAATAAAATAAAAATTAAGCCATATAAAACAATGCTATAATCATTATAAGTTAATTTAGTCATCACTTCATTTAAATGGCTAAACCTTAAAAAAAGTAATGACTAAATTATATTAAAAACACATTTAATATACACCAGGGGCGGCTGGCCAATAGAGGGCGCTAGGGCGCCGCCCCCCCATGAGCCAGACCACAGTTTATGAGCCACACTCATTAAATTAATAAGTAAATACATACATAAATCATACATACAAATTGTCAGAATTCGTGTTTAAGATATTAAATACACCCAGTATATGTGAAAAATATGATGGAAATTAAAAATGTCTGCTTTTTCAACACGTCTCCTCCACCTGCGTGCACGTCTCATCAGCTCTGGGGCGCTGGAGAAATCGCCCCAGAGAGGCGGGTCTGTGGAGCAGCTTAGCCAATTGCTGATTTAAGATATACATGTTTGACATAAACTGTAGCCAATCAGCGAGCTCAAATCTAGTCAGCTATGGGCGCTTCTGTTAGCGCCCCAAGCTGCGCGTGCCCGCCCGCGCCCGCGCTCATGCGCGCCTATCTCCATCAGACTGCGGTCTATCGGCCTGGCTAGCTGGATGCGGTCATGCTAATTCCTTGTTTTGCTTTCCGTGATTATTTATTATTTTATTATTATTATTTTTTTATTAGTTAGTTTATTTGACAGGGACCATGCACAGTTCAGGCCCTGTACCCGAGTTAGCTATACAGCTAATTTACATCTGTGGTCCCTGGGCAAGGAAAATAAAAACAATATAGACAAATATTACTTTTTAAAACAACAGGGACAGATCCAACATGGACAGTTACCGAAGTGAGGGACCTGTCTGAGAAAGTAACTAAACTTTTTGAGTTAAATTTCAAATGCAAATGGAAAGTTTGTGCAATTTGTTTGTTTTTGTGTAAGAATGCTTCAGTCTTGTAATATGGCATTACATAATTACTGACTTTTTCACAGAGCACTGGTATCATGCAGTTTGTGTTAAATTGTGTAATACTAATAATTATTTGTAATATTATTATTATTATTTGTTTTACAAAGATATGTAAAGGCAGTGGTTCTCAAACTGGGTTTGTGGTGGTTCTCAAACCGTGAGGTGACAGAAGGGGGTGCGGGAACAAAATGCTGAATTTTGCCGTTCCTTTAACGTTAATACTACCTCATCTTAAAATAAGATTTAAACCGAGCATGCATTTCTCTCAGGTTAAATGATGTAAATACATGACATACGATCAAATTACCTCATCTTTTGCGGTCAAAACTTTCTGCATTTAAGCAGCGTGTATAGGCTATATGACAGGTATCGTAAGCGGGGTAAAGTTAGTTTTAGGTTTGATATTCGCCAGATTGCTGCCTCAGCAAATCGCGCTATACTGCCGTTCTCGACAATGTACGTTACCTTTGTAAAAGTAGGGATTTAAGTTAGCACTTACTAGCATGAAGAACAAATATAGACACAGGCTGAGCATGGAGATCGATATAAGATTCAAACTCTCTTCGATACAAACACATACCCTGTGTGAGTTCCTGTGTTTAATGTTGATCACATTATATGAAGATCCACACGATTGCGAATGTGACATTGATTTTTTTTTTTACAACAGTTCAACAAACGAAATATTAATATTAAGTGATGTTCATTTTCAACACAGTTGTCAGTATTTTTACAATAAATTAATAGCTCCAATGAAAGCCACAGCAGAACTGCAGCACACAGCAATGATTGTGAACGAATCTTTAGAGTCAATGATTCAATGATTAATTCATAAATACAGCCACTTGCTTCGTTACTGAATGAATGACTCGATGACTCTCCACCTACTGGCGGTTTTAATTTAATATTAAAGGAGTCATAACCTGCAATTTTCACTTTTCCACGAGAATCAATGTATGTTATGATTGCCTAACGATTATACACTGGCCGGGAAGCCGATATTTAAAAGTGAAGCGTTTGTTTACCTCAGGGTAAATAAACCAGCGCTCGTGCACGCGCACTCAAATACGAGATTGATTTCAGCCCCGTCTTGACGTCATGATGGGGCAGGATATACCATATATGGACACCGCAAACCTATGCCGAGGGAAGCCCGCCCCTCTCCCCCTCATATTCAGTTCAGTCGAGAAAGATGGAGAAACGAGTACACACCTGAGTTGCTCTGTGGTTGACTGCCACAAACAACATGTAAATGTGTTTTCTCTACCAAAAACGGACCAAACTATCAGGGACCAGTGGATTAAATTCATTTTTAATGACGCTGTCCCAACAACCCTTTCAACTGGCTTATCGTTAGGAGTCTGCGCTAAACATTTCACACAGGAATCATACACAAATTTGGGGCAATATCAGGCGAAGTTGGCCTCGAAGCTCTGTTTGGAAAAAGGTGCAATTCCCACCATCAGAGACTTGCCTGCAATTGAAACGGTAAGACTGAGTTTTTATTGCTCTACTGTGTGTAACAAACAGCAGCTAACTGCTAATGCGGCTATTGTATGCTAGCGGGAGTATTAGCTTCGAGGTAAACATGGGGAATGGCTGCTAACGTTACTTTGCAAACAACAAATGACTGAGATCATCATGAATTCGGCTATTGTATATTGATTGCCTAACGTATTGCCGGGAAGCCGGTCGCGGCCAGGTCGGGTTCATTCATAACTTGCGCCATGATGTCATTTTGGAATTATATGCTAAAGCGTTACCTGCAGTGTCAACCCCCCTCCTTCCTGCCACCAATCAACGCGCCCCTCATTTGCATTATTAAAATGACCGTCCACGACAGCCAAAATATCGCATCAGATCTCGTGAGACAATAATGCCTTCAGAAATAAGGGTCTGAGGAGCTCTGTGTTTATTTTTTTTCCACTTTTCTTTTTTAGAAGGGCCTGAAAGACTATAATACAGCAGTAGGTATCCAAGGTAATACTAGGTTATGACTCCTTTAAAAGCATCACTTCGTTTTTACCATCATTGCATATTTATCTATTTAACTTTTTTTTTTTAATTCAAAGCATTATTTATTTTATAAAGGTATTTGTAAAGGTAAAAATGCACTTGAAAAAAATCGATTTAAGGGGGCAAATATTGTCCCTTACTGAAAAAGGTGTGACTGAAGAGTGGGGGTACGCAGAAGGATATTAAAGCCTCTTGGGGTACAACTCTAAAAATTTTGAGAACCACTGGGACTGGGTTAAGGAATAGAACAAAATAAACATCACAGCACAATACACATACCAAGGGCAGAAAGTAGGCCTAATACTCCCATGGTTACCAGACTATTGAAACTGGCTGAATATGACAGCCCCACCTAAGATATTTTTCACCAGCCGCCACTGATATACACACACATTTAAAATGAATACATTTTATTTTAATTTCAAATTTAAATATATATATTTGTTTATTATAATATGCCATTTTAAATAAAATGTGTACTAATACATACATTTAATATTTAAATAAAAAATATTTAAATTAAATATATAAAGCAGATTATGGAAGTGGAATACTTTCAGTGAAAAACTGCTTAAATATTAATATAGATAATATTAATTAGATTTCATAAATAAATAAATAAATAAAAAATCAATGCAGAATTAGCCATTAAATTGTTAAATTAAATACAAAAATGTATAATTATAAAATTATAATATCATATAATAATATAAAAAGAATAGCTAAATTATATTAAAGTACCGGTACATTTAAAATTACATTACATCAATTTAATTTGTAATGTAAAATGTAAAAAAAAAAGTATTCAATGCTAAATGAATCAAACCAAATGTACGCATTCAATTGTAATTCAACTCTATTTACACAAACAGAACAAATAAAATCTGATGCAGACACAAACCTCTAATTAATGTGTTAGCATTTGTTTGGTTTTGGAGCACCTGGTGTGCTCATGTAAGCACAAATGTGCCGAGGTTCTGTTTTCAGCAAAGCGGCATAAAGCTAGTGTCCTACATAGACTACACCTGCTCCTTTTGACACACTGCCATCCCATTGGCCCTCAAGGGACAGGGCTATTTTCTGATTGGCTCTGGGAGCCGATGAGTGACATGATGGGACCACTCAGGTCAGCCTGAGGTGTTGATTGACAAGAGCTCAGGAAAACCACAAGGATGGTGCGTGGAATTCTCAGCCTGTGTGTTTTTTAAAAGTAATCACACATCCTTCAGGCTTTTACAAAACAGCACCTCTCTCCATGTCTCCCTCTCTTTCTATCATTCTTTCACTCAGTCAGAGTGATTTCCACCACAATAGAAGAGTACAGGAGTGACAATATGGGTGAGATGCATTTTCCAATTTGTAAATTAAAAACAGCGGATGTCCTCGGGGCCCATGAATATGCCATTTTCATCCAAATCTAATGAAAAATACATTCTACCCTCAGCTACTAAGTAAATATGTAGAGAAGCATGACATGCAGCAAACTCTCTCTCTCTCTCCAGCAACATTCTGACAAAGATATCATCTTCTGCCTTGAGACTAACAAGGCATGGTGCTGATGTGGCGCATTACTTTATCTATTTATTATTACAGTATAAAAGCATCATATAAGTGGTCTATATGATCTGTGCATTATATTTCAAGTCTTATATCCATATCCATATAATAATTTTGTGGAAAAAAAGATGAAAATTGTGTCAAAAGCTTATTTCACTCACTTCCAAGTTCAGATTCCAAATAAGTCCACCAATTATATAATATTATTTTGTAATCATTTTTTTTAAATTACACTATAATATTATTATTTTACATTAGAATTACAACAATTATTAATAACTATACTAAATGTTTCATATATTTATAAAAAATATAATTTATAATGATCTAATTTTATATGGATGGATGGATGGATGGATGGATATATAATTATATGATTTAGTTTATTATAATATTATTAGAAATTTATAAAAAATACATTATAAATAAAATGAGATACTTATATGACATATAATTTAAGCAGAATAGATATTAAAGATGGAAGATGGATTAAAATATTAATATCGATAATATTAAATAATAGTAAATAATGTGTCAACAACTTTTATTATACAAATAATAAATAAATGTATTTATTTATTTATTTATTTATTTAAACATCATTTTTAGACCTAAGAGGCACAATTAATTAATATAGCTGTGTGAAGATTCCTAAAAGCCTTTTCCTTTGAAGTCCATTTTCCTCTAAAGCGTATGTTTTGTAAACACTGCATTTTCTTAACACAGCTGTCAGAGGAAATCAATTGCAATCTGAAAACAGTTCATTAGTTATTCCCCCCCATTTTAAGAAATGTAGATTACTTTACCTCCTCACAGTGGATGAGGTGTAATTTACCCACTCACAGCATCAAAATAAACAACTAAAGATGTGATTTCATCTATCTGGCCAGATTTTCCATTAACCGCAATTGGTGAAGCTCCGCGGTCTGTCTTCAGATGTGGTTTTACAGAAACATGTGACTCAGCACTGATCGCCGCTCGAACGTGAAACCCGCCACATCCAACAGCGTGATGTAAAGGAGGGGTTTCCATGGAAATGAGTGCACTGCCAAATCTAGAGCAGAGTTTGCTACTGGCAAAGCACTTGCTTGTAATCGGTTATGCGTTCGATGGGGAAACGGGGGGAGGTGTTTTTGGAGTAACGCTGACAGGATGTCCGACCGCCCCGACATAAATCTGCTTGAATCAGTTACTTTTGCTTCGCTTAAATGTTAATACATACATCTAGGGCCAATGTTTATGGATCCGTGCCACATCATAGTGCTGAGAAGAACATATTTCCTGGAAAACAAATCAATAAACACGTTAAAGGCTTTTAAAATGCAGCAATCCAGGAATATTTACATGCATTTGATCTAGTACGCAAAATATCCTAAGGGGGGACTTTAATTAATACTGTACACCTAAAACTGCAGTAATCAGGTTCTCATAAACATGGAAATTAAAGCAGCGTGGTGCTCAGAATCAAACAAGAAAACACAGACTAACTGCTGACCTCACCAGAAGATCAATGTCCTCATCTCACTGACTTCCTTGTCCTTTAAGATGTTTTACACTAGGGAGTATCATTTTGTTGCCTTCTAAGACACCTCATTTGTCATGAATGAAATACTGTGACAAAAAAATTGTGCATTATAAATATATTTACACTGCAGTCCTTTTAATACCAAAAAGTATTGATAAAAATAGTTCCAAGTAATTAAACAGAGTAGGCCAATATTTTTCCCAATATTTTTTATGCTTATGAGAGTTCCACTTCGTTCACTAAGCAGCATGCCGACGCCAAACTTTACTGAAACCAAATGTAAATCAAGTCTCCAGTGCGCCATGTGATGTTTGCATGAGTTGCTGTCTATGAAGATGGATTGTGGCATCAACACATGGAGAAGGCGGAGCTCATGAATATTAATTAGCTTATGCTGACATTGCTAGGTAATCTTCCTGGACTGTTCAGTCTCACTGAATTATATGCTGCCCAAGTTCTAGGTATGTTTATAGATGGCCTTGTAGAGCTGCACGATTAATCGTTAAAAGATCGCGATCTTATTCATAAATGACAACGATTAAACCCACATCGGAACATTCAAAGCTGTGTTTGCGCTGCCGCTGACCCAGAGAGAGCAGTTGTATTGGTATGAAACAGCTTCACAAACAGTCTTCTCAAGCACACAGTATCTTTAAACACTAATGTCTACGGTAGCAATCAAAATGTGAGGTGAAAAAATTCACAATTTAACAGTTACAACATTATTTAAAATGTTTTCATTGAAATTAAAACGATTAAAAATAAAATGCATTCTGATTTCCGCATTTAAACGGCACTTCCACTTTTTTCAATAATATAACAAGCTAGAACTAGAATTATAGCCTATATTGGAATTGTGCTTTTCATTTGAGACAGAACATTTTAAAATAGCTGAATAATCCAAGAATAAAAAATATCCCACAGAAAGAGAATGCAACAGGGCGGGTAAAAAGTAAAAGGCCCCCCTGCAGCTCACAGGGTTCAGATCAGACTGAGAGAGTGATTGAATACAACGTTTTCTCGCCGTACTGTTCTTGTATCTTCTGAAGGAAGGGCCAATTTGCAGACCTTGATTTTTCTTTCCTTTTTACGACAGATCTACTCCATCATAGTCATAGCTGGCTCTTGCTCTCCTTCTCTCTGTGTTTCATCTTTTTCTATCTATCTATCTTTGTCTCTCTGTCTGTAGTTGACTTAAGCTGTGAGTAAAAGATGTTTGGATGCAGTTTGTTTCTGTCAGGTTTGATTAATGACTAGCAATAACATTATAGCTTACATGGATATGGCAGAATGCATCTCTACTACGCGCAATCGATAAATCAGCCATCCGCCACAAGGATTTACAAGCTCTTTGAAGTTGTGTAACTCCTCATAATTCATATGCAGATTAATAGAATTATGTCATAAATGTACAACGCACAAGTCCATCGACCCAAATGGATTTAATGGTTTGTGTTTGATCACCTGTAATCAAGTAAGCAAAGTGACTTATGACAGGAGATGGCAATGTTCATATATGCCAAACACACGTTTGGTGGTGGTAAACTTAGATTTATGAATCTACAGGAGAGATTTTTCATAAGACAATCACAACAGTTTATCACCACTTAGCACTGCAGACTACATAAGGTTTCAATAAAATTTGGGGTAGTGTGGTGTTGTGGCTAAAGTGGCTAAACTAAACTAAACTAAACTAAAAAAATCTGAACAAAACAAAAACATTACAAAAAAAAGTCCCTAGCTTGCAATAGTTTCAACCCCATATCAACAAAACAAAACAAAAAAGCTAATCAAAACAAAACAAAGCTCCTCCAGAAGTAACTTGCAATTGTTTCAGCCACATGTAAAAAAAAAACAAAAAAAAAACGAATCAAAACAAAACAAAAAATGAATCTTTTCTAAATTAAAAACACAGTTCTTCCAGAAGTAAACTGCAATTGTTTCAGCCATGTCAACAAAACAAAACAAACTAATCAAAACAAAAAACAAAGTTCCTTCAGAAGTAACTTGCAATTGTTTCAACCACATCAACAAAACAAACTAATCAAAACAAAAAACAAAGTTCTTCCAGAAGTAATTGCAATCATTTCAAATACATTAACAAAACAAAAAAAGCTAATCAAAACAAAACAAAAAAAACAAAGTTCCTCCAGAGGTAACTTGCAATTGTTTTAGCCACGTTAACAAAACAAAGCAAAACAAAAAACTAATCAAGACAAAACAAAAACAAATTTCCTCCAGAAGGAATTGTCTAAAAAAAAAAAATATATATATATATATATATATATATATATATATATATATATATATTATAATAATTATATATAATGATTGTAGTTGTGATTCCAATTTCACTTAATGATTATTTTACTGCTGTTGAAGCATCAAGAATGCGCTGGTGTTTGTGTATATTGAATAATATTATTAAAATAATTCACTATCAGCTCAAACTGATATACATCCACCAGCTCAACTCTGGATATGTTCTCATAGCAAAAGACTACTATTTAATTTTATGGTACATTCTTGCAGTCTTAGCATTGCTCACATTACTGAGATTATATATTAAAATCATTTCAATATATTCCAGCTGTCTTGATAAATGTTCTTCTTGGAATACTAATGATAATATCCAGTGGAGAAATAAACTATAGAGATACAAGGTCAGACTGCAGAATGTGTATGTGGCTTGCAATGAAAGCGCCGGAAAGTACAAATCCACCTCCACAAACTCTACAGTAGTTGCTGCTTTTTAATTCCTCCCAACTTCCTTTTGGTCCCCCTCCTTCTTCTCCCATAAGATTTACTGGCGTTTTCATATTCATCGCTTACTGATTCCTACAGTATCTGTTTGAAGCATCAAAGGTAGGCGACGGAAGCACAGAGGAAGGTCAAACTGCGATGAAGTGATTAAAAGGGCTGAATAAAAAACGAGTCTCTAATGACTAAAGGCTGAAGGGACGAGTCGAGTTGTTCAGAATCTCCTTTGGTCTGAACTACACAGGTCTGAGTTTCAGATGATGTTTCTCCGCTTGGGTCAGTTAAGTGCGTAATTAACAATACAGAATCTGCTTCATTAAAGAGCCAAGAATATCATCATGAAATTCCAATCAGAGAGGAAGACGAGAGTATATTGGTAGAAAAAAAGAGTGTGAGATGTAAATGGAAGAGCAGAGTTTGCCTCAAATGCACTTTAATTGAGACCATCATAGATGTAATTTAAAGAGGTGGCGAATACCCCAACACTTTATGAAATAGCAATGTAATTCTCTCATTTGTTCACGTATTTTACAATAAGTGATGATCCAAAACTGGAATTTGTTGGTAGTTGGAAGTTTTGTTGTGTAAAATTGTTAAAGCCAATATTATGTACTGTTCACAGCTCGATTTGCGGTCATATCTATCCTATCTTTATTGCAGCTTGCTATCCATTCTAGTCAAAACACAAAGGAAAATGCAAAGAAATGTGATCCTGGTCCTGATACATTCACTGGCCTACAGCTGCAATTTTGGATAATATAAGCAACAGTTGTATTCAGGCATACATTTATGTTCTGTTTTATATGTATAATATATATAAAATAGAACATAAATGTATGCCTGAATACAACTGAATATATATATGGTTGAGGACTGTTGAGGAGATATATATATATCCTCAACAGTAAAGAGGTTTATCTTTCTGTCCATACGCTACTGAGCCTGTTTGTGTAACCCATCTGCTGGGTTAGTGATGGGTCAGTGTCACTGACCCCAAAAATGAAGCATCCTCTCCCTCCTGTGTCACACATCTGATTGGCTAAAATAACACAACGTCTGGTTTATCTGGATAAAACTGGATCGGTTTGTCAAAGTGATTCGTCAGTCACCGCTCCGCCGCTGCATCGAGATGCCAAATATAATAAAATGTCTTTTTTTAAGAAAAGCTCCACCAACATACCTGACTTCATGCACTCTCAGTCACAGACACAAGTCCACCTCTTTTATTCTCTGCCAATCTCTTTCACTCTCTCTGGGAAATGATGGAAAAAGTGAAGGGAGGGATCAGGATGATTCCGGGTCTCAGTCAGGGCCACTGCACACATTCTACAAAATCAAATCAAAGGTCAATGGTGAAACGGTCTGCAAAGAGAAAGGCTTTGGTTGGGCTGTGTCTCACACCGGAGCTGAATATTGACACTTGCCCGGTCAGCAAGAGAAACCATTATCTAATGTTGGCCTCCTGCACTGGTCTGCGACCAGCTTCCCTAAACTTTAACCTCAACACAAATGTAGCTCACCTCAAAACTGATTTAAGATCAGCAAAAGCAGCCCACACAACGATATTCCCAACAGCTTGTGTGTCTGGTTTTTATTGTCAGCACTGTTATATTGTCTTTGCCATTGAAACTCAATTAAAACCACTAAATCTTCCCTGAATTTGCACTAAATTTCATTGACACCTGATCTTCAGTAACATGTCCATAGCACTCATTTTGGCTTCCAAAGCTGATTGGCCAAAAAGGCACCAATCAGAAAGAAGCATTGGGAACAAAGGGACTGCAGATGAACTCAACAGCGGTGGTTGGGATTACATGATGGGTCTTCTCTATATGAGAAAGAGAGAAGATGGCACGGCAGCTGATTACACGAAAGAAGAGCTATTGTTCCATGAATAGAAAAATCGATTTGATTGAGACTGAATTCACTCTTTGATGGCTTCATTTCCCTTTACAGTGAGCTAGATGATGAGCCTGTTCTCATTTACAGAAGAATGATGGGAAATGATAGACATCCATGTACAAGAGCTAAAGTAACATGTCTCTCTGCTCTATATTCGTACCTTTAACATATGAAAAATATGCAGTATCAACATATTGAAGCATCTAAAATGTAAACCTTTTAAAGTATAAAAAAAAAACGTACACTATTAAAAATGCTAGGTTGTTTTAACCCATGTTTGGGTCAAATATGGACAAACCCAACCATTGGTTAAAAAATTTGAATTACATTTTTAAACCCAATCTGTATTTGACCCAAAAAATTAGTTGAAACAACCCAGCATTTTTTTAGAGTGTACAATCAACATACTAAAATTGAATGCTTTTAATGTATAAAAAAAACATACAATATCACCTTATTGAAGCATCTAAAATGCAAACCTTTCAACATAAAAACATACAATACCAACATATTGAAGCATCTAAACGTAAACCCTTAAAACATAAAAAAACATACTACATCGACATATGCAAGCATCTAAAATGTAATGCTTTTAATGTATAAAAATGTACAATATCAACATATTGAAGCATCTCAAACGTAAACCCTTTAACCTATGAAAGATATACAATATCAACATATTGAAGCATCTAAAATGTAATGCCTTTGATATATGAAAACCTACAATATCAACATATGAAAGTCCTTTTTTATCATCCAAAGATTTGGAGTCTATAATACTGTACATGCTTTCATCTCATCCAGACTGGATTATTGTAATGTTAATGTATTGTAAATTGGTGTCTCTCAGTCTTTACTGTCATGTCTTTAGCTTGTCCAAAATGTACAAGACTTTTGACTGGAACAAAGAAAAGGGAACATATTTCGCCAGTGCTGGTCTCTCTTCACTGGCTTCCAGTCAAATATCGTATCCAGTTTAAAGCATTATTGTTTGCTTATAAAGGTCTAAAGCATCTAAAACGTTAAACCCAGAATGGTAGGTGCAGGTTTCTATCTTGAGAGCTCATACTGGCCTCGTCTCTTCCTTTTCCTGTCTGCTTCTCCCCGTCTCACCTTGACTCCTGAAGAGGGTGACACCTGAGCAAGGGAAAATCAAGCCCTGCATTTGCATTTACCAAAAAGCCTGTGTGATGAAGTGCTCTGACAGTCTCGTCACTTATGCAGCGTGTGCTGTAAAGAGTGGCTGAAAGCAAATATAACTCACACTCACAACCAATTGACAATAAGCACACACACACGTACACTCACAGGAAGGTCTATAAAAACAACAGGCTGATTTAGATGAAGTGCAGATATTTCGTACAAACTGATTTCAGATCAGGCATGATTAAATAACCCACTTCCGCAATGTTTATTTCTTGCACGTTGAAATCCATCACTATGAATAGCATAGTACTCTTAGTATTTTGTTCAATACTGCAATAAAATTAATTTTGTGACATAAGTAGAGACGCACAATACAATAAGTCGATAATTACTTTTTATATAATGTAAATTAGAGGTACTCCATGTAACTTTTGGCCCTCTAGCAGTTAAAACACAAAACTGAATGCATTTTACGGAAGAACATTGGCTCTGCGTGACCCTTTACAATAGATCATGCTTTACAATGAGAGAGCAACATTACAAGCGTTATGTAATAACGCTTTATTACAAGCCATTGTAATGTTACACCGTAGGGGGCGCTATTATGCATCTCCAGAGAGAGTACAGAATCTCCGGATCAAAACACAGGCGAAAAAGAAGCAGAAACAAGCAATAAAAGCATTACTTATGCACAACGCAATCATCAAATATTAAACAGCATATAAATCAAAACTGCCTAACATTACCGAATGAAATGTCAACCCAGGACGAGTTATAGGACTGTGCAAACTTTTGGGGGGTTGATAGACTCGATCTAGGCTACTCCATCTATGATTGATCATCATTCTAAATCCGATTCAGACAACAAAAACGCTTCTTTGGCAAAAAAATTGCTTTTTTATGAAACTTACCCACATTCAAGTGTTAAAGGTCCCGTTCTTCGTGATCCCATGTTTCAAACTTTAGTTAGTGTGTAATGTTGTTGTTAGAGTATAAATAATATCTGTAAAATTATAAAGCTCAAAGTTCAATGCCAAGCGAGATATTTTATTTAACAGAAGTCGCATACATCGAACGGCCAGTTTGGACTACATCCCTCTACTTCCTTCTTTAATGACGTCACTAGAACAGTTTTTTGACTAACCTCCGCCCACAGGAATACAGGCGTGGTTGATGTTTATCTATAATCGGATACCGCAAAAGTTTAATTCGAAGTTGTTAGTTTGCTCTGTCCATTTCACCACGGACTGTTTTTCTAACCTGGGACAATATCAAGCAGGCCTCTCTCAGCGTTTCATACTGACGAAGGGGGCAATTTCAACTATATTCCAGCAAGCGGTAAGTAGTGATTTACTAGCGATCAACTTCACATCGTTTCTCTGAGTAGGATGAAAATAATCTTACTTAAACTGTGATTAGTATATATACAGAAAGCGATCAAAGAACAATCCCTTTCCAATCGCCCAAGCTGTCAATCACACAGTGCGAGTTTATCTGGACACTTGCCAAAACTCGTTATGAAATCAATGACGCTGTTACGCTGCACAACGAAGCTCTTACTGTATTTATATTCATCATGTTTGCAATTGCATTGGTGAAATCATTAGTGAGAGTGCAGAAACTGCGTTGCAATGATAAGATCGTTTTTCACGTGATCAACAGACTGTCATCAATGCTCATCACTGCAACCTTTTATGTGATGGGAATAGATCTAAATACTTAAAAAACTTCTCACGATTCGTTAATCCCGATAGCTGTAATAGTAAAACCGTATAATAGCTGTAATAGTAAAAGTTTTCCAGATAGTTCCACATGTAATGCCAGATATTTCATATGCAAGCATGTCAGCCAATCACAGCAGTGGGCGTTTACATTGAAGTCTCACAGCAGACACGCCCCTTCAAACAGAGCGTTCAAATCAGAGGATGAAATCAGGCTAGGAAATATGCCTTTTATTTCTAAATTATAACAACTTTTGATCTAAAAAACATACTAACATTATAAGGGCACCCCAGGAAACATTATAAAATAATAAAATAATCCATGCAATGGGACCTTTAATAAAAAAAGAATGCATGAAGCTAGAATAAAATGTTTAAAAGCAGAGGCTCTGTATTCATATGACAAAATATTCAACTTTAAAAGAAAACACTGGCGAGGAAAGAGTTAACACTAGAAGTCCCAGAGAGCAGCCATTTGGCTTTTCTACCTATAAAACCCGCAGGACAGCCGATGGGCTGGAAGGCTTTAGGCTAATATCCTTAATCACCTGTGAACGGTTGCTTTTGTTATGTAAACGATGTGGGGCCATGCTGAGCCACTTCAAGGAAACTTGTGTTTCACATTGCCATCTTAGGGAGAAATCAACACACATGTTTTTTTTTTCCTTTGTTGCTGAGATTTATTGATAAAAACAGTACACAATAAAATAAAAAAGAAACCAACCATTTGTACACATATTTACAAATAATATTAAAAAGTGAGTGAGTACATTCCAGCAATCACTCACAATCCTGGCACTGCCATGGTATCTCCCGTCTGCATTTACCACATGTGTATCTGTAGCAGTGAACACATCGCACAGTGGCATGATTGTTCTTGCATTGGTGTTTGACCTGACACATGGCTCTTTTTCCAGGGCTAGGTGTGGAGGGTTGTGTCCGAAGCAATTGTTCTTTTCTTGCCTTCTTCGCACACATATGAGAGTTAGCCAACTCTCTTGCAAGCTCCAGCAGGAAGTCCACCCGTCTTTCCTGCCTTCCGGTGCATGCTTGATACAGCACATGTGCATTCAGTGCTGCCATGTCAATCATGTTATAGAACACGGCAACTAGCCAGCGCCGTGTCCCTGTGCGGACAGTGTACTCCCGCACCATCTGGTCCATCACATCCACGCCGCACTTTGTGGTGTTGTAAAGGGTGACAGTGCTTGGCTTCCTTTTGGTGGTATTATCAGTCTGAATCACGCTGTGCACGCTGCTAAGAATGTAGACGGTCTTCTTCCGTTTGGCCGCATACGCCGTCAGCGTAGCAGCAGTGGTTGAAAACACCTAATAAATAAGATAAATTGTTATTTTCCTAGCACTTTTACACACAATGACACACTTGGCGGTGTTGATTCTAAAAATTAGAAACACATAAACATAGAACCACAAAAGACCTGCAACATACCTGAGTGGTGAATTCATTGCGATCTGTGTGTCTAGCGGATTGAGGGATTTCCCGGCGAATCTTGTTGACTGTGCCGAGGATGGTGGTTTTCCGGCTAAGAAGTTTATGCGCAAGTGACAGCGATGTGAAGAAATTGTCCGTGGTAACATTTCTGCCCTTGTCTAGGAATGGTTCCATCAGCCTCATCACTACATTTTCAGACAGTCTCTCTCCACTGGGACGACTAGGGTCCTTGCCAAGATATGGGAGGACATTACAAATGTACTTGGATTTTAGGTCGCAAGCCACCCAAAACTTGATCCCAAACTTGTCAGGTTTAGTTGCAATATACTGCAGGAAACAGCAGCGAGTCTTTGACGGGAAAAGCTGTTCATCAACGGTGATATGTAGACCAGGGTTGTAGGACGTGATGCAATTGGTGACAAATGATCCCCACACACTGGAAATTGCAGCAAACTTATCAGTCTTTGCTCGATCACTCCGGGTGGACCTGTCATCAAAGCGTAGGTGTCGCATGATGTCTTGGAAGCGGTTTCGCGGCATTGTTCCAATGATATGTGGGTTTCCCAGGTTTGCTGACCAGCAGTCACGTAGTGATGGAACCTTGGTAAGCCCCCGCAAGATGACAATTGCAATAAATGCCATTAGTTCAGGGAGGGCCATGAACCAATGAACATGCTCCGTTTCCTGTGCATGTTGAATAGTCCATTCTTGAATGCTATGAAGCATGTCAAGAGTGATGAAACACAGGAAGCTCTGAAGGCGACTCGAGATACTTTTCCTGGCCTTAGCCGTTGGCTCTCCATCTGCAGCGTACGCTTTTATTGGGGTGAAAGGGAGACGCGTCCCCACCTGTTCTTCACGCCACACTGTGCCATCTTTCGCTGTCTCTGTCAGGTCAGTCCCCAAACGGGCTCTCTTTTTTGGTTGAGGAGCAGTCTCCTCATCTGCAGTGTGAACAAATTCAAATTGTGAGCAATGGAAAAGTCAAATGATATCACAAATGCATGCATAGATACTAATAATAATTCCAGTATCTCCTTCTCTGTATCGGAATAATGTCTGAAATATCTTCCTAAATAAAAAGATACAACTAAAGCAAGGAAACAACTAATAATGTTTTGCACTTCAGATGGCAGTGAATGTCTGCTAAGTAGTACAAACAAAAAAGTGGACAATGCAAAAAAGGCAGAGTAAATATTTATGTCACTCCACTCTGCTTTTTTGGTGTTTTCCACTTACTGGTTTGAAATGAAATAGGAAATAATATGAAATGAAACTTAACCTGAAGACAGATCAGACAGCTCTGAGTCCGAATCCGGCTGAAGTTCTATGTCTTCTCCATCTGAGTCACAAGGGTTTACTTCACTCAGGATCATTTCCAAGGCCTGCTGAGTGGTGAGTCTTGTCTGCATTTTCTTTTCTTGGAGAGGAGGTTCGTACACCACAGAATTCTTGAGGGCACTGAAGTAGTAGGCTATGTGCAGTGAGATTTTATCCATCTCAGCACAAAAGGAATTACCTCTCATTAGATGTGCTAATTCATACCTGTTTACACCTGGGCAAGACCCTACATGCCAATGTGAGACATGGTCAATCAAGTTCTCTGCTTTTAGCAGCCCTCCCTCCCCCACACATACAAACAAGCCACCAGCAACCATTCACACACACACCCCCAACCCCCCTGCAGATTGCTCAGGTAATGACCACATTTACACATGAATTGATGCTAATGATAGCCAAAAGACTAACCAGTTAGCATCCACTTGGCTAAAGGAGGGTTACAAATCTCTGGGACTTCTAGTGTTAAAGATTAGCTTTAAGTGAACATTAAAAGGTAATATAAATGTAAAAACATGGGAAAAGAGCATGCACGTATCTAATACTGGCCTATATAAATCCAAAAAATCAACAAATACCATTCAAGTCTTTAATATATTTTTATTTTTGATTACCAATATGATACCGTTATAGTATGCATTCCTAGACTTGATACAAAGATGTCCAAATGCATGCAAAATAGCTATTTTATCTGAGATAATGACTGAACTCTACTTACTGAATTACATATGCACATAATTGAAGCAGATTTAACATACAGTATACTGTTTGAAATGTGTATTCATGCATTAAATGCAAAAACGCCTCATGGCTGTATCAAGTGTGTGTAATATGCTAGTATTCCACTGTGATCAGTCTGAAGTGCATTCAGGTATCTAAGAAGATAAGCAGCCAAACAAGAATTCGTGCCATACCAGAAACCAGATCAAACCAGTATTTTCATTCTGAACATAAGAGAATATTTTTGAAACTGCTTCAGCTGGCTTACTTTCAAACAACACTGTTAAAGCAAAAATGTGGCTTGTTGTTTTTTGCATGAATTATAGTGGCAAGTACACTAATCTACCATCCAGACAGCTTTACATATTTGTTTCCTTCTTATTGTAATATCAATTCCTTCTCTGATTTGGTGGGAAAGTGGTATAGAGATCCAGCTGCACAATACATTAACATACAGCTTATGTAAATAGATTTAGTCCTATATTATAAAACAATATTACCTTATAAAACAATTCTATGAAGACACTATAAAAGATATACAACCATGCAAACATCTCTCGCATGCATGTAAATATCTCTTTCCTTTCCTTTATTTCCTTTACTTCCAGATCCATAAAGCCCTCGGCAAAATACAAAAATAAACCATGTCTACAACAGCATTGGCAACAGAACATCAGGTGTGCAACAATACTTCATAGATGATTCATGATTACGATTTATAAAGGCTTCACAGTTTATGATTCATTTAAAGGAACAATGTAATAATAAAAGGAAAAGGAAATGAAGAATGTTCTGCCCTATTAAGCTTTTGGTTAAACACGCTGCAGTTATAAAATGTTATATCATATATGGTTTTATTTATTTTTTCCCTGAAGTCCACTTTGTGTCAGTTTGTTTTTTCCATTACAGTGTTATTTTTTTCTCTATCATTTTCCAGATCATTGCTGCTGTGCCTTTAAGAAACTCTGTGTGCAAAATAAGAATTAAGCCAAATTCATAATTCCTAGGTATTTCTAAATGATTCACTAAAATGAAATGGCTCATGATAGTCATTTTTGTGGTTGCATTGTATGTTTTTGATTCACTAACAATAATTGGCCCATTTGTTCGTGAATTGCATGATGGCATTGTATGGTTTTAATTCACTCAAAGGAACATAAGATTCATTTGTTTGTGGTTTGGACTACACTGGTTGCACTGTATGTTTATGAGTCACTAAAAAGAACCAGCTCACAAGAGTCTGTTGAATCAGACCTCACTCATCACATTGCATGTTTTCGATTGCGCTAAAAAGAACCGGTTTAATAGAGTCATTTGTTTGTAAATCAGAATTAAATAGTAATGCCTTGTGTTTTAGATTCACTAAAAAGAACCTACTCACAAGATTAATTTGTTTGTGAATCGGACTACTATGTTTGTTTTGCAGCTAACAATGACAAACCAATAGAAAAATGCATTTTTATTCCATTTAGTCTTTTTTATCAGATCACATTCCATTTAGACTGCAAACTCGCATTTAAAGCTTAAAATATGATTTATGTTGCCGTGCCACTGCACATTCAAAAAGCGAGGAAAGGTGGCTTGTTCTGAATCAGTGTTAAAGGGCATCTACCACTTTAGTGCCATTAGATGAACACGGCTCCATGTATCTCGGGAATGGATGCTTGCGCAGGTGTAAGAGTGACCTTTCACTGACCTTCAACAGACCTCAACATCACCCTCATATCCGGCATCACACCTGTACGACACAACAGAGATTTATTCCCACTTTCCAGACCTCCTCCCTCCCTCAACAAGCAAGGCCACGTTACCGAAAAGAAAGAGCGTGAACGTATGCGCATTTTCATCCTCATCTCCAGCACGCGCGCACACCTGCCCACACCTGCATTCAAATGGCAGCTATGAATCTTCATTGCATCTATCGGTGTGGAAAGCGTCCCTTCTATAAATGACTATTGATGATGCCGCTGCATTGTAAGGAAAGCGACTACGGAGGGGAAATTTTCAGGGAGAGAGAGAGTGAGAGCAGGGTCATTCTACTCAAGTCTGAATCTTAAGACAAACCCTGGAGGTAGCGACATCACCTTGATTTATCAGCCCGTTTCCGGCTTATGTGTGTATGATGTCATACCGGCCTGCTTAAATCAAATTGAACGTAATCCAAAACGCACAGATCAATGCTGAGACAGACAATAAGGTGAGCACATCCTTATTTGCCGCTGATATATAACGGCCATAATCCAATTGAAGTAGCATTAATTAGCTTCGGTTTGAAGTCTTGAATCATAATACCCTTTAATATATATCATAGTTGCCAAGGTTACAGTCTGTTACCGAACAGCCAAGTGAAATGATTCTATAGTTGCACAGGAGAGATGTAGGCCTCATTAGCGCTGATTATAAAGCGCTAAACTGCAAGAACTTGTTCTCTTTTCATTCCTCGCCAAGTAGTTTCCTCTTATCTTCTCTGATATTCCCAAATGAAAACTAACGGCCAGCATTCAAGGACTTCCGCTGCGCTCTGAAGGTTTTCTTCTTTTTTCTCTTTTGGTTTGCTTAAAACTGTGGGGCAAAATGCGTAGTGGAGAAACTCGTTGATAAAAATGCCACATTCTTTCCCGGATAGCAACATAAAAGACGCCCTTGACAATGTAAGTGAAGAAACAAAAACATCCTTAAGACTGGGTCACCGGATCAACGCCTTATTGCGTGCTGTGATGTCATTTCGCCGCCGCTTAACAACATCTAGCAAGCTTTTAGCGGCAGCTGAAGACAGCCTGCATGAACGCGGCTGCCTCACAGTCAACAGCAGCACAGACAAGTCTTTGGCACGCTTTGGAAGCAAATAATGCACGCTAAAGTGAGAAAGAGTTACATCATTATTTCCAACACTTTATATAGCATGAATTTACCAAATCATTTCTAAAAGGGCACTGAAATGTCACTTTCTTGTCACTGCCTTGAAATGTTACAGTTAAAATTAGTCAGTATTTACTCACCCTGCTATTTATTCGCTAATCTTATTTCCCTGGAACACAAAAGGAAAAGTATAACAGAATGTCAGAAGGATGTACCTTAAAAAAGTAATAAAAGTAGTTAATCAACAATAAAGACATCTTTCTGCCGTTGTTTTGATTTTAATTGATTTTGTTTTGATTTGAACATTTTCACCGGCCCTACTACAAATGAATTATTATTATGAATTATTATAAATATTACACACTTTGTGGACGGACGGACGGACGGATGAGAGATAGATGATTCAAGAATATTACACATAAATTAATAATGATATCCACAAATAAATAAATAAATCTAAAACAATAATGTAAAACAACCGATATAAAAAAAAGAAATTGTTAAATACATCAAATAAAATGTATAACAAAAATAAAATGTATAATAAATCGACAGATTATTACACGTGCTTTCAAGACTATTTTTTGCAATTCTGAGAAAACCTCATCTATGTTAGCCAGCTAACATTATCTTGGCGACAAATCTGCAGAAGTTGCAATGTAGAAAACCAAACGTTATACGCAAAGCTATCATTTTCATATTTGGAGCTTGACAGCATCTGTCCCCTTTCATTTGGAAAAGAGGACAGCGAAGGTGTGACGAAGGTGACCACGAAGGTGAGGGTCAGTAAATGACGACAATACTTTGATTTTAGGCTGAACCAACCCTTTAAACCATGAAGCAATTCAGCCCGTCGTAGTGCTTTACATCTATCCTAAGGGGTTGTTCTCTGTAAAGTGCCTTTGCTGAGAAATCCCGACCAGTGCTTACATGGTTTTCCTTCTGCTAAGTCCGCAGTGTCAACCACAGGTGACTTTATAAAGTGCGACGGCGGATTCCGGTCCCAATCAAGACCTTATTACTGTACCAAACGCACAAATCTTGCCTTGCAATTCACCAAACCGTTCAGATAGCTCCTGTTCTGTCTCTTTCCCTCTCTCTCTCTCTCCTCATTTGACACCACTAAGGCTGTGCGCAGAGAGAAAAGCAATCGTGTCAGGGGAGATTTTTGAGAAACCCTAGCAGAACCGATGGTTCTCCATTAAGGTAATGAGGCCCCAGGAATGGCCATGTCGGCTCTCTCATTTGCGCCGTCTCCAACCCCGCTGCCTGCTCATGAGGATACATTCTTCGTTCCATAATGGCCTTCTCAGTCTTGCTTTTCTCCCTCTCTTCCTCCTCCCACATTCTTGCCCTCGTCTAATACAACTGGAGAGGGAGGGCTGCGATGCCAGAGTCCGCCCCATCGATTCCGGCACATCATTCCCAGAGGTTACGTGGGAAAGATGGTGGCAGATGACACTCGTGTTTGCAGAGGCCCTGTCTCTCCCCGAGAGTGGTGTCTTAAAGCTGCCCCCGCAGATCAATTTGGGAAGTGTTAATTTAGTAATGCCAGGCTCAGTTTAGCACTTTCCTCACTGGCGTATATGTCAACGGCGTCAATCGATCACAACAGGATTCTCCCAGCTCTCTCCCACACAAAAACACACACACGTCAGCTGAAATAGAGAAAAGAGATCTACCAAACATATCTTCCTCAGAGGTACAGTACAGACGTGGAGGGTGTAGGAATGACAAATGTGTGCTGAGGGGCGGCTACTCAAGACGCTCGATGACTATTGCACTGGAAGCAACACCAGGGAATGAAGAAAGCTATTTTGAAGTGTTTTTCAAAGGCAAGACGCATCACTAGAGTGTTATTTTTGTCAATGCAATCATAACACACTGTAGGGCTAAATGTTTGTGGACACTCAAACACCACAGCCATATGTGCTTGGTGAATATTTCATTTCAAAACTTTTGGTATTAACAGGGAGTGGGGTTCTGGATCCCCTTAATGATTCCAGTTCTTTAACAATCCCATTAATTATTCTCTTAGTACTTCTGAGGAAGAAATATTTGGAAAACATGAACCAAGTCCATTGCTTTCTTTAAAATGTTAAAAAAAAAAAAAAAAAAAACTCCGCCACTGTCCAATGCCATTACAAAGCTGGGAAGATCTAGGATATTATTTTAATATAACTCCAATTTTGTTAGGCTGAAAGAAGAAAGTCATATACACCTACTGTAGGCTTGAGGGTGAGTAAATGATGGGATAATTTTCCTTTTTGGGTGAACTATTCCTTTAAAGGGGTGGTTCAGGATTTTGGACATCGGACCTCATTTCCAAGTTAGCCTGGGTGTTATTTATCAGTGGAGACAGTTTTCAAAAAATTTCACCCAGTCCTCCCAGTTGCATAGTTCGCCGGTGCTAGGCTAGCGCGAGTCAACGGTAACTGCTAGCCTGCCATTAAAACAGTTTTACCCACTCCACAGTACACCAAAAGCAAATAAATTATAACGCCAGACTATCGATGTAAATGTCTGTTGAGAGAATAATGTTAGAAATCAAACTACTCTTGCATCTCAATGATCGCATTACATTTACAGGAACTAGTTTCTCAGCAGCGGCGGAATTTTACTTTGCTCCGGTTAGTAGTACTGCGCTGAAAAGTAAACACAGAACAGAAGCGCACTACAGTCGGGACGTCTAGCTAGCTAGTAGTAGTCTCGGTTGCCTAGGTAACTTAATATCACTCCGCCGCTGCTGTAGACTGTGCTAATAAACACAGGGAACAAAGTATAACTATTGCAATGCGATGAAAGGGATTTCTAACATTATTCTCTCAACAGACATTTACATCGATAGTCTGGCGTTATAATTTATTTGCTTTTGGTGTACTGTGGAGTGAGTAAAACTGTTTTAATGGCAGGCTAGCAGTTACCGTTGACTCGCGCTAGCCTAGCACCGGTGACCTATGCAACTGGAAGGACTGGGTGAAAAATTTTTGAAAACTGTCTCCACTGATAAATAACACCCAGGCTAACTTGGAAATGAGGTCCGATGTCCAAAATCCTGAACCACCCCTTTAAGTTCACCATAACACAGTAGGTTGTATACATTAATGTGTTTGATTCACTGACAAGAACCAGCTCATAATAGTCAGTTGTTCTGGAATCAGACTGCACTGGTCATGCAGCATGGTTATGAGTCATTAACAACTCATTCATAAGTTGTTCATTTGGGAATCACAAAATACCCGGATGACCTACGTACTACATTTGCCAAAATGCATGCACTACTTCTGACTTAACCTTCATTTTCCAATGTGATGAATGAACCAATGGTATTACATCTGCAACTTTTAACTTTCTAACTATTCCTTGACTCGTATTTTGATCACTGTCAAAAAAAATCATTAAAAACTGAATAAAAAAAAAAGTCAATTTGAGAAAGTGACAATGTAGTGTTCTAGAAATGTCAACTGCCACTAAGTAGTACACGGGATTCATTAGTGTAGTAGACTAGTATTCCAAACATACCCAGTGAAATGATACAGCCTAACAAATAAAGCCCACCAGCCTTGTTTCTGGGCATGCCGAGAGGAGAATTGATCTGTTGTACCATGTGTGCGGTGGCAGAGGCCTGCCATGATGGCGAGGGTTCAAACACTATCGATTCCTCAAGGGCCATGGGAATTGGCAGACCGAGCAAAAGCTGGATAAGTACTTCATGCCCCAGCAGCTAAGCTAACACTATAGTCTAGACTATCTACCTCCAAATATACCACTTGATTGTTTGGTTAAGCTGGTACCTGCGCTGAAACATTTAGAGTCTTCTGAGTTAATTCCTGAGGAATGGGCAAAGACAAACGGTAATGAAAGGGTTTATGCATCACTTTGTTTGACTGATTCGTAGAACATGTTGCATGTTAGAAAGATACACCACCGAGCAAAAGCGTAAATCTCTAATCTTCTGTAATCTTTTAACATGATAAATTTAGTGAATTAATTAAGGTAATGACTGAAATCAATAGCAGTTCATAATTACTTTCAGGGGAAAAGGCCTCAAGTGTATATGGCCTACTAATTAACTGAATTCCACAGTGGTTTGGGTGTTAAATTGCCTTTATTCTTGACTTTCTTTGAAGGAAAAAAAACTGAAATGTCAAGATCGAAGAGCTCTTGATAGATCCCATATGTGAAACAAAACAGAACGGAACCAATCTTGTTTAAGAAAAACACCATATTCATTTCAGAAATAAAAAGGGGTCTTGACAAACCAAATCTGTAGAGGTTCCTGTCCTTTCCTCTTTGAGCAGATGTTTTTATGTCCCACTGAAGTTTGAATTTAATTCTCTTTCATTGGTTAATCAAAAGGTCATTACCGGGTCATCTAACCCTTTCAGTCGTCCTTTCTTTATTGCTGTAATCTATTTGCGTCCTGCGCCCCAATCCTGCTGATCCACAAGAAACGGTCATTTCTTTTTGTGGCGTAACGTTAGTCATTTTTATAAACCTCTGAAAGGACGAGCCAGGTTTTGATCAGAGCAGAATGAGGATTGGCGTGTCGGAGGAACCATCAGTCACAATTTCATACATGTTTAAAACACGCAACATGGACGTGATGGATGTTCTTCCCCAGCAAACTCATCGGTGAACTTCCACAGCAGTCGGCAGATGAGAAAGATCCATTATCTCTTCTCGTTGAAGGTCGGCCAAACGGATGCGGCCCACATCTCGAGAAAACACCCCACGTGGTTGAGGCAGAGCAGAAAACATTTCCACTCACCTAACAGGTCTCTCCAGGAGAGCGAGATTTCTCATTTTTGCGGCTGACAGCTTCTCTGCGGTCGTAGGCGCCCCTCTTGCTCCGGGACTCTCGCGGTTAGGTGCTCCATTCCAACTCTGAAGACTTCTGCCGGTATTTTATCAAGTGCAAAAACCTGCCAAACACACAAACGGAGAAGATTCGAGGCTGCCGCAAGTTCAGCGTGCTTCGAAAGAATGATTGTGCCCTTGTCCAAAGTAAACTCAATTTCAGACTTGGACAGCCTGTGTAATGAAGCCCAGAAAGAGAGCGGTCAAGATAGAAAGCAAAGAGAAATGGAGAACACAATAAGACTCCACTGATGAGTCGAAAGTGAAGATAGAAAAGAGAAAGTGATCGAGCCTTCAAGTGAAGTACATCAGGTATTTTCTTTGACCCCGCTTGTACGGATACAACCGACACCTGGTTTAATGAAAGTAAAAGTGTCAAAGACTCTCCAATAGTTACCTATAGGCGGTCAGCGGCGACGTTGCATCCGTTTTCACAAGCTGCAGTGTACATGAACCGGTAATAAATATTTATCTCCTAATAGCATCAGTGCATTTTCAAAGGGAATGATGGATTCCCCTGTCTTTGGCCACCTTGAAAAGCCGCCTCATGAATATTTAACATGCTCCTCCAAACAATTTTCACATTTTGTCATTGTTAATAATGCATGCCATCAAACATTCCACAAGCTTTTTTTTAACCCATAGATGCATGTGTGAGATTATAAATTTAGGAAGGAACCCCCAACTATGCATTTCTTACATGCACTAAACTGAACAGAGGAACTACATTTTGCATCTAGATTACTGTACACGCATGTTTCCACCGGCAAGTCACGTAATATCACACTTTGTACATTGCACATCCATTTGCACAGCAGTTTTTAGTTTTTTGGGGGTGTTTTTGCCTCGGGACCAGGAGAGAGATGCTTTTTTGTACAAAAGCCATTTTGATGAAGCCAAGCCTCCCTCACCCAGAGCAGCTGTCCCCCAAATTACCTCTCTGGTGCGTTAGCAAGAGGTCTTTGGCAGATTCCATCATTGGCACTGACAGAAACACCATGGTAACCCAGCCAAAGGGGAAACCATGCAGAAAAATATGGAAATTGCCACTTAAAGCCGTCCATCGGCCCCCTTGTCAGCATTCGGGCCTCTGCACTCTCGTATTGTCTAGCGCTTGTATCTGTTTGTCCATCGTCCAGAAACAGCACTCAACTCCACTCCAGGCGCTTTTTGTGACATCGCAGTCAGGCACGAAGAGTGTGAAATAGCTCTGAAGTGTGTTTTGACAACCTTATTGCTGCGGTCAGAGAGATGGGGGTTCAAATGTGGGGCTGGCTAACAACTTATCTTAGCAGAGCAGACCCCCTGTTTTTCAGGAGAATAAGAAGCGGGTAACTGCTGGTAACAACGATACTTATATTTATGCCTGTGCCTATGCCTGTGATTTTAATTCGATTTTGAATTACAAGGTATTTTCTCTCTCAAAAGTTTTGCTTATTTTTGAAATCCTAAAACTCCACATTTATTTGTAAAGGGTTTCTAACAACACATATTTTCAAAACTGCTTTACAGAAAATGCATGTTTCAAATATTAATCCACTGTGAATCTTTTTTAGTGTACATGTGGGCTATACGTTAGCCCTTTTTCAGCGCTGAGAATCAATTCATATAGAACGTTCGGCCAATATTCCTGTTTCTTCAGACCTAAATGGCTGGTCACACATAAAGATACAACTGCAAAATGAAAAATATGCGGTTTGGGGTTCAATATGCAGTCGTGCTTTAAATTTCCCCAGTGTAAATTCAAAAAGACATCCACTTTCTTTAGAAATAAACAGCATAAATTCATAAATAAATGCTGCCTCATTTGGTTGAGCAAAAGCCAAAAAGCTATTCAAAATGACTTTTTTGCAACATAATGGGCAAGGGCAGACGGATGGCTGTATATGGAACAACTTCAGCTGTGTAAATGTATTTGTCAGGGGTCATATTTATGAGTATTATCAACAGTTCCATCCTAATTACCGGCATCATCACGGGCCATTGCTACCAGTGTGGTGCCCTCAAACACAATCCGTCTGTCCTGTGACACCAGGGATAATTTTGATATAGCACGTAATGAGTGAAACGGAAAAAAAAAAACGGGACCAAGAGAGGGAGGCCAGCTCGAACAGCGCAAACAGATAAACAGAGACCATAATGGCAGGAAGCCGGCTCCAAAAAAGGTCCCCTATGTTTGTATGTAATGCAATCTAATAATTAGGATCAAATTCCATTAACGGAGGCCTGTCTTCAGCAAAAATTCTGCTTCATTAGAAGGAACGAGCAGCCCGCACCCCTCCCAAACTCAAATGCGCACCCACGCGCATTTTGCCTGCATGCCCTCCGCATCATACGCAATGCACTGAAACTGTCAGGTATAAATTTCACCTTGTGCATCTCCCAGCAGCCTAATTACCATGCTAATGAACAACTAAAAGCTGCAAATTAGGATGGGAGTAGCATTGGGGCTGTACCACTCTCTGCCTCCCAGTACCACCAGGATGAAATAAGCACCGCAGCTGGAAAGTAACAGGTCATTCTATGGTAGAGGAACTGGATTTATGAGCCAAAGGATCTAAGGGCCCAACCGGTGATCAGGTTTCAGCCCAAACAAGCCACCGTTGAAAAACCTAACTCTAATTTGATTGGTCTAGTCCAGATTTATGGACTAAGACAAAGATTAATTACATCAAGGATCAAGGATCAAGGATCTAGCCAAGAATGTGTTTGTCGAAAACAGAGCATGTGGAGTCAAGACTGAAAGCATGTAAACAGAAATGTAAACAAGTTCTTATTTATCTCCAGTTTATTTACTGCTGATCTTACATCTCTCCACGGAGTTTGTGTCGAAAAATAATTAGCATTTCACGGTTTCTCACAGTCAGAGAACCAGGAAACATCAACAGAGAGGGAGGCTAATGTGTACTCTGCCAAAGACTTCCAATTTTATGTAATCAATATATCAAAACTACTTAAAATTAACCAATACTGTAGCAATTTGTGGTACAGACATGGTATCATTTGGTAAAACCATTATATGGCATCATATCATATACAATACCGTATAAAAGTTTGGGGTCGGTAAGATTTTTTTTAAATGTTTTTTAGAGAAGTCTCTAATGCTCACTAAGGCTGCATTTATATGATCAATACAGTAAAACAGTAATATTGTGAAATTGAATCATTTAAAATAACTGTTTTATCTTTTATTATTCCTGTGATGCAAAGCTGAATTTTCAGCATCATTACTTCAGTCTTCAGTGTCACATGATTCTTCAGAAATCATTCTAATATGATGATTTGTTGCTCAAGAAACATTTCTTACTATTATCAATGTTGAAAACAGTTGTGCTGTTGTTATACATTTTGAAAAACATTTATCTGAAATAGAAATCTTTTGTAACATTAAGAATGTCTTTTCTGTGACTTTTGATGCTATATATATATATATATATGTTCACAAATTTGGGGTCAGTAAGACCTATTTAAAAGAAATTACTTTTATTCAGCAAGCATCAAAAGTTACAGAAAAGACATTCATAATGTTACAAAAGATTTCTATTTCAGATAAATGTTTTTCAAAATGTATAACAACAGCACAACTGTTTTATATATATATATATATATATATATATATATATATATATATATATATATATATATATAATACTTCAATATATCAATATAACATAATACTTCAAAGAACACAATATTACCATAGTAAACCATTAAGTGTTTTTGTAGTGTTTTAATAAAAAGCATCTTTACCTGCAGTATAGTCATTCACAAGCTGCATGTACAGGTTTTGATCTTAAAGAGGTTAGTTCACCCAAAAATGAAAATGATGTCGTTAATTACTCACCCTCATGTCGTTCCAAACCTGTAACACCTTCGTTCATCTTCAGAACACAAATTAAGATATTTTTGATGAAATCCAAGAGCTTTCTGATCTTAAAGGGGTCATATAATGCCATTTTTGTACAAGCTAATATGATTCTTTAGGGTCTAAATTAAAAGTTTGTAATATACTTTAATTAAAAATTCTCATTAGTATTGTAAGAAAACACTCATTTTACCTGGTCAAAAACAGCTCTGTTTTCAGCACTCCGTTCAAGTGCATGTGTCTTTAAATGATAATGAGCTTTGCTCACCCGCCCCTCTGTTCTGTGCGTACACCGGTTGTAACACAATAACACAATAACCATAATGCGTTGTTCATTATAAACGTGGGATTATGAATTATATTGAGAACGTCGTACATAGAAAACATGCCGTAATGTACCTGAGTGTAAAAATAGCTGCATTCATCATGAAGCGTGCAAGCGATTTGCAAAGATTAATATAAAGCTTAATAAAACATTACACTCACTTCAGTTCTTCTGGAGGTGCAGCAGGAACACGAAGTTGGTAAGATCCTTTTTTTCAGGAACAGCTTTTAGCAAAACCATCTTTATACTGACCTCGTTTGTAAAGCAGTCTGGTGTGTGAAATGATTCGCGCAAACATGAAAGCATGGACGTTGATCGTGGGGAATATTCCCTTCAAAAACAAAACTCAACCACTGCGTATTCAGCGGTCCGGATTTAGGAACATCAGCATGACTGCTGTGTTCCTTATTACTGTACACCCAAGAACAGAACACCACAATCACTTAGACGCCATTCTGCTCAGTGCTCCAGCTATCAACAATGACGTGCCGGTCCGCGCGGACTATGATTGACAGCTCGCTCACGAGCGAGGGCGGGGCTGTGTTGAAACGCTACTGTCAATCAACAATCGTGGGAGGGGCGTCGATTTGGTGACGTCACAAAATCGAACAGCTTGATTTGAGTTGGGGGGAAACATAAAAGAAGATTTAAAAAAAAACACTGGATGGATTTTTAGCATTTTATGATGGTTGTGTACAGGCACTGCCAACACACATTTCAGTACAATCAACTTGTAAAAGTGCATGTACCATTATATGACCCCTTTAAAACAAAGACCTTCTTTATCAATGGAAAATGACAGGATGCATTTCCAGATTTTCTTTCAATTGATCCAAGGAAAATATCCACTTCATCCAGCGCTCCTTTTGTTCCCCTGAATTCTGAAAAATTGAGAAAACAAAAAAAAGGTATGCTAGATTCATGAAAATAGTTCTACTAGAATTTAATCTAATAAAACATATCTAATAGATCTCACAACAGCATACAATTTGTCATGGGGCACCAAAGTTTAAGACATTAATATTTAATCGGAACTTGAAATAACTCCTTTTGCTTTGGTAAAGCAATAGATTGGCAAACTTCATTGCATTAAACATTACAGAACAGATGTAATCTCACTCTAACACACACACATACACGTACATACAGCTAAGCTGCATGAATACAGCTTCCCTGGGATAAATGTCAAAACAGACATAAAATGTGAGCGGATGCAAATTCGCATCAGTCTCATTGGTCGGGTTGATCCGTTCACGATTTACAGGGTGATTCAAGCAGCGCAATGCTCACAGTGAATTACGGTGACAGAGATTCAAAGAAAACAACTGTAATCCTTGTGAAGTGTCGCACTGCATTTGTGGCGGAGCATGTGAAACAACACCGATGTTCTTTTGAAACCATTTTGTTCACAATTGAAGGTATTGCATTCTCTGTAATAAGAACAAGCCACCATGCTGTCTGCAGCAACCGAATGTTTTGTATCTTGTTTACAGCGAGGAAAAAAAGTACTTGTTTGAAATCAACAGCGGAGACATGGCCTCACTGTCACTCGAGTGCCAAGTCCCCCAGTAAATCAATTACAAGTGTATTTGCATATGTTGACGTTTCACAGGAGTGGGATGTGAGAGGGTTACAATCTACTCTCTCGGGGAACCCGTTTGTGGGGAAATAGAAAGAAGCTGTCAATGTACAGGCATGTAAGATTATGATTTGCATAGCCATGATTCGCATTAACCATGTTGCCTTAGCAGCAATTATACGCCACTATACCAGTTCAAAAACACTGACAACAAAACACATTGTCACATCTCAAAAGTGCTGTTTTCTTGCATTTTAATAGCTGTATGGGTTCATAGTAAAACAAGTTAGAGAACACACCTACATAAACTGAGAAAACTGTGAGCCTTGTGCTGCTTCTGGATCAATAAAATCCCTTTACGCCCATATCTCATTGTCATAGCAGCTCAGCCAACTGTGTAAGTCACCAAACTGTGTGATTTCATCTCAGAATTGGATTGAATCGGTTTTACACCGCCTAAATCCACGCTGGGGAGAGTATTTAAGTTTGGGCAGAACTCAGGGACTCAAATAAATGAGGTTCAGGAAGCCTTGATTTAAACTAAGAGTCCCATTGATGCTAATTACTCTCCTTAGTTATTTGCCACTGGTAAAGCCTGTGATGTGACTTAACATTCCCCATTGACAGTAAAATAAGCTGCTTCTTTCTTTTTTGTATGATTGTGACATATTCGGCCTTCCCACTCCATCAGGGCGGGAACCCAGTCACTGTTGTGCAATCGTTTGAACTTGAAGTGATAGTTCAACCAAAAATTACGATTTTGCCATAATTTACTCACTCTCATGTCGTTTCAAACCTGTATGACCTGATTACTCAAGAAAACACAAGACAATATTTAAAAAAATGTTTCAACTTTTCATCCATACAAAGAAAGTCAACAGGGTCCAACTTTTTTTTAAATATCTTCTTTCCTGTTTCACAGAATGAAGTCATACACTAAAAGGTTAAATGTGTAACAATGTGAAATGTGTAATAAAATAAATTAAAATAAAGTTTCACACTCATCTCATTTTCCATTGTTCAGACAAACAGCTCATCCCAACTTAAACTGCCAACTTCTGGGTTAGTTGAGCCGCTAAAATAGACAGAATTCTGCTTCATGCTGCTAGCGATGAAGAAATTACACACTTCACCTTTAAATAAACATCCCCTCTCTTGTTGTTGTTAGCAAGCACAAGTCTTTGTTTGGTTTATGAGATAAGTACCACCTTCTGAATAGCATGAAAAAACAGGTTTTGATCGCTGTCGGTCCACACAAAACTGTACATTTTGCCCCTTGATGCTGTTAGCAAACTAGTCTGCAAACTCTTCAAACAAGCCCCTAATGTAATTGTCCACTTTGTGGCTTAAAGCTGAATCTTGCAGTGTAAGGAAAATTGTTCAGTTTATTGCCGGTCAGGGGTCAGCGTCAGTCATATTCTGTTTGGCAGTTTGTGCTAACAGCTTTGTTGTGAAACGGCGAGAGGGCAAGCAAGAGATCAGGGCCCTCATCGCAAAATTGTTTACTCGTACCAAAAAAAAAAAAAAGATAGACTTCATGGGAAACCCTCAGGATTTCAGGGCACTCAAGCTAGAACATAGCTGTAATGTTCCAAACATTTTACTTAAAGTTAATAGGAATACCTGAGATTTCAGAAAAGCCATTTGCCAACAAAAAAAGAATTTATCAAATAATAAAGAGTACCTACATAATGTATTAAAGTGTTCTATTGTGGAAAAAAAAGCATGATTTCATAAGGGTTGTATGCCTAAAATTGAAAACCTTGAATCCACAGGAAGTACTTACTGAACGTTCAGGACAGCTATGCTAGTTTTCTTAGAATAACAGAATCAACCATGATAAATATGTTCATCAGTCTATAGTTTCCTTATAAAAAGCTCCTTTATGTTTGAGCATACCGACCCTTCAGTACGATTCTGCGAATCCAGCAACAAGAGCACAAAGACAGCTGGACTCATGATCTGGCAGATTGTGGGCCGACCGTAGCCACATGTGTTCTCAAAATTACTTCATCATCATTCATTTTCAGAGAATTGCCATATATTTCATCAGCTAATGGCTTGCTAATGTCAGCAAAATTAGAATTGAGGATGAGGGCATTTCAGGACTGCACTAATGTCTGGTTGGGGTTAATCAAAGGTTAGCATGAAGATGCTTTGGCGTTTGACACGGTAGCTATGCATTAGCTGGGCATAAAGCATGTGGCGAATCAAGCCGGGGATGACAAGAACAGCTTTGCAAGACAGATCAGCACAATTCCCTGCAAACAGGACAGGACGAGGGTTTGAACTAGCTTAGCCCAAACTACATCTGCTGGAGTAGGCTATAGTGGCTAGCAAAGGTGATAAAGCAGTTCCTCCAGGGATTGTTTAATCTATCCACCCTCTCAGCACCGTTCAATAACTGGAAGGCCCATCCGTTTGTTCGTTCATTACCAGCAGAGAGACAGGGAGGGACGGACTCCAAGATTTTTTGTTCCAAATATTGAAACAGGGCCGAAGCTACTCTCAGCTATTAAAGTCTCAATGCATAAGTGGAAGTTCAGCTCACGCTGAAAGCCAAGGCAAATGGAGTGGATACTAAGCCTGCTGAAATACAGTGAATTTGAGTTGGCTGCTAGAAGTGATTAATGGACGTGCCGTCTCGGAGAGGACGAAGGATTACTGCGCTGTCTAGTAACAAGTGATTACTTGCTACGGAGGTGAGTCTTCTTTATTTATCCTCATGTATCATCTAACACTTCTTTAATGAAGACTTGACAGGGTTGTTTCAGAGTCTGAAGGCAAAAGATGAAAGTGTTGAGGAGGAATATATCCCAGCCATGATTTTGTGCCAGCGGTCAAAGGTTAAATCGGCTAAGCAGCAGAAGTCAGACAGCGGGGCAGCTTTGTCGTTTAGGTCCAATGGCGTGAATTATGGCCAGTCACCATTGATTAAGTTTCTCTTTAAAAATACTGCACAAGGATCTGGAAGGCAGGGGCTCTCCTTCAGAAGGAAGGAGAGTGAATTCCCATTTCAGAACATGGATGTAAAATTCCCAAAATCAATCAGTAAACTTCTTGCACTTGGTTTCCAATACCCATACCTGAGAATTAGGTTTTGGGTTAGAGTTAGAGTTAAAGTCTTCAAGGTAGAACTGCATCTCTGAGTGCAAAAGAATACAATAATGGTTAGTAACAATATTAGAAGCTACATGGCTATACCTTAAAAGACAATGAGAAAAGTATCCAAATCCCGCTTGTTTTAGAGGAACAATTTGGCAAAAGCAGGCAATTCTAAAAAAGTGTGTTTGACCCTTTACTCTCAATAAATTTGGGAAGATGTGCTCTGAAACGATGTATAAACATAATCAGAGTCTGTTATTGTCTTTTGCAAACTCCACTCTGAAGAGCTTGCACATTAACACTGTTAGAAAGCATGTATTAAACAGGAATCCAAAAAAAAGCTAGCACACACTTCATCATGAGTGATACACTGTTATTCACAGTGCTGTGCTGCCCCCTACCAGGTCTGCTGGGTACTGCAACACTATAAGCTGAATGGAGAAGATAACAATGAACCATAATCCAGTGGTCCTGTTTCCCTCTGAATGCATTAAACAGCCACAATCAATTTGGGAGATACCGATGCACATCACCTAGATTGCAGCAAGCCCCCAGCTGGTGGAATAGCAAACATGTACCATTATTTATAGCATTCTGGTGAAATGCATTTGAGTTAGAGCCAGGTAAAGCACAAATGTGAATTGATCTGGGCAATCACATTGATGAATGAGGGAAGAAAAAAGCCTGGGATTTCAATGCCAAAAGCTCCTACTTCTGGTGCTGCCCTCTTTGCTATGGGTTTAAAAGACAATGCTTAGGGAGCCCCATCTGTAGGGCCACAATGCAGTTTAACTTAAGCAATTTACTGTACACAAAATCAGTCCCTATAGAAAAACCGGAGGTTAAGTGCCTTACTTCAAGGCCAAAATTGTATTAGGGTAGGATTGTGATCCCTGGAACTCCTGAGTTGCTTAGGTACATCTAACTGGGAGTGAACGTACAACCTTACTGATCTGTATCTACCAACCCTTCCTCCCGTTTCCACCACCTTCATAACTCTTCAAGAGACTGTTGCATAGCTAGACAGCCACCCATGGGCAGAATTAGATTTTTATGGGATCCAGGGCTGTTTTCTGGCCTGTCCAAATCCTAATCTTAACTCGTAAATGAGAAACTGCTTGCAGCAACTATAAATCTTACTTGAAGGAGAGAGGTTTTGAGGAGGGGGGAAAAATCTCTTGTTAAAATCTCTGGCTATCAAGACACCATACGAGTGCAGAAAATGAAAATATTCCAGTAGCACTTGGAAGCTTTATAAGGAAAACTTTATCACTTTGTTTGCACATTAAATAAGTTGATAATTGCATTCATTCGTGCTGTCTTGAATACTTCAAGTGTTCCCATGTGCAGATGACCATGAAGCAAGATTAATCGTTGAACAGTCTGATTAAAGAACCAAAGGCTTCTCCATCTCCAGGCCTCCTACACACATCCTTTTACTTTGTTCATCTTAATCTACAAAACAAAAGTGAAAGCACTTTCATTTCCTTCGACCAAAAAAACTTTTGGAAGCAATGAAGATTTTTAATTCAAACAGAACAAGGCTGCAATCTGTAAACCATGCCATGGATTACTAAAACGTCCTTTGTTTTCTCTCACACAGGAAAGCAACAGATGGACTTTCTAGTTCAGTCCATCGACTTCACAATGGAAAAAAAAGCCTGTTGTTTTCCCTCTCCACTGATGACTCGCTAAGTGAGAGGCTTTCATGCCGTCTGTGTCCCTTCTCCCTGGGTGAATGTCATTGCATTAGGACCCTTCAGAGTGGATCAATCGTACCACATGACATACATCAAGTGGACAATTAACTCTGGTCTAACATTGAGTCCCCTGAGGATGCTGGACAAAGAGGCTTACAATTAGGGTTGATCTCCAGTGAAATATGCATGGTGTGCTGCAAAATACTGATCTGAGAGCAGCTTATATAGTTAAACTTGAACCTCATTACAAAAAAATGACAAAGCTGGTTTGACATCAGTGGCAAAGGGCAGACTATGACAATTTACGAGGTAAACATGACTCTGAAAGCTGATCGCTGAGCACTATCTGTTAAAACCGATAGTGGTGCAATAATTCAATCCGCTATGACCGCACCATAGCTCCTGATGGAAGGTCCGTCATTCCTGGTTCAGAGCACAAGCCATATTTCTTCATGAACTGAAAGAGCATCAGATTATGAGTGGAAGCAAAATAGAAATCTGACATGAGAGAAGGCAGCAGAGATACGAAAGAAACAGAACAGCTTCAAATCAAAGCCCAAAGGAAAGCCAGACTAAATTCCCTTTCACATGACTTGCATCAGGCTTTCACTGTAACATGCCTGTTGAAAAAAGCAGATTCAAATATATCAGTGTTTCCCAACCCTGTTCCTGGAGGCACACCAACAGTGCACATTTCTGATGTTTCCCTTATCTAACCCATACATTTCTGGTCTTAAGAGTCTCTACTGTTGAGCTGATTAGTTGAATCAGATGTGTTTGATTAGAAATATGTAGTGTTGGTGTGCCTCCTGGAACAGGGTTTGGAAACAATGTAGACTAAGGTGTTTTGCAGGTCTTTCCTAGTTTAAGCTTGTTTAGAGGGCTTCACAAGGTGGTCTTTAGCAGGTTTAGATAATCAGACCATCTGAAAAGTATCCAAAAACGCAGGCTGAGAGACCAACTAACCATTTTAGCCTTGTTTAAGCAGTTCTTTCAGCGAGGATAGTATCATGAAAATGTGATGTTATGAGACTCCTTGCTAGCAAGAAAGCTGGAAGTGTGCACAGTAAACGGTGAAAAGATAAACAAAATCATTGTTTACCTTCAACTGCCATTTACATGAATGGAAATGCTAACTGACAACCTTTCCGTTTTGTTCCCTGTAACTTAGCGCTTCACTCCTTAGTCATGTGAAAGCGCATTTAGACTTATTATACATGAGCAGTAGCAGAAAACGCAAGAAATAAGACTGAGAATTTAGTGTTTGAGTCAAGGATAAATGTGGCACATGGTGAAATCCTCTAGGAGAATGTGATGTGGAGAGGAGGCAAAGAAAGAATAAAAGAAAAGTATGTCTTGAGAACAATGTAAAATAGATCAAGATACTCTGCGAGTCAGCCAGAGACGTACACCAACTATTTAACCTGTTCACTTCACTCAGCCACGGCAGAGTCCTTACATGACACCGTCGCTGATGCCTGGCCTGTTTGAAATCATCTTTATAGACTGGGACGCATCACCGTGGTAACGTCTGCCCGGCCACCGCTGTCACTCCTGGACAGAGGAGCCAGCGCAACTGAGAAGTGATTGCTTACACACACAGCAAACATTAATCACACACCCTCACAAACACACACACCGACAGCTCAGCAGCTGAAAGCGGTGGGGAGAAATTGGGAGGACAAGGAGAGATGGAGAGTGAGGCACAGAGAAAAAGAAGGTGCTTTAACAAAAGGGAGGGCATGAGTGCTGCAAGCAATGCTAATATCTCGTCTTTTACCGCAGCTTGGCTCAGACAAGACTCAACAGCAGAGATCTCAGAGCCCTGTCATAACAGCAGACCTAGGCCTGCACTAATGTCTTTACATTAAACACCATGTTCAACAAGGTCAGAATATGTACGAGCGGGGACAATGATTAATCACACTAAATGGATTATGGACCTCTAATTTTCATACGTCCACTGAATAGAAGCTAATTGAACGCAGTGAAGATAACATATGAAGCAAGACTGTAATAAGAATGAGCTTCCGTGCGAAGCAAATTGATTGCCATTATGAAACTATATAAATAATGGCAAAAAAAATTTGTCACTGAACGAGACTTAACTACAAATAAACAAAATAAAGTGCATGACTGAGTTCTGGCCTTGCTGTAACATTCGTAGACTTCAGATTCAGATATCTGTGTAATTGACTTTCACGGTAAAGCGATGCTTAATTAATGGGAATTCTGCTGTGCGTTTGTGGTGTTTATGGACCTTGACGAGAAGGATCGATACACAGGCACATGGAATCTGTATGAGGGGAATTGGCACTCTCCTGAGGAGTTTGGTAAGAAACATAGTCAATGCAAGTATGCAGACACGAATGATTCACATTGAATGGCAACACATTGAAAGCATTCTTGTTGTTGTTGTTGTTGTTTAACTGGAAAAAAAAAGCAGAAATGAAATATAATATATTAAATAAAAACTTGAAATATATTAAAAGTTTGCAGCCTTGGCAGCAACTAAAGTACTAAAATGAATAAAAAAGTAAATAAAACTATTTAAAAACTAATAAAAATTACAAAAGCACATAAAATGACTAAAACTTAACTGGAAACTGGAAACTATTTTTTTATTTTTTTATAAATACTATATATATATATATATATATATATAACTAAAAAAGACTAGTTAAAATTTAACTAATATTTTCATTACCGTTATACATACTTTACATCCATTCTTCACACACAAACCTCAAACTTTTTTTTTTTTTTGTAATTTCATCAGAACAAGCATCAAAATTAAAGATATATTTACGAGTAAGCTATATACAAACTTAACTATATCACTAGAGTGAATTAAATATCAATTCAATGTGACTAATTGTTAGACACAGTTGAGAAGCACAATTTTAAGGGCAAATACAAATAATTGATTTGCTTCAAAACCATCTACTTTACATGGCAACTTATTTTAATGTTAAACAGTAGTTATATGTTTTATGTCAGATCATAGTAGGTAACAGATAATCTAACATCCAATAGTTCTCGCAATTTGTTCCTCTAATGCTTTTTAAAACATGTAACAGGACAGCAATTTGTACCCTATTCATGAAACAAGGTGTCATATATACACCCACACAGACTGCTCATGGGCAAACAAACATCCTACATGCAGTAATCAAACAACACAAACAAAACTTGCACATGAGAGTTTTTGTAGAATCAAAGTGATGAAAACCTAGAGTGAAAAAGCACAACTCCAAAATTTGACTTCTGTTCCCTGACCACAGTGCCCACGTAGTCAGATTCAGTGGGCGACCGTCTCATACCCATCGAGGATGGAGAGAGAAATACATATTTAAAGCGATTTGCTGTCTGAATTCCATCATCCATCAAATTACCACGGGTATTCACGGTACAAGAAAATTGTGTGTTGACGCGTTGTTCTGCCCTGTAATCTGAGTGTGTTCCCAACCTGTCACATAAGAAATGTGAGTCACCAACAACGCTGCACACAATATAGTGCCCCTAATTACCGATGTTGCCCATTTCTTCCTGTCAGACGTGGCTGAAGAAACATCCCAACTCAGCTCACTCATACCGCTTCGTTTACATGCTGTTCTGGGACCAGCCGTAATTATCCAAAGCCTTAAACTATTACGAGACCTTCTGCAATTCTGACCGCGGATCAGATAGGAATGCGAGCCAACTCCCAGAGGGAGGCAGACTGGATCTTTTCTTTTCCTAGGGCTTAAGGTCAGTGGCGTTCTGCCTGACTGGCTCCAGGATTGGTGTGGATTTTTCATTATTCCACAGCTCCTGATGTGGAGAAGTGACAGTCTCAAGCCTGTCTCCGAGCCAATTTCTCAAGCCTACGGATGGAGCAGTGGGTCTGGTCTCGCACAGGAAAAAGGAAAATGTGTGGACCCATACACAAAAGAAATATATTTGAAATATATTTTGAGAGTATATTTTGGAATATAAGCAAATATTTGAAATTGGCCCAATAAATATATTTCACACTTAACATCATATATTTTTGTTATATTTCAGAATATATTTCAATGTATTTTTTTCTGTATGGGTCCCCAAAAGTGTCAAAAATATATGTGGCATATATTCCAAATACATTGAAATATATTCTGAAATATAACAAAAATATATGATGTTAAGTGTGAAATATATTTATTGGGCCAATTTCAAATATTTGCATATATTCCAAAATATACTCTGAAAATATATTTCAAATATATTTCTTTTGTGTATGGGGACAGAGAATGGAATGGAATGGATAGAGAGAGAGAGAGAGAGAGAGAGAGAGAGAGAGAGAGAGAGAGAGAGAGAGAGAGAGAGAGAGAGAGAGAGAGAGAGAGAGAGAGAGAGAGATGAATGTGACAATATGGCTATTACTTTGTGAAAGGTCGACTGTGATATGTGCTCATCAGGTCCCATGACCCTCTGTTGATACTGCCCAGTAGAGCAGTATCTAAGTGCTTGATGTGTGCCATTTTATTTTACTAATGGACAAAAATAAAGGGGTTGAGTGTGTGGGTCGGGTTTTGTCACTGTATCCAAATATCCCTGCAAAGCTAGCAAAATCTCAAATTACTTACATTGTGAGGAAAACATCTTAATTAAAAGACGAAATAATTAGGTCTGCCAATCAATTACATTTTTTTAAAGCAAATTAACGACATAATATGTAGTATAGTTGATTGAATTAATCATAAGTATCAATATTTAATACATTTTTTAATTGCATTATTTTGTTTATAATGAATTGCTGTAAATTAACATTCAATCAAAAATAAACAACAGCACACCAGCTCAAGACACACGACGACACTCAAAACTGTCCTGTTACTGTAGCTATCATTACAACAACAGCATATCTTGGTTCTGTGAAAACCAATATTACTCAAGTATGGTGCAGAAACCTAGACATCCATTTTTAGGCCTTCCCGCTCAGGTCTCTCCAGCGCTGGAAAGCTTTTCTACTATTAACACTGGTCCTAAAGCTCTTGCCTGATCTTAACCCTTCTTTTCCCAGTGAAATTCCTCTGACCTTATCTCTTTTGTAATGTCTCTCAGCCAGGGGCGTAGCCAGGACATTATTTCTGGGGGGGCCAGCTTGGGCCAGTCTTTTATTTGGGGTGGCACTTGATTGTCAAAAACTACTATTTTAAAACTCACTCAGAGTAGCGGTTTTCCCGCGGCTCGTCAGGCCATAAACAATGGATTGAACTTCCTTATGGACACTAATAATGTCTTATTGATAATCCATGTTATTGGGATGGGTGCTTAGATCAGTGGTTCTCAAACTTTTTACACCAAGTAGACTACCACCTCAGAAAATATTTGGCTCTCCAAGTACCACCATAATGATCAATATTAAAATACAGTAGCGTAGTAGGCCTAACTATTCAGCTACAGTTATGCACAGCTAAAAAAAACAGGCAGTTTTATTTATAATAAGAATATGTATTGTTGTCAGCCACTTTAAACATTGTAACAACACAGTTTTAACATCAACACTGCACTGTGTGCACTGTTACACAGGTAATTTTTTTTAAAATGTATAAAATGTCATCATAATTTCTCACTGTTTTGTAGCGTTTGCTGCTGCTGCCTTCACCGGCGCTTTCAAAGTTGCTGCTGTTGTGTTGTTAGCAGCACTAGTGCTTGGTTCACTCTCATCCTCTTCAGTTCTTGTATTTGAAACATTCTCCTCCTGATCCAAACTTTTCTTGCCAGATTGAAGCCACAATAGCAGTTTTGAACTTTTAATAATTTAATAATCCACCTAACATTCATTTATATTTAACCTTTTCACACACTTAGTTAAGTTTAAAAAAAAATCAGCTGCTCCCAAGCGTAAGCTTTTCAAGGCGACCGTTATAGATCGTATCACTTTGTTTCCATGGTGACGTGTCGTCACACGACCACAACCACTCAATACATACTGATGTAAATATACAAAATATTCACAAATTTGTTAGCTAAAGCATTGAATCGCCTTTATAATGATCACGTTAGTTGGGAAAAAAAAGCACAGTTTGAATTTAGCAGTTGATCACGTTCTACTCACACCGGTGAGATCGAAATTCAGTGTTTCCTCTGCGTAGGGACCTTAACATGAGACGGGGATTTTTTAGTGCAAATGACAGAAAGACACAATATGAATTGTCATTTTTAGGCGATAATTTATTTATGTAAACCATGGCATTTTAAGTGCAATATTCAATTTATTTTTCATAATTGTCTTTTTGTTTGTTTGCTGAGTGAGTTTTCAAATCTGCGTCACTCATCGGCGAAAGGTGGAAATAGAGTGTTTTAGTCTGTTATAAACAAAGCATGCACACCTACAAATAAACGCCGACACAAAGTATGACGCTCTCTTCTATACTCACTCTAACGGTATAATTATGTATCTTCCCCTGTGGCTCAGTGGTGAAATCTAAGCTTTTTAGCGCCAGAGACCCGTGTTCGAATCCCGGCTCTGGCGGCAGATGAGCTTTCTTACGTACAGAAAGCGAATCCGCCCCTCGCGCCCTCCTGTTCACTCGGCGGGGGTCGAGTATTTATTTCTGAGTATTTATTTAAACTCAGGAGGGTTTTTTTCTTTAAATTAAATTTATTTCCCCCCTCCTCAGACTGGGGGTGGGGCCGTGAGTTTGGGGGGGCCGGCAGGGGGGCCGAGCCTTGACCAGTGGTGGCCGTGGCCCCCCCTGGCCACCACGTAGCTCCGCCCCTGCTCTCAGCCATCTCTCTTTCAACAATCTTTATTCAAATCTCCCTCTCTCCTCCCCTATCATGAGTGGACATGCCCCCTCCTGCTGATTGGCTACAAGTGTGTTGAGGCGCTCTGTCCGATCCACTTTCAACAGCATTTCACAGAAATCACTTACTGTACCTTTAAAGGGTTAGTTTACCCCCCCCCCCCCAAAAAATTATCCCATTCTCAAGCCATCCTAGGTGTATGACTTTCTTCTTTCAGCACAACACAATCGGAGTTATATTAAAAAAATATCCTGGCTCTTCCGAGCATTATAATGTGAGTGAATGGTAACTTAGCCCAAAAAAAGCACATCCATTCATCACAAAAGTAATCCATATGACTCCAGGGGGTTAATAAAGGCCATCTGAAACGGAGTGATACATTTTTGAAAGAAAAAATGCTTATTTATTTATAACTTTATAAACTAGAATCACTGGCTTCCAGTAACAGCCGTACGCAAGTCTAGTTCTGGCCAAAGAGTGACCTCTGACCCGACGCATGACGTATTGACGAATGCGGAAGCGCAGATGGTAGACCAAAACTAAACACCGGTCACGAATTAGAAGTCCAAAACAAGAATTTTTAAAGAGAAGTGTTGGATGAGCTTGAGTTTGTTGCCCTATTTGTTTGAACCGCAAGAGGAGTCTACTCTCACCTAAGCTTACGCTACTCATACATCCTACGTCATGCGTCAGGTCAGAGGTCACTCTTCAGCTGGAACTTGATTTGCATACGGCCATTACCGGAAGCCAGTTGTTATAGTTTATAAAGTTATAAATATGTGTGTGTGTGTGTGTGTGTGTGTGTGTGTGTGTGTGTGTGTGTGTGTGTGTGTGTGTGTGTGTGTGTGTGTGTGGGTGGGTGGGTGGGTGGGTGGGTGGGTGGATGGATGGATGGATGGATGGATGGATGGATGGATGGATGGATGGATGGATGGATGGATGGATGGATGGATGGATGGATGGATGGATGGATGGATGGATGGATGGATGGATGGATGGATGGATGGATGGATGGATGGATGGATGGATGGATGGATGGATGGATGGATGGATGGATGGATGGATGGATGGATGGATGGATGGATGGATGGATGGATGGATGGATGGATGGATGGATGGATGGATGGATGGATGGATGGATGGATGGATGGATGGATGGATGGATGGATGGATGGATGGATGGATGGATGGATGGATGGATGGATGGATGGGTGGGTGGGTGGATGGGTGGGTGGGTGGGTGGGTGGATGGATGGGTGGGTGGGTGGGTGGGTGGTTGGATGGGTGGTTGGGTGGATGGGTGGTTGGGTGGTTGGGTGGATGGGTGGTTGGGTGGATGGGTGGGTGGGTGGGTGGGTGGGCTTTTTTGGGGCTTCAAAATCTAAGTTACCATTCACTCACATTATAAAGCTTGGAAGAGCCAGGATATTTTACTCCGATTGTGTTTGGCTGAGAGAATAAAGTCATATACATCTAGGATTGCTTGAGGGTGAGTAAATGATGGGATCATTCTAATTTTTGGATGAACTAAACGGTTCTTTATATTATTCAAATGTTCTTACCATTAAGAAAAAAATCGTTCTTTTATGAGCGGTTCGCTGAAAGGTTCTTTGAGGAACCAAAAAATGGTTCTTCTGTGGCGTGAAAACCCCCTTTCCGAACCTTTATTTTCAGGAGTTTAGTTAGATAGAAAACATCATTAGCTCAGAATATAAACAATATAAGATAATGGAAAGTCCCCATGATAGAAAAGCATTTTTGTGCGAGTTTGAATGGGGTAAGGATGAGAGTGAGAGGGGTTAAATAAATGAGAGAGAGGGAGGTTAAATAAATTAAAACAAATTTGGGACAGAGCAGATTTAACTTCTAAATATAACTGTTTATAACTATATAGCAGATATAACAGTTTCGCCATCACTTTAGTTTACACATATGGCATAAAGACACAAATAATCTAAGACGACAAGCTCTCCCTCTCTCTCTCAGGATGTGTGTGTGTGTTAGCAGGAGCTGTCTAGGGAGATTAAGTTCCTCTCAGCAGGCGTGTATTTAGTGATGTCAGCATCCCTCCACATCACACACACTTACAGAGAGTTTAAAGGAAGTGGTCAGCTGCAGAGTTGTGGGGTCTGTTATTGACCGCTCAGTCCACATACAGTCCAATCTAGTACGATTTTTCAAATGACCGGCCTCTTTTAACACCATTTTCTCACTTGTTAAGGATGAATAATATTATCCATTGCAAACCAAGACAGATAAACACAAATTCAACAACATAAATTGGTCTACAAGCTGCAAAAAAAATCATTTTTGAAATCAATATTTTTGTCTTGTTTTCCAGGAAAAAATATATAAACATCCTTAAAGAAGAATTGAGCAATATAATAAGATGACAGAAGAACTGTTTTCAAGACTGATGATAATCATATGAAGTGTTTCTTGAGCATCAAATTATCATATTAGAATGATTTCTGAAGGATCATGTGGCACTGAAGACTGGAGTAATGATGCTGAAAATGCAGCTTTGATCACAGGAATAAATTACATTTTTAAATATATGAAAATAGAAAAAAAAAAATTATTGTAATAATATTTCACAATATTACTCCTTTTACTGTATTTTTTGATCAAATAAATGCATCCTTGGTAAGACGAAAATGTTATAAAATGTGTGTGAAATGTTTTGAATTGAAATATTCGCAGCTTAAATATACAACCATGTTGAATTTCAGCCCATAAAAATGCAAGCCCTAAAAATACAATGCATTAAAATGCAAGCAGGGTTAATGCATTTTATTTTATTTTTCCAATTAGCATGTTTTGTTTGTTTTAAGCAAAAATCTAATTAAATGAAGATTTGTTACAAAAAAAACTTCAAGGCATTAAAATCCAAGATATATTTTCTTACACAGTTTAAAGTGAATGTATCTTATTTTAACCTGTTCACTAAATGAAGTTCAGATATGAAAAACAAGTTTAAAAAGTACTGATTTCTAAAAAAAAAATAATAATAATTTCTGTGAATATATTCATAGCTTCTCTCAAGCTCCTCCAGATCCTCCACAAGGACCCTCCTCTGAGTTCACGGATGATTAGCTGGCCCTGTTTTTGAAACCGGCACTTTAGGAGAGCTAAAGGGGTTCTGCTCTCCCTCACTAACTGGGTTCCGCTCTGAAAGCCCAGACTCCCCAGGATGGTGCTGGTCTCGAAGGACCAAATGCTCATCCTAGTAAGAAAAACAAAACAAACAAAGACCGCCCTCTCTTCACCTCCATTTTAATGAGCACACAACTCGGTCTGCAGGAGATTTTATACTTCTCTCTTTTTCAGGGATATATTTCAAATAAAGTCAACATTAATTTAAAATCCCCATTTACTTCACGTTTCTGGACACACAGTGCCTGATTCATCGTAGCATGTTATATTCTAAAGAAGAAAAAAATAAAACATTCTCCACACTGTGAAATGATTTTCATTTCCAGCTAATGACAACCGATGTAACTTAATGTAGTAAAGGTTATGGGAACTTGTTCAGACTGTCAGTCCAAATACGATTTCTGTGCATGAGATGACTGAAATCCGATCATATTTAGCAAAAACAGCAAAAAAAAAAAAAAAAAAAAAAATTCACATGAAATCCGATTTCTACCAGTTTGCTACATGCATATGTGGTTTAAAAATTATGGATCCACTAAAGAAACATGGGTGTGGAAAAAACAAATGAGATGAAGGAAATTTTTGTCAATGCTATGCTCTCTAGCAAAAAGCGAAACTTTGCATTCCGGCAAGAAACTAGAGAGATCTAAGATTCTTGAACGAACGCAAAGTTTCTTGGGGAACACAAAAAGTTTTGCGAGCGAACGCAAAGTTTCTCGGGGGAACGCAAAACGTTTTGCGAGCGAACGCAAAGCATCAAAGTTGAGATATGTTTAACTTCATGCAAATGAAGAGCGATTTTCGGGAGCGCCAACCAATAGGAGTGAAGTCAGTGGAGCGCACATGATCCGCCACTATATCCTGTTGTAAAGTGTCAGCAGCAAGATGGAGAAGTTAATTCGGTGGTTCTCGCCATGCTGACTCCGAGCCTGAAATAGCCGCGGTGGCAACAAGCATTTTATGTACTGATTGAAATGTTTGTTTGTAGCGACAAGAAAACTGATTCATTGTCTACAACATGGAGAAACATCTGTGAATTTCATCCACAAACATTCCTATTACAACCACTAGCGACCTCATCGCCAGCCACTGGCGACATGCAGCGATACAGATGCAGGTAGTGTAAACGCAGCTTAATTGTTACCAGGCCCCCAAAACGCTGTCGTCATGTAAATGAACGGCCAAAACGCAAAAAAAGTTTTACGTTTTTAGTTAAAAACGGTGTCATGTAAACAGCCCCTGATTCTTAGGAATCAAACCCATAGGCCTGTCGCAAATGAATAAATGTCAGTTCACAATTATTTATTCAAGACTGCAATATATTTCATTACATTACAGTTTGCTGGGCTTTAGTGCGAATGTAAAGTGGACCAAGTAAAGTAAAGTTGCACCAAAAAAACTAAATTGTTAAATTGCAATTCATGATCCAGGATAAAATCAAGTTTTCTCATTGAATATCTAGCATCTCTCCAGCATTTTTTTGTAAATTTGTAGTGCTGTCAATACAGAGAACAACGACAAAAATCGGTGTTGCCTACACCTTGTTATCCTCTTTTTAAAATTTGCACCCTGTTGACTTCAATGGGGCAAGTACTAAACCTGCTTTTAGCCTCTTAACATCCTTGATGTGTCATTACAAGTGCCCAGCCAATGTGAGTGATTCCTTCGGAGTGAACACGGGTGAATCTGACTGCAGTAGATGTGAAAGATATGAATAAAAATTATGTTTATTCAGTCAGCGCACATACCTGTATTTACATCCTGTTTTCGGTCGAAGTCCATAGTAGTCGATTGTCGAGTTCTCCACTGTTGCTTAGCTACCTATGATCACGCACGTGAACTAGACAATCGACTACTTTGGACTTCGACCGAAAACAGGAAATAAATACAGGTATAAGCGCTGGCTGAATTAACTTCATTTTTATTCATATCTTTCACATCTACTGCAGTCAGATTCACCGTGTTCACTCCGAAGGAATCACTCACATTGGCTGTGCACTTGTAATGACACATCAAGGATGTTAAGAGGCTAAAAGCAGCTTTAAAACTTGCCCCATTGAAGTCAACAGGGTGCAAATTTTAAAAAGAGTATAACACGGTGTAGGCAACACCGATTTTTGTCGTTGTTCTCTGTACTGACAGCACTCCAAATGTACAAAAAAATGAGCTCAATGTTAAAATTGACCGGAGTTCTCCTTTAACTCTAAAAACCAGTATAGATTAACACAAGCCATTTAAATGTGTCATTTAAGAGCGCGCATTTAAGGTGCTTCGCAATAAAAGATGCCAATAAAAACACCAAGAAACATGTAGACGGAACCATAACGTGACATTGTTATATTCACATTTAGCCCTGAGCTACTTTCAATTGTTTCAAAAATGTCCGGACTGATAAGATTTCAGTGGAATGAGAGTATGAGGCAAAGCATAAAGCTTTTCAGAACAGATAATCAGATTTACCGCTCGTATGTTTTTTACGCCACCCAAGATTGCATCTCTAATTCAGCATGATAGGCTACAAAAAAAAATCTGGAATATCTTCTTCAATATCTTAGAAAATGAGAGGAAATAACTTGCAATCTGATACCCAGAGGACGGAAACAAAGAAGAAGAAAAAAGAAAGATGAGATATTATCTTTAATTTTAATTATCCTGAATATTGCATTGCTTTTTCCGAATGAAGCTCGTTCACAGTTCACGGCAATGAAAGGATATGCAAGAAAGGTGTGAGGAGGAGTGGAGTGTGTTGGCTGAGGGACTTGAGTGTGTGTGTGTCTGAAGCTCGGCCTGCACAGTATGACTAGCACAGACTGTCACCTCCAGCGGAGCATTCTTACCTCTGACAGCTGTATGCCGACACCATCCACCATAACGCCCACTGAGAGAGTGCAGAACGATGGCGGAAAAGAGAGAAGAGCACAAACAGACTAAAATGAGTGGGGAGAGAGGACAGGATTTTTTTTTTTTTTTCGTTAATTTTTTTTGCATATTGAGTATTATTGAGTATATAATTAAGTATTAATGCATATAACTAAAGCATTAATATATAGTTTAAGCTTGTAAGAAAGAAATGTTTAAACAATATTTATTGCATATATGTAATATTTATACAAAATATTAACACACAAATACAGTAAAATCAGCAAAATTGTGAAATATTTTTACAATTTAAAATAGTTGTTTTCTATGCGAATATATTTTAAAGTGTAATTTATTCCTGTGCTCAAAACTGAATTTTCAGCATCATTACTCCAGTCTTCAGTGTCACATGATCCTTCAGAAATCATTCTAATGTTGATTTGATACTCAGTTATTATCAATGTTGGAAACAGTTGTGCTGCTTAATATTTTTTTGGAAACTGTGATACTTTTTTCAGGATTCATTGATGAATAAAACATTTAAAAGAACAGCGTTTATTCAAAATATAAATCATTTCTAACAATATAAATCTTTACTGCACTTTTTATCAATTTAACACATCCTTGTTGAATGAAAGTGTTAATTTCTTTCATAAAAAGAAAGAAAACTGACCCCAAACTTTTGAACTGTAGTGTATATTGTTAAAAAAAATGTCTATTTTGAATAAATGTAATTTATTTGAATACATTTTTTCTTAACTTTTTATTCGTCAAAGAATACTGAAAATCACAGGTTATAAAAAAATATTAAGCAGCACAACTGTTATATATATATATATATATATATATATATATATATATATATATATATATATATATATATATATACATTCATATATATATATATATATATATATACAGTAGTTATATAGTAGTTACTGAGTTATATATATAATACTTGTATTTATTTATTTAAATATTAAAAATTCTCTTTGCCTCTGAGGAAACAACTGAAAATCAGGCTTATCGAGATGGTCCTCAATGCAGAGCATAAAATCCGGGGGGAGGAGTTGGATAAAATCCAACTCCTCCCACCTTACATACCTAAACCTACCAGTCTCCACCCCCTGATCCCTAAACCCACCCCTAAACCTACCCATCTCCACCCCTAAACCTACCAATCTCCACCCCTTATATAAGATCCGACTCCTCCCCTCGGATCTTGTGTACTGCATTGAGGTGCTACTGGGCTTATCGCTGGATTCATTGGTATATTTTTCCTATTTCTCAGATGCTGCTATTATAGTGCATCGTTAAGTAGGACAAATACTGCTGTGTGAAAAAGATCAGAAACTTCACATAAAAGTTTAGCAAGTGGACGCCTTGATTTCAGGGGCATCACACGGGGAATAGAACAAGACGGCAATCTGTGTGGAGGTATTGCATTTGTCGGGCCACGTAAATTCCTCTGTGTGATGAATAGAACTGAGAAATTAAGGTTGCATTCAGGCAACAAACAATGCTGTAGATTTTGCCTCATGAGACGTTAGAAGAAGTCAGAGGCCATCTTAAATACCATGTATTTTAAGAATAAACATCAATTTCACGTTAGATGCCACAGGAAGACGTTGCGATTCAGTTGCTGTTTTTGGAAATGGGGGAAATGAGTAATTGGAACTGGCGTGTTGCCTCCTTGCGAGATCAAACAAAGAATTTGGGAATCAAAAGTCACCTGAGGCACCAGTGTGTGTTCTGATAAAGACCGCCCCATCCTCGTCTTTCTCCTTCAAACAGTAATTACAAACACCCTTCTGCTGGATTCGCCTGGATATGCGAGTGGTTGAAGGAACTCCATGCCTGTTTAATGTGATAAGATTATTTAATCAGTTCAATTATATATTCATATTAGGTGATTAATCATGCATTAGTATTCGCCCACAAGTACTTTCATTTTGCATGAATTGCCCACTGTGTGAAAAAAAAGTATTTTCTACTGTACCACATCTACCATAAATAAACATGAGTACTTTATGCCTCAAATCATTACGCAAACCGTAAACAATTATTTAAAGATCTCCAGCTCTGTATCTTCACTCGTCCTTCCCAGAATGCACTGCAAAGTGATTTATTAAACTGAAAGATAAGGGTCCAACAGAGCACATGGCGCTAAAAAAACTGGCAAAAATTAAATATGAAAAAGTCTAAATTAAGAATTTGGCTCCAGCTGAGGCTAATGTTCAGCGTCTGTACCCCCAGAGCCAAGCTGCAGTCAGTCTCCCTCCTGATGGTTGGCGGCTTCTGTACAACATGTTCCCAATGAGCCTTAAAAATTCGCTCTGCAGAGAGACTCAGGAACATATTGCCATTGAGAAACAGCTGTGGTGGGACTGTTTTACTGCCAGAATGCTTATAACTTGCACTGACCCCAAAAAGTATTTGGACACTTAGGCCTAAGTCACACTCAAAAATGTACGAAGGTCATAGCATCAAAAACAAATATTGCACAAGCTTTTTTCAACTGGTTTCAAAATGGTTTTTTGAAGTCAGTTCTCAGTCAGACATATTTTGCTAAATGTTATTTATATATATTAGGGCTGCAAAATATATCGAAATTATCAAAATTGCAAATGTATTAATCGAGATATGCATATCGCAACGGCTTGCAATAACTGGGGTCTTGAACAAAAGACAAAGAGAAAATCACTCACTGCTCTTGGCTGAATAACTTTTGTAGCTTTAATAATAATCAGTATATATATTTAATTCATACAGTGAAAAAGCAGTGTTTTATTTTGTACATGTGATTATTCAGTTTCTGTTGTTAAATAAACCTAATGTAGGATAACCTGAACCCCTAAACCCCGTGGTTTAAGGCCTGTTCACACCGGGACGAATTTCGCGCGCGATATTCGCCGACGTTTAACGCCTCGTGACTAAACAAAGGGTGCCAATGTGAGTGTGTACACCGGCGCGAAAAACGGCACGCGTAAAAGCGTAATTTTTTAAAAACGCCTCGGGTTCGTTTTTTTGGTTTGACTCGCCACGTCAAAAACTATCCGACCAATGAGATTGGCGCTTTTGTTCACGTGTCTGGAGCTTCTGAAGTTACAGTAAAACACAACTTGGGGGCGCTCAAACACAAAACAGTCTTGCCGAGCACACATACGTAACGGCGAAGAAGATATACACCAAGTAGCGTCGTCTACACTGCCGGGAAGAAATAAGACGAGGAAGATGCAAGGCAAGATGATTGTAGAGCTGCTGGTCTCGTTGGTGTCGGAACATAAAGAACTATATGACAAACGCAACAGCGACTACAAAAATCTTGATAAAAGAGAACTGTTATGGAGTGGTTTCTGTTTTACATTAAGCGCCATCTAATGTCAGGGAATGAATTTGCATGTTCACTCGGCTCATCGTCAGCGAAAATCGCTTGGGTGTGAACAAAAAAAACGCGTTGAAAAACGCTGGCGAATAACGCGCGCCGATATTCGTCCCGGTGTGTAGGGCCCTTTACACTGATGTTAAAGTAACACTTCTTATAATACAGTAAAACCCTGCTGTTCACTTTCAGAAGTTGTAGGGATGTTTTCTTGTCACAAAAAGAATGTGAAACATGTATGCATGTTATTTCATTTTAAATATATTTTAAAGATAATTTAAGTTTATTTTACACACTTTAAGCATTATCGTATCGCATTATTTAATGAGTTATTATCGCATATCACATTTTTCTTCAATATCATGCAGCCCTAATATATATTTATGTATATATGTATGTGTGTATATATATATATATATACATATCTACATATCAGTAGCCATGTTGCACTAAACCTGTATGATTTTCTTCTGTGAAAGACAAAATGATGGAAGCTTTCAAGATTAAAAAATTATGCAAAAGCACCAGAAAAGTATCAGTAGCCCATATGATGGAATTATTTAGTGCATATAGTCTGAAGTCATCAACTGATATGATGATGTCTGTTAACCGCTGTGATTAGATCATTGAGTCAGTGGCTGCGTCTGAAATCGCATACTCTCTTATAGGTACTAATTTTGAATAAGTAATTACTTTGCAGCCGCTATGAATGTGTGTAAAATGAATTAAGGTGTTAATGAAAGTACTACATTTGCTATGTTGTCATTATCATGTGGCTTCACTGTCATTCACAATTCCTCTTCCGTGGCCTCATGGGATAGTAAAGTGTCCATCATGTGCACATTTCAGAATCTCTGTAGGTGATTAGATGAGTAGGTGAATTTGGACATACTTCTTTTGTCACATACTGTTTTTCGTCTACTGTATCGTAGGGAAGTGTGTGTTTTCGGATGTAGCCACTGAGTTAAATTTGAGCGAGCTGAATCAGTTTGATTGATGTATGAATCATTCAGACCAGTTTTGTTCAGACAAGAAAGATTTAGACTCATCACTACTTCTCCCATGAAAGCACCAAGGACAGTCAGGAATATTTAGTAACATTTGTTCCTTTTGCAAACTTTAAGCTTCAACGGTTCAATTATCAATCAATGTAATTGTATGGGGGAAAAACAACCTGTGCATCACAATTATTATTTTTGTTCCACAGAATAAAGTTACAGAGGCTTGGAATGACATGACGGTGAGTAAAATGATTTATAATTAATCATTTTAAATAATTAATGAACTATTCTAAATAGTTTTTTGGGTCAATGCATATAAAACCCTATCGGTAAGTCTTATTACACTGCTGTTAAAGTTTCATTTCACGTTAGTCCTCTATTGGAGTTTAGTGCGGTGGAGAGCCCGGAGCTGCGGTGTTTGTCGAGGAGGGTTAAGGGGAAAGACGACTTCTAATTACATTTAGCCTCATTAGTCGGACCCTCTGACTCTGCCTCGCCATCAAGTTAATGTATGTGGCCCTTCAGGATTGGGAAGGGAAAATGGATTTGCACTGCATTAGTTGATGAAATGTATAAATTACATTATGAACCACAATGTGATCTTAATGTCACTCATTCAGCCAGAAGGAGGGCTTTTACAGCAGACTCCGCCCACGGCCGTGGTCAAGAGACTGTCCTTCTCACTGGACAAGAATGATAACTAAAGATTTTTAGTTTGAACTGAAACTTACATACATACATACTTTGTGTAACTTTTGGCCCTATAACAGTTAAAAAACAAAATTGCATGCATTTTGTGGAAGAACATTGCTTGGTGACTTGCTCTGTGTGACTGTGCAGATGAATATGGCTATCCTACTGCTCATAAAATATTCACTACTAGGCCCTGATTACACCTAACGCGTTTTTCAGGTTCGAAAACGTGAGGCACACAGCACTGCCAACTGGCCCCGATCACACAGAACTGGCAGTGCGCTGCGTTTTTTTTTTTGTTGTTGTTGTTGCTAAGCAACCACCGAGTCAGCTGTCCTGTCAGTCTAATCACAAGTGCTCTAAAAAACAAACGCGATGACGTTGGGCGCTTTTTCCGCTCGAAGTTGCTTTTTTTTTCAACTGTAAGAACACAAGGCACAGCAGGCGGTAAAACGCGTGGCGCCTGGGGCGCATAAACAGCGCGCAGAACGCTCACTGCCATAGGAAAACAATTGAAAATAGGTGCCTCTCACTGCAAAAAACAAGTTAGGTGTGATCGGGGCCTTAAAGGGATACTCCACTTTTTTTGGAAATAGGCTCATTTTACAACTCCCCCAGAGTTAAACAGTTGAGTTTTACCGTTTTCTAATCCATTCAGCCGAGTTTCTGATATTTAGAAGAATATCAGTAACCAGACAGTTTCTGGTCTCATTGACTTCCATAGTATATATTTTTTCCTACTATGGAAGTCAATGAGAATAAATATCAGAATAAGGCTCGATCCCAATTCACCCCTTGGCCCTACCCCTCCCCCTCCGTTTTGCGCGTTCCCGTGAAGGGGTAGGGCTGTCTCGATTCTCTTTTGGTTGGAGGGGTAGGGGTAAGGGGAAGGGCCAAATAGCCCTTGAAACGAAGATTTTTCGGGACCACACTTCAAACGAAGGGCTATGAGAAATGTACCTGCATACACCAGCTACAGAGGCAACATGACTGCCAATAATAATTTTCTTTATGTCACATTCAATCTAGTGTTTACGGTCATGTTCTTCAAAGAAACGGTTGCAAAAAAATCGTTAAAGTTCGTTAACAATATGACGCGTGTAAAAAGCAAAAGTTTGAAGCGAAGTGGACGCGCGAATGAGGCGAATTCGCGTCCGCCGCGATAAACGCCTATTCGCGCCGCAAGACCTCCAGACGCGCGTCAACGCGTCTTAACATTGAAATCACTCGCGCCAGACGTTCTATTCGCGTTTGGTGTGAACGCAGCATTAGGCGTCGAAGATATAGTCTTCTCCGTTGTTTTCTGCAAACTTCAGAAGAAAAATGCAAAAAAATAGCTGTAACTCACGCAAGACTACAGCTGACGACGGCATCTTGGAAGTTTGTGATAAACATTGGCGCATCTCCTGTGACGTAGGCGCTAGCAACGATGTATAATGACATGAAACGGTGTAGTAGTGGTGTCCCATTTCTTAGGGGAATATTTTCACCCCTACGCCTTGAAACTCTGTTTCAAGGGGCAAGGGTAAGGGGTAGGCGAAGGGTTAGGGGTAGGCAAAGGGGTATAAAATAGAATTGTGATTGAGCCTTAATATCAATAGTCTAAATATCAGAAACTCGGCTGAATGGATTCGAAAACGGTAAAACTCAACTGTTTAACTCTGGGGGAGTTGTAAAATGAGCCTATTTCCAAAAAAAGTGGAGCATCCCTTTAAGAGATATAACCAGATTAGATCTCAAAAGGAGAAGTATCTCAAGCTGACTAGCTGAAGACGTTACCATAGCTATACCCATTAAAAGACACAGTACTTCCTTGAAAATAAATTCCAGCACAGCGCTGAAAAAGCCATAATGAAATGAGCCTTCACAATGTAACGCTTCACAATAAACTCTGATAGAGAGCTACAAATGGAAATTTATCTGTTCAGTAATATGCCTGACTCAACTGTCGAGTAAAAAAAACGTCATCTCTGCATCGCTTTTACAGCATTTCAAATCCCTTAGTTCTCGCCATTTCTGAAAAGCCAAGTCAATGTTGGTTCTTGTTTTATTACGAGCTCTGTCGCGCTCTCTTTTTTCCAGCAGAGTCTCCTCTGATCTGCTTTTTTTTTTAAACGGGTGATTCTGCGGAGGTTTGAGGTTTAGCTGCGTTTTGACAACTAACCTATGCCACTCCCACACCATCCACAAAGTAGCCGGAGCAACTGTTCTCTATTTACGGATATGACGAGATACACACAGGTGGGTGAGGCATGTACACAATTCCCCACAAAAACCATCCTGACAGGTCTAAAATTAAAATATGTTAATAAAAATAAAAAAGTTACATACATTCAATGATATAATACTACAATATTTATATATAATTAAATATATTTTGATAATTATAATAATATCTGATAATTTGATGTGTACATAAATCATATTAAACTAAATATATAATTAGTCATAAAAGTTCAATATACTGTATATTAAAAAGTGCCCAATATACAGAAGATTTCTTGTTTAAATAAATGCTGTTCTTTTATACTTTCTATTCATCAAAGTATCCTGAAAAATGGTTACAAAAAAAATATTTTCGACATTGATAATAACAATAAATGTTTCTTGATCATCAAATCAGCATATTCGAATGATTTCTGAAGGATCATGTGACACTGAAGACTGGAGTAATGATGCTGAAAATTCAGCTTTGCATCACAGGAATAAATTACATTTTAAAATATATGCAAATAGAAAACAATTATTTTAAATTGTAATAATATTTCACAATATTTTAATGTTATTATTACTGCATATTAATCAAATAAATTCAACTTTGGTGTGTTTTCAAAAAAAAGTTAAAAAAGCTCTACCAATCCCAAAACTTTTGAATGGTACTGTATAAATTTGAACTTAAAATTGAATACAACACCAGAAAGGAGACAGGCAGACAGATTATATAACACATTTTCTTTGAGCAACCCATAAATTATAGTAAAGTCATACAGTCATAGACATAGTCATTAATGATGGATTGTCAATGACGGCAAATTTGGAGTGTTTTGACAAGAAAGGCATGGAAAACAACTATTTAAAGATCTTTCAAACCATCAAGACCACTCTGGCTTCATGTTATGGAGTCAAAACCCACTCAGAGACAGAGAGCATTCAACCCACACAGGTCTGCAAATCGCAGGACCTACATGTCATTGGTGACAGTGTCAAGGTGAAAACCAGGGGTATAAATGAGGAAAAACATTCATCTTGCTCTCTCTCCACCCCTTTGACTTTTTCAAGATGTCTTTGGCTTGTTTACATGATTCAAGTCAATATGAGATTTCTCAGTGAAGAGATGTCTGGCCTTTTAAGTGATGCATTTAACTTTGGATTTTTAACTGTTTGCATTTTAGTCCATCTGTACTTTAATACAGATACACAAATATCCAACCCACTTAAATTAAAGGGGTGGTATAATGCTCTTTTCACAAGATGTAAAATAAGTATCTGATGTCACCAGTGTGTGTATGTGAAGTTTCAGCTCAAAATACCCCACAGATATTGAGGATGAGCAAAAACACACCGTTTTTGTGTCTGTTCCTTTAAATACAAATGAGCTGCTGCTCGTGGCACAGAGGGCGGAGCTTCAACAGCTTGTGTCCTTTTACCTCACACAGACATGCATTGAAAATTTCAAAAACTTTTAGCCTTTAATGTTCAAACCGGAGACAGAAAGATGGAGAGACTCAAGAAGAAGAGAAAACGTAGACAACATTTCTGAATGGTTAGTTGATCATTTTATGTTATCTTCTAGTCATTGATTAGCATATTCTGTCATGATAATCTATAAATCGCGGGGGCGGGGTTTATGTAAATTTTAGGGTTCATGATGTCACTAACCCGGGAGGAATGTCATGGTTTATGTAAATTTTAGGGTTCATGATGTCACTAACCCGGGAGGAATGTCATGTAGTCCCAACCAGTCGTTTGTTGTAGTCCTTTAAAAGTAATTTCTTTAAAAGAAAGTATCTCCCTTTGCTTTGAACTTTGAGCGTCGTAACTTTGCAGATGTTGTTTATGATCAAACAGCAACATTACACACTAACTAAAGTTAGAAAAGTGAAATCATAATCAACCACCCCTTTAAAATAATCAAATGTATTTAATAAAAAAAATGTGTGGTATCATCAGTTTATGATAAACCACCATTAACTTTAATTTGAAATTTGGAAATTTGAAAGCTATAGTGTAGCATAGACTAGACCATTTTAAAGGATGGATGCATGAGACTGCCACTATTTGTAACCAAATGCACTCTTAAATAAATATGCCATTTGTGATTCGTATTTGAGATTACAAAAATAATAATAGAAAACCCTCCCAAAACAATGACAACAAAATTGTATATTGTTCTCACCCGAGCTCAGCAGAGCACATATGAGGATGAAGACGTTGACATGCATCACGTAATTGGCTGATGGTCTGGGAAAATTAAGGTTTAGACGAAGACGCCGCAACTGCACACGGTGAAACGCCCGCCGACCCGCAAACACATCACAATTCCAGCAAACAAGCACAAGCCATCTCAGAGAATGACAGATTACCAAAAACACACACTGCTGACAGGCAAATACCGTAAACTCACTCACATGATGAATAGCGTACACGGTATCAGATTATTGCAATGAGTAATTTAATCAGCTATCGAGTCAAAACAACCCACCTCCAGTTACAGTATTTACACACAGAAGGTGAAAATGAAAAGAACATGCTTGATTTCTAGAAATAAAATTAATTTGGGGTTCACTATTTCCCCTTTTTCATTGCAATTTCTCTCAGTAAGACCAAATACAGGTTTTAAAGGCAGTCAACAAATGCAGTCTTACCTGACTGTGACATTTTGTGGTCAAATAGTTTTATAAGAGCAATGACCACTGACCCAACTGACCCAGACAACAAATTTTCTAGTTGTTCAAATTACGTCTCGCAGACCCAGACTTTTGAAATAGAGAACAGCATTTATTCCAATTAGCAGCTTATTTGTATGTTATTCAGTAGGTGACATTTGGGTTCTGAAATATACAAGAATAGACACACACACACACACACACACACACACACACACACACACACACACACACACAAAATAATTATAATGTCATACCAGTCTCTATACACTTTTTCCATTTTCTATTTCCAGTCGTCTTTTCCAAAATTAGCCTAATAATAAAGACATTACTTTTCCTTTTTTACTCTTCTTCCCTTAAAGGGATAGTTCACCCCGTTTGGTCGACATTCTTCAAAACATCTTCTTTCGTGTTTAGCAGAAGAAAGAAATTCATACCGGTTTGAGGGTGAAATAAATGATGACAGAAATTTCATTTGGGGTGAACCATCCCTTTAAAACTGACTTTAGCAGTGTAATTTATTTTATATTCCAAACCCTTTGAGATTGTGCTGAACCGAATGCTCTCTCAGCATGGGCACCCTCAGTGTCAGATAGCCTTTCGTCATTGTTGTTACACTGCGGTTAAGTGAAAAGAGCTGCGACGCTCCAAAATTACAGCTCTGTCCCTCTCACTCGCTTTCTCTTTCAACGCGGCAACATTCACCGCTTTTTCTAACAGCGGGAAATGCGAGCATCTTTTGTTGAAGGCCTTTGTCTTTTCAGAGCATGTTATCAGCATACGACACTTTTCAGACACCACAAAATAGGTATTTAATGGGAGTCCTGTCCAAAGACAAGACCTAGGACAATACATTTGAAATTGTGTGCTGAAATTCATTCGAGAGCATTTTTCATGAAAACAAGGGAGATATTTTGTTTACAAAGACTTATTCAAAATAGGAGTTAATAGTTAAATGGATCACTTAAATTAGTGACATTCATCATTTTGTCATCTTGTGTGTCCCTTTTAATGTAATGTAAAGGAATAGTTGACAGAAAATTCAGAATCTGCCATTATCATTATCTACCTCATGTCATTCCAAATCAGTAGCCTATGACTTTTTCTTGACAAGAAAAAAAAAAAAAAATAGATCAACAGACCAAAAAATATAAACTGTCAGATATCATTTGTAGGGATTTGCCAATACAGATTAGCTAATAATTTTACTATATAAACTATAACTGGCTGATATGCCATTTTATCTAAATTAATGAAAAATAAATAAAATGTTTAATAATTAAAATGCTACAAGTGAATTTATGCATCACAACTTCCTAATGTACATTATAAAAAATGCATATTCATTTTGAGATTTGCTAAATATTGCTTTTAAACGTTTTTTAAAGATTAACTTTAAGTGAGCATTAAATAAAGGCAAAGGTAATCTAAATTTAAAAAATAGAGTAAATTACCATATCCAATAAAACCCCGAAAAAATTACAAATCTGTAAAATATTTCAATACACTACCATTTAAAAGTTTGGGGGGGGGGGGGGGGGGGGTTATGTGAAAATTTCATTTATTTACAAAAGACACATTAAATAGCAATCAAAAGTGACACTTAAGACTTAGATTGTTGCAACAATAAAACAAATCAAATAAATGCTGTTCTTTTGAACTTTCTATTCATCATAGAATCCTGGAAAAAATTATGAAGCAGCATAACTGTTATCAACATTGATAATAAAAAAAATTGCTTCTTGAGCACCAAATCAGCTTATTAAAATGATTTCTGAAGGATCATGTGACACAGAAGATTCACTTTTGCCTTGATAAGAATAAATTACATTTTAAAATATATTCAAATAGAAAACAGTTCCTCTGAATTGTAATAACATTTCACAATATTACTGTTTTACTGTATTTGTGATCAATTAGCCTAAATGCAGCGTTGAGGAGCAAGAGACTTCTTCCAAAGACATGTTTAAAAAATCTAACCGAACCCAAACTTTTGAACATAGTGGCTGGCAAATATGACACCAAACCCCATTGTTTGCTTGAAAGAAATTAAAATTTTAGAGATTTGAGAGTTGCATGCGTGGTTTTAACATTCTGACAAAGCTCTTCTTTTGTATATGTTCCACAGCAACAATTTACATTTTTGGTCGAACTGTTTCTTTAAACAAGTCGTGTTGTACTAGTCACATCACCACTGAGCTGCTACATCTAGTAAATGCAAAACAGTGACTCATTCCAATTTCACAGCGAAGTGCCACCGCACACGGCGAAAGGACATTCTCATTCTCTCGAGGATGGTGCAAATGTAGGAAAAAAAAAAAAAAAAGTTTCATTTATCAACGAAAGCAATCGGGCCAAGTACAGTCACACTCGTGGGTTGGATGCTATTGTTGGTGTTTACATCTTAAAAACAAAAGAACAAGTCACCTCTCATATTTCATTTCTTTTGAACCGCTCCATTTCGCAGCACTCATAACAAAAAAAGTCAAACACAAATCCGCAGGAAGCTTATAAAGAAAACTTGCCTGCTTTGATCCATTTTAGGAAGCAAGATGTCACCTTAGTACCATCTTCACCCCTAAGCATTTATCAAAACTTTATCGAAATGTCAAATGGGCTTCAGAGATTTAAGAAAAACAAATATAGCCCTTTCAGAAAGCAGATTCTTGTTCCCGATGCTGTATTTAAGCCACGTTCTGAAACAAAACAGCATCGGTGGCCTAGTTATATCGCTTTGCATTCAGCCCTCAGCTCAAAATTCAATGGTTTCGGGTCTCTGCGGGATAACGTCTCTATGTTAGCTTTAAATGAAAAAAAAAAAAAGAAGATGTATGCCATAAGTCCCGTGGAGGAAAGTAGGAAGTGTTTGATAAGGTTGTGCCTTTTTAAAACTATCTCTCGCTTCACTGTCAATAGTGCGGCTGTCTTTAAAAATTGAATGATAAATCCTGGCTTCTTAAAAATGATGATCCCCTCACGACAGCTTTGAAAATAAAACACATTATTCAGTATTCTTCCTATTACAATATTAGGCAAACTTTCCCCTGTCACGGGTCCGGCCAGCAGGGTTGCGTTCAGAATCAATACATCTTCTTTGTACTCATTGTCTTGAAGTGCTGGATGAGTGACAGATGTTATCCTCGGATGCCAAGCACAGAGGTCTCTCAAGCAAGCCATACAATCGGAACAGCTGCCAGAAGCCCTTTCCATCCCGTTCTAAACAGAGCAAAGGCTGTTGGAAAGGAAGTTTGGCAATAACAACCGGGCCGCCACAACGTCCTTCGGTTTCAAAAGCAGCCGCTCCGAGTACTCTGCCATTAGCGGCTGACAGGATAAATGCACAGAAATGCTGCTGTGCATTCGCTTTGTGTCTCACAGTAGCAGAAAGAAAACAAAAAGAGTGAAGTGTTTTATAGCCTACCTACATTTAAGCCATATTACAGGCATCATGCGCTTTATATTGACATGTGGACATGTTTCAGGCCCATTTAGACCCAGGTGAAGTGCTTTTTTAGCAATGACACTGACATACAGTATATGACATGCAACAACGTTCAGTGGGAAGAACTGAAATTTTCATTTTTGTTTATATGTTTTCATGACAGTTCACCAAAGACAAATCACTAGATTTGTTAAAGATTTGGGCTAGTGACTGACATGTCACAAGTAAAAAGAAAATAATAATTATTACTAAATTTAGTTTCACTCTAAAAGCCCTTTACAAATGGTCACTGAAGAAACATTTACATTGGCAAACAAAGATGGACGTGCTATGGATTCATTAACATAAACAGAATTTAAACATAGACCGAATATGGGCTACAAAAAGCATCTCTAAAATGCTTTTAAAATGGTAGAACACAGAAGTCTTAAAATTGCCTTTCAAAAAAGTAGCCATTGATCATTGATAATACCAGTAATTGGGTCATTCTACAGAAACGTCCACTTTTGGTATGGCAAGATGTCTTAAAATTGATTTCTTTTTCTAACATTTAAACTTACACCACATTATTAGATTACCCTTTGACTTTATGAATACGCATAAATGACAGCTTAATGATTTTTTATATTTTTTGTACATTTATTTAAAGACCGCACGTACCATTTTTTTGTCACTGGTGTTACCTTACTCCTTTGGCAATATTAAAGGTTTTTATGAAATATTATTTCACATTTTTTTTCCAGCACATGTAGACAGAGTTAGCGAAAAATAATAATAATGCAACAAATAAGGAGATTATGTTTTATTTATTTTAATCAGGTTTGTTAAAAGTGTGCTTGAATGAGGTTAGTTCATCTGCGCTACCATCTATTTGCTATAACAATGAAAATATTTGAAAACCAGTTAAAATCAAGTAATGATGCAATCCTTTAAATCTTAACTTTTGAGTGTAGCAGAATTAAATGGATGTAACATTATTACTATGTCACATGTGACATTGCATTAATGTGACAGAAAAAAAGACAGTAACACCAGTGACACAATAAAGTTTATCTATAAATGGAAGTCACTGGTGTTACTGGTGTTACTGGTGTTACCCATAAGAAAGGTGACACCAGTGACAGTAACAACAGTGACAATTTTCATGAAAAAATTATTTTACAAAATGGCTGCTGCAAGGTAACAAACCACATGTTGTCAATCATGGTATACTAACTAAATTAAGTAGTTTAATCCATTTGTATTCTAGTTTTTTTTTTACAATTAGCCTACCTAACAGTAAAGTAGGTCATACCAGTGACTTCAACTAAAAGCTTCATATGAAATCATGAGATAAATGAGAAGATTTCTGATAATTGAAAAGAGACAGTGGATTTACCATGGGCTTTTCTTCATAGATATTCAGGAAATTGGAAGAAGGAAGTCAAGTGATGTCATCAGTGTGATTTTTATTTCAAAATAAGAGATTTTTGTTTAACGGTAACACCAGTGACACAACTCCAGGGGACCACTACTTTCATTATAAATTTTATAATATTTATTCTGCATTTTTTTTTTATATATATATCATTTACATAATATATTTGATAGTTATGTATACATTATTGTATTTTAAATGGTGTAAAAATCTGTTATTGACCCCGAAATAAAGCATTTTCCCTCTATACATGACTGTGGGGACGGGCACTTCTGTGGTGCTTGAAATTCTATATAATTAATAAAAATCAAATATTGCCACATTGATGGCTCAAGAAGGTGTAATTGTTCAAATAACATATTGTTTTATTTTAAAATGTAAAGAAATTGTAACCCTAACGTGTTTTTTAAGTGTAATATTTCTGTAAAGGCTAGGGACAGAAAAATGGACATTTTCATAGAATGACCCAATTATATCAATAGCAACTTATCAGACATTGTGGTGAATAATTACTAGTCATTTTTGCACGGCATGTATAAAAAAATTATAATAATAAAATAAAAAATAAAACCATGCAGTGCTTAAGAACTTTTGGTAATTTGCGTACTAATTTGATAGAGTTTTTGGCGAAAAATGTCTTTACCTGCAAGTAGTGTAGAGTCGTTGTTGAGTAGCTGCGCGAGCGGGTGTTGTTGAAATGAAAGATCTTCTACATCCCTGTCAAACTTATTTTCAGGTTTTGTTTCAAATGATTGTCGATTAACATTCACTTAATACAGCGATCCTTTTCTCCCTTCCGTTTTGAAGTAAGTTTTACTGTTTTATTGGTAGAGAAACACTGCTTCAAACGATTCAGTGCGTGACTGAGTTGATAAAATGACTCAGATTAGCGAGCCGATTCAGACAGTCTTAGCCATTTTGGTTTCAACTGAAAGGAATCGACTCAGAAGATTTATTCACTCACGAATCGTCCACCGCTAGTTCAGATTCCAAACAACTGACTGGGAAAAAACGAACACGCCACTTTACTGTCGAAATATAGTGAGTGAGGTGAAAATCTTTCGATACCTCGTCAGGCAAGGATTTATCAGTAAAATTGTGGCACGAGCCACATTTTATTCGACACATTTTAAAATTGGTGCGTTAAATCGCCGCCCGCCAGGAGATGGCGCTCTATGGAAGTCTCTATTTGGGAAGTAACCAAAGATGACACAAGGGGTGGTTTCTTTCAAACATTGTAACATTAAAGAATTTCTTTTCATCTTTAATTGTACTAATATAAGACACTTTAGATTCAAGTGTCAGATAAACTACAATTATATTTGAGTATGCATGTAATCTGAGCAGCCTTTAGAAGCTATAACTTCAATAAAAGATCACATTCCATGTCAAGGCATGAAAGCTAAGACTTTTGACAAAAGTATTACATATAACCTGAACAAAGTCACTCAGTTATTGCTCTAGGCGAGGATGAAAGCATGCAGGGGTTTTAGGCCAAAATGGGAGAGAGGAAAGTTTCTTAAAGAACAAAGTGTACTACAAAGTGGCCTCACATAAGGAAAAGTATAGGAAAATGTTAAATTAAAATGTCCATATATTCCATCACACTTCTTTGGGTGTTATTTCAAGATTAAGGGCAGAATCTCAAGGAGATGTACGATGCCATTTCCTGACTCTGTTCCTCAGTGCGCCGTGATATTACGGAAAACAAATAGGCTTGGAGAGCAGAAAGGAGGGGAGGGGTGCCGCTTTGTTCGTGCGTATGTGTGAAGAACGCATCCCTTCCTCTCCCATGAAGGTTGCAGAGCAACAAGATTAAAGGATTGTCAGTCAGCACTCCTAAATGCGAGAGTCTTCCTCCTGAAACAAGAGAGGGGAGAGATTGCAAAGGGCGGATGGAGAGAGGTGTGAGAGAGAAGTGCAGCGAGTGGAGATATTGTGGAGGAGATAGAGGAGTAATTTGGGTGAGATGGACGGAATGATGATATGTGAATAAAGGGGTGACGGACACTAAAGAGACGGCGAGAGCGAAGGATGGGGGAGAGAAATCGCAATTGTGCAGCATTTGACACCTCTGCAGAAAACACCTTGCCAGCCTGTCAATCACAGGGGCTCTGTTGATTGATTTTCTCCTGTTCTCAATCAGGTTCTTAAGAGGGTCCTTCTTCTTCTCTTTCTTTGTTTGCCTGACAGCTTTTCTTCCCCATCTCTTTACCACTCAGGCCCTCGCCCAATCCAAAATATCACCTTATCCTTTGGCACGTATCAATCAGAGCCATAAATTGGATACTTGGTTGAAAAAAACATGGTTAACTTAAATATATATATATATATATATATATATATATATATATATATATATATATATATAAAACAAAATTATATATCTTTAAATTGTCTTTATGTTAGAACTTTTCACATCGAATATTGATACACTGTAAAAAAAATTATATGATCAATAAGTTTTAACAACATATGTTTTTACATTCCTTTAACTCATCAATATAAGTTAAGCAATTTTTAACTTTTTTATAAGTTATATATTCTCGTGTTTTTAAATCAGTTTAAAGTAATTTAAGTTGAAATGACAAGCATACAAGTTGATTGTACTTAAAAACTTGAGGCAGCAACTTTTTACAGTGGGAAATAATTGTGATGAATGCATTATTATTATGCAATTCATTAAATCATCATTCATTACAACATTTTTGTACAATGATGCCACTTAAAGTAAACTAGGTGTGTGTTTTTTTAATACAGTTGTTAGAGCTACACTTGATATAAAGTGATCCCTTTAACTGTGGTAGATTTAGTTCAAGTTAATTTTATTTATAAAGCACATTTAAAAACAGCCACAAGACTGACCAGAGTGCTGTACAAAAACCCTTAAAATCCAAATATAAGCACTTAAAGGCAGAGTACTGACACAAATCCACAATAAAAAACACCAGTTAGTAATCCAGGGAGAACAGATACGTTTTTAAAAGAGACTTTTAAAAGGTGGCAATCTAATCTCTAAAGGCAGGTTATTCCATAGCCGTGGCCCAATTAATAATGAATAATTCAATTATTATGCAATTAATTAAATCAAAATTCTCGACAATGATGTAACAAGCCGGTAAGCTAGGTGATTTTTTTTCACACAGTTGTTATGTAGAGCTACACACAACATAAAGTGATTCTTTAACTGTGGTAGATTTAGTTAGCTAATTTTATTTATAAAGCACATTTAAATTTAAAGTAATGCTTATGCCAATTAATATAGTTCAATAGCCTGTTTATGGGTGACAAGCAACATAACAATTTAAGACTATATGAAGTAATTATATATATATATATGAAAATGTCATTCAAAATGTGCTATAAATAATAAAAACTATTAAGGCAAATACAGTAAGACAAAAGAACAAAAAAAAAAATGGGGATTGAGAAACATTGGTAACCTTTTCATCTTTGGCTTAAAGGTTAATAAGCAGCACACAAAACCAAAAACTTCCCTTCTGCCTCATTTACAGAAAAGACAGGACACCTGCAGGTGTGTGTAACTTCTTTCTCTCTCACACACACACACACACTCACACGCACACACACACACACACACACACACACGTTGTGTTTTAGTGTTTTATTGGGACTTTCCTGTCATGATTCTGCCTTCTAGTCTTTGATTTTCCCTGGTCTTGAGGCAGGATCATGACAGACCCATGTTTTATGTTCACACACATGGCCTTTTGCTGGGCCATGTGCTTGTGTTGTCTCGTTCCTCGCCCCGCCCCCTTGTTATCCTCTTTAGTCATCATTGCTTTACCCTTGTCACCTGTTTCCCTCATTAGTTTCTCCCTATTTAATCCCCTTGTGTTTGCGGTCCTGTGCCGGTTCATTGTGTGAAACAATCTGTGAGTAACCTGTTGAAAGTCTTGTCTAGAAAGAAGAGTTTGATCCTGTCTTAGCTGTTAGTTTATTGTCTAGTTTTTTGTCTGAGTCTTAGTCTAGTCTTGTCAGTCTAAAATAGTCTATTTTGTCTTGTTTTGCCCCCTCGTGGGTTTTGTTTTCTGTTTTTGTCATTAATAAACCTTGTGTGAAGTATTTACTGTCTGCGATTGGGTTCATCTCCGCATCACCATAACACTTCCATAGACATCATTATTTTTATACTGTACAAACTATATATTTTATCCCCTACCCCAAACCTATACCCGTCACAGAAAACGTTTGGCATTTTACAGTTTCAAAAAAACATCACTTAGTATGATTTATAAGCTGTTTTTCTTATGGGGACCAAAAATGTTGGATATTGCCATCTAACGTATAGGGTTTACCTGAAACACACACACACATTATCAATACAAAGCCATTAATCAATTTCCCTGTTTTGTCCGTTTTCCGTTAAGTTCCAATTGATTTTATTGTATTGGGCACCAAAATATCTCTCAGAATGCTACAGTCAACATTTACACAAACTAAAAGAATAAAGTTTCTTTTTATATATCAGGGTGAATCTCAGAAAACATGTCAAGAAAACTCCATGGTCATATTTCACCTCAAAATCAGTCTCAGACACTTCTTTATGGGAATATACAGTTCTTGCTTTCCTTTTTCACCTGCAAGTTTGCAGTTTGCAATATATATATATATATAGTAGTTTGTGTATTTTTATATATTTATATATATATATATATATATATATATATATATATATATATATAAATATATATAGTTTATGTATATACACTCACCTAAAGGATGATTAGGAACACCATACTAATACTGTGTTTGACCCCCTTTCGCCTTCAGAACTGCCTTAATTCTACGTGGCATTGATTCAACAAGGTGCTGAAAGCATTCTTTAGAAATGTTGGCCCATATTGATAGCATCTTGCAGTTGATGGAGATTTGTGGGATGCACATCCAGGGCACGAAGCTCCCGTTCCACCACATCCCAAAGATTCTCTATTGGGTTGAGATCTGGTGACTGTGGGGGCCATTTTAGTACAGTGAACTCATTGTCATGTTCAAGAAACCAATTTGAAATGATTTGAGCTTTGTGACATGGTGCATTATCCTGCTGGAAGTAGCCATCAGAGGATGGGTACATGGTGGTCATAAAGGGATGGACATGGTCAGAAACAATGCTCAGGTAGGCCGTGGCATTTAAACGATGCCCAATTGGCACTAAGGGGCCTAAAGTGTGCCAAGAAAACATCCCCCACACCATTACACCACCACCACCAGCCTGCACAGTGGTAACAAGGCATGATGGATCCATGTTCTCATTCTGTTTACGCCAAATTCTGACTCTAGAATTTGGCGTACCACTCATCTCCACTACAAATAGGAAAAAGAGGCTACAGTTTGCACGAGCTCACCAAAATTGGACAGTTGAAGACTGGAAAAATGTTGCCTGGTCTGATGAGTCTCGATTTCTGTTGAGCTCGTGCAAACTGTAGCCTCTTTTTCCTATTTGTAGTGGAGATGAGTGGTACCCGGTGGGGTCTTCTGCTGTTGTAGCCCATCCGCCTCAAGGTTGTACGTGTTGTGGCTTCACAAATGCTTTGCTGCATACCTCGGTTGTAACGAGTGGTTATTTCAGTCAAAGTTGCTCTTCTATCAGCTTGAATCAGTCGGCCCATTCTCCTCTGACCTCTAGCATCAACAAGGCATTTTCGCCCACAGGACTGCCGCATACTGGATGTTTTTCCCTTTTCACACCATTCTTTGTAAACCCTAGAAATGGTTGTGCGTGAAAATCCCAGTAACTGAGCAGATTGTGAAATACTCAGACCGGCCCGTCTGGCACCAACAACCATGCCACGCTCAAAATTGCTTAAATCACCTTTCTTTCCCATTCTGACATTCAGTTTGGAGTTCAGGAGATTGTCTTGACCAGGACCACACCCCTAAATGCATTGAAGCAACTGCCATGTGATTGGTTGATTAGATAATTGCATTAATGAGAAATTGAACAGGTGTTCCTAATAATCCTTTAGGTGAGTGTGTATATATATATATATATATATATATATATATATATATATACATACTTCAGTAGTTTATACATTATATATATTAAATGTATAAACTACTGAACACAGAAACATGTACAGCAAGCTCTGAGGTTGTCACATAATTTATGTTTCTATGGAAGCCAGCGGTGTAATTCCAAATTCACACACATTAAAAATGTGTTTAAATGCTGATGCGCCATGGAAACAGGAATGAGAGGAATAATTCAATGACTATAAATAATAAATAATATTAATGATGATGTAAAATTAATAATTATGTAATATTCTCCAATGTTTCTTTACTAAATAAATACATTACATTGAATGCTGTTGCTTACAAATACATCTTTTAAAAATAAACGTTTCTATATTACTTGTAATGAAAACATGTTTAAAACAAAAATAGAAGAAAAGTAAATATTGTGGTCTCCAACTTTTGGACCCCACTGTAAGTATGCTATATGCTAATGAAGCTAAATTGAAAACCTGATACACAGAAACCGACGTAGAGCAAGAGAGAGATTGAGGATAAGTGTCTCTGGCTCCCCACACACATACAGATCTGTGTTCGCATGATAAATTAAGATATGAAAAATGGAATATTTCATTTTCCACCTCAATCCCCTTTCTGAGGAATGTAAGCGGCTGTTCGGGGCCGGAGGGGATTTGTCATGTGATATGCGGAGGAATCGATGGACGAGGGACTTGAGGACTGTACATTTACTTAACAAGATGAGGACCATCTCAGCCTCCGCACTATCAGATACCGTGTGGGAGAACGAGAGACACAGCCAGCTAATTGAGGAAGGAAAGAGAAAAGAAGAAGCTGAATAAATGATACGCACATAGAGGAGAGTATGTTGCGATTCTCTCTTTCTCTTTCTCTCAGCTTGACGCACTTTCGCACCAGCCCATTTAAAACCTCTCAACTGTCAATCACCTCGTCCAATCATTCAGTCGCCATGGCGAGGGCAGGAATCAATCACCTAGGCGTCCTCTCGGCCGGGATCTCAATCGTGCAGTCTGTGAGCCTGGCATTTACCAACAGATATTACATACACGTATAAAATATATGACACAGATTAGATATGTGATTACAGAGTCGGTCCCACCTTGCCGGGACCAGAACAGCGAGATCTAATCGAAGGGCCGGGCTGAACACGGCCTGTATTGAGTTAGGAGGAGGGGACTACTGAAGCAGGGAAATGAAAAAGAACCTAGTCTCATTTCCTGTGCACTATCCGGCAACCTCCGACTCACCGTTAGGGGCCTGAGAGCTTATATATTATGCAGGTGATACATATCGCTAAGGATGCAATTTTAAATACAACTCAAAATCTCTGCCCTTTTCTGTCATGAGGTCTGTAACAAACTATGTTGTTTAATAATTGTGACACCCTGGTAATTGTGCGACCCTGAAAAGGCGAGAGCCTTAGCATCTGCTTGAGACGTGCGAGCTGCATATATTGTTGAGAAGAGAATTAAATAATACAGGTGTGTATATATATATATGAAGAGTTCAGATGCAAAAGCCTCTAAGTGCCATCTGAAATTTTCTTCTAGAATGATCATTTTTATCAAGCTCGTATATTTAAGTTCAGTAATTTTACTTAAATGACAATTAATAGGTAATTTCCATTGCCATTTAAGTGAAATTACTGAACTTAAATATACAAAAATGATCATAGAAGAAAATTTCAGATGGCACTTAGAGGCTTTTGCATCTGAACTCTTCATATATATATATATATATATATATATAGTACTGCAAGTTGCTGTTGTGACGTCACAATCGTCTTGCACTGTGGTCTATGGAGCTGCTATAGTGTACTCATGAGTAGACTCGCTCCCTCTGTCAAAATCAAGGAGGGTATGTCCAAATAAATTTCCCTCGTCCACTTGACGGAATTGAGAAATCTGTTCAAAATGGTGGCTTAGGGAAATTCGCAAGTGTATGTATGCAGCCTAACTAGCAAGATCTTAACCCCTTGGCCTTGGTTGAATTTTTAATAATGAAAATGTGTGTGAAATGTTTTGAACTGAAATATTCACAGCTTAAATATATAACCATGTTGAATTTCAGCCCATAAAATGCAAGCATGGTTAATGCAGTGCATATTTTTTTCAAGTAGTGCAGTTCAACAAGCTTTATTGTTTCAAAAACATTTGGCATTATTTTACTTCCATACTGCGATCTTCTGGCGAGATGCTGGAATTCATTCGGCGTGACCGTTACAATGCATTATGGGTATTCTCTAGCCATTGAGTTGTACACTCGTTATTACGGTGCATTATGGGATTGAATTAGTGCACTCGGTAACATCCACTATGGTTTCGGATACCACTTCAAATGGCTGTCCCTTCAAATAGTGCCCTATTTAAGGGTATAGGGGCGATTTCGGACACAGCCTGAGAGAGATACATGTTCCACATATCTTTTCATATGATCTTGAAAAATTCAAGTTAAATGTTGCTTTTAAGTTATAGTTAGTTTGTGATTTGTTTACTTTTTTAACACTTACAGACAAGGACAGGAAGCTATTTAGCACTAGTTCAACAAGAACAAAGGATGAGCATCAATGTAATTTATGCTATAAATAGACACATTTTATCATCCTGCTGCTGCTATTTGTCTTGCTTTTCTTTGTCAACAGTACACAAAATGCAAAAAAAAATAAACTGGTACAGTCAACCTCAACAATTACAGGATCCATTTTCTCCTTAAAACTGCGGTGAACCAAAGACAGTCTCAAAAACACGGTTTGAAATCGCTGGTGTTTCTGACGTCACAAACTACCTTGTAACCAATCAGGTCAACGTGTGATCGTCAACGAGTGGATCTCTGAGCTTGTGTGAGTGAGTGGAGGTGGGGCTAATTTGCATAGGACCATGTATACTAAATGAGGCAAGAGTGTTGAGTTACATTCAAGTTATTTTAAGGCATGAAGACATTTTTTACAAGGAAAATTTTGGTGAACAAAGATGAGTTTTAAGGGATAAAATTATTGACTACAGGGGGACTTTAAGTAAACTAAAATATCTCTATCTAGGTCACTCTTATGACGATGGCTGCGTCTGAAATCGAATACTCTCTTGAGTAGGTACTACTTATTTAAATAAGTAATTACTTCATAACAGTTAAAAAAGTATGTTCCATATAGTATGAATGTGTGTAGTATGAATGTAATCCAGACACAATACATTCGCCTTGTTGTCATTATCATGTGACCACTAGCGTCAGTTACGTCGCTTCACTGTCATTGACAAATCCTCTCCCGTGGCATCATGAGATAGTAAAGCACACTTCAGGATCTCACCAGAAGTAGGTCACCAGGGTACCTTTTGCTTACTGTGAATTCAGAATTCAGAATACTTCTTTTGTCACATACTGTTTTTCGCCAACTATATAGTAGGGAAGTATGCGATTTCGGATGCAGCCCGAGTCTTCATTTTATGCGAGTTAACATGATTTGAAACACTTTTGTCAAAAGTACTACTTATTTCTTTAGATGTAAAACCTGCAAAAACTAAAACATTAAATACATCGCAGATGCTATAAACCCTTCAGTCCATATTTTATTGGTCTTACTTGGTCATAAAAGTAACGTTTGTTCAAAACGGGTCAATAAACCAATGAAAATTCAAAAAGACCTTTGTGTTTTCTCTTTAGAGTAGAGATGCGAGTCCCGTAGTCGCTGAGTAAATGCCACCGAGACTATCTCTTGACAGGATTTATTTTGATGTGCTTTTGCATGGTTCTTCAAGATTACAATGTCTGTTTTTACCCCACACTCAAAGGTTTGCCCAATGTCATCCCTTGACTATGTGACTGGGAGGAAGTGGCGAAAAGGAGGGAGAGAGTTTTGGAAGTTCGCCATATGCTGCGTGACGCATTTCCCCGGCTTGCACGGACTGATCCAGCACCAAATCCCAGCTCACGGAGGTGCTGAGCCCCCATGTCGCTCCCTCTCCAACTGTGGAGGGCAGCCGCGTGAAGGCGGCCAGGCCAACGCCGCCTAACTGGGCCTTGGCAAGGTGACTGCCAACCCTGAGGGGAATGAGAGAGAATTTACATAAACTGCTTTGGAGATCATCAGACCTTCCCCTCCTCTATCTTCCGTCCCTCTTTTGCTCATTCTCTCTCTCTCTCTCCCCTGCGGCATGATGCTTTATTATCAAAGGCTTTTATTGCGCCATGATTTCACCTGTTGTAAATCAATGCAACCTGAGTGGCGGACACAGGAGTGGAGACGCATATGGCGGAATACAATCGAATAACACACAGACAGTGTTAACTCCTGTTTTCCTCCACTGTAAAACCTGATGAAAGGAAACTGGCATAAATCTCAGCACCGCCATTCCATTAATCCAAGCTCTCCCACAGGAATCCATCAAGGGCTTTGGCACCAAGAGCCATTACTGCAATAATGCAGTGAGGAGAAGATGAAAAAAATAGAATACTCAAAGGCTGTACTGTTAATTTAGTCACTGTTCTTCCAAGACCCTCAATATCGCCGTTCAGGAGTGCACTCAACCTTGAGCCGGGCGAGTTTTGTGTTCCCTGACGTTCCTGGCAGATTATTTATTCATGGAGGCAGATTGGCAAAGGCGTGTAAGTCATGACAGTACACAATCCCTGTGCACTGATACTTTTCAAGATTCTTTTTAGTCTTATGGTAGTACAAGGCACATTGCTCTTGTTTGCACTAGTAGAGTGCTGGAAAATTACATACTTGTAGGCAAGCTAATATGGAAGTTAGAATCACCCTGGTTCCCTTGACAACAGCCAATAGGATTTTTCCATTAATTTTGGGGTAAGCAGAAAATGAACTGTGGCCAAAAAAAGTTTTTGTTTTCTTAACCCATGGTAATCCTCACAAATTAACACAACTATAAACTATAATATTGGCTGGGATACAATTGGTACTAAAAAAGCTTAAGTTAGGGACCGTTTACACAACACCGTTTTCAACTAAAAACTTTTTATGCGTTTTGGCCGTTCATTAAACTTTTGAAAAGGGGATTCAAAGTCTACGTTTTTGAAAACTATACCATTATTGTCTCAGTGTAAACTACAAAAACGCAAATTTTTCTTTACAAAGTGACATCGCCATCTGGCCTGGCAGCATTAACAGCGTTTTTGGTCATTTTCACGGATCCGTGTGAACGGAGATCGCTTTGACAACGTTGACGTCTGTACACGAAAAACACAAAGGAAAAACTTTTTTAGTTTTCGTGTAAACATACCCTTAGGATATAAATAAACTACAGTATGGTTGCACTATTTCAGACAACTCTTTCAGTAGTTATTTAAAATCTTCAATTTCTAAAGTTTGAGTTAGAATACTTTGCAAATGCACATGCATAAACACAAAAAGGCTGTAAAAGCAGACTAGTGAGTAAATTAGTTTTCCTGTTCGGTGTAATCCCGTTGAATTTTTATTTGCAAAATTATTAAATTACAGTCTTGATAGCCCAAAAAATGCAGTTAGCTAACCTACAAGCTATACTAAAAACGTAGCTAACTACATTGCTCGCTGTTTGCATAAATATCAGAACAATTTACGGCAGACTGTCCTTTGCAACCCATATGTTATGGAGTGAAACAGGATATTCAACAAGAAAAATCTGATTTGAACCTGATTTTATCCATCTGGAATTGACTGGATAGTAAACAGTGTGCCTAAAAGGTCAATTTTGGGCTCATATTGTCTTTAAAACATAACTAATCACTATTTATATTGCAAAACAGCATCAAAATGAATCGATCTTGCCAATGCTACTTGATAGAGCACTGCACAACAACGTAACTAAATGCATTTACAGCAATAGGTCATCCAAAACATCCACAACATAATTTGAATATTCAGTTTGGAGTGAACTATTCCTCTAGGTTAGTAGCTTCGGTGCTTTTAATTTCTAACTCTCCAACACTGGCATACACATGTACGGATAACCAGCACCCTTCGGTATGTAAGTAATTAGCATCTAAATGTGATTTCATTCGGCGCATGGATGCAAATGGCGTCCATTCCATACCCAGCAGGCTCCACATCCCTCAGCTCTGTAGAAGAATAAGGCAGAAATGGAGGGGAATTGAACCTTTGGTGTCTGCATCTGTCTGAATTAATGTTTCAGCTGTACTACTGGGCTGCCCACTAGCCGGCCGCATTATCGGAGGGAATATTCAGACGAATAAGCTCCTGCCAGCAGATTTTCCTGAGGTGTACGCCGTATGTTCTGCAATTGTATGATTCATCAAGGGCACTGAATGCTAGTCAAGGCCCCAGAGGAAGCATTTATACGTTACATGGATTTGTTGGGCGGCACAAAGTTTAAAACCCTCTGTAAGGACCTGATTAGCCCTGGATGGTTGATTTTCAACAGCTTAGCCAAACTAAGACTAGAAAAGACGCATTTAACAGTGGTTTTCTGTGATTACAGTTAAGGCCGTTTTACATGCTACGCAATAACCGCAATTTGTTCATTGTCAATAGAACATTGTGTACATCTTAAAATGGAATAGCATGCACAACTTCTGGTGCCAAACACTGAAAAATACAAATATATTTTCATGCCTGAAACATGCCATTCACAACCAATCAAATTATGGTTAGCTTTTATGTGGTCAAAGAACAACATGGAGGAGGTTTCATCCCAGCAAACAAAAATAATGTTAGAAGAATCTTTTGCTAACATTCCCACGTTAAAACATTTTTCAAACATTATTAACGTTACATTTGAATGTTCTCTGATGATTCTGAAATAAGTAGTAACATTCATAAATGCTAGAAGAACATCCAACTTCAATGCCTTCAACTTAAACCTGGCCAGAATGTCAGCCAAAGTTATAAGAACGGAACTGTTATTTTCATTTGTGGCTAGCTTGTTTAAGTCACTTTTTAAATGAAAAGCCACAGATTTTATGAGAAAACCATTTTATTTAGTTAATTTTGATAGTTTCAATATCTATCACTTTTAACATGGAATACAATTTATAGGCAACCTACAGTAATCACCTCACTCAGAAAGTCAGCATTTTTTGGTTAGTTAGCACGTAGCTGAAGAAGCTAGTTAGCATCCTTCTGAACCAGTAGTGGACTTAGCTGTTTAGATTCTAGAAGAATCAGTATTAGGCATTGTGTCTGTGAGGAAAATGTTAGGTCAAGGGGTTAAAGTTGCTAGATGTCAGATTTTAAGCCCTATATTTTCAGGTCCTGCACTAGCTGAGCAACTGCCATTGAGATGAATGGGAATGCTAACAGTTAGCTTTCTCTTGGTGCTATCACTTTATTTTTAACATAAGAGCGGTAGTAGTCATTTTTAACTTGAATGTGCAAGGCTTCCGGTGTCAGTCACTTCCAGTTATTTTAGCTGTATAAAACAGGGTTATGCAACTTGATTTTGTAAACTGGTATCTGTTGTCATAATATTTCGATTTATTGATGTTAATCATAAACGCTCTTGTTTGTAGCGTTTTACCGTTTACTCCAGTTTGTTGTTATTTAGCCGCTAGTCTCGCGTAGGCGTAGCCAGCAGACGTTCTGGACTCTATAGCAGCTTTCATTGGCCAATGACTGCCCAGAGGCCCTCTAACTGACATGTAAAGCAACCAATCACAGTTCGTTTTGTTCAGCGTCATGTATAGGGGTGTGAAAATGTAACACTGACGTCTCGACAAAATCCAACGTTTAGTTGATCCTGATAAGCGCTCATTGTCACAGTTGTTAACATGATGGCTTTCTTCTTCCATGAGGGGGTTTGGCATCACAAAAGCTTTGTTTCCAGGCGGACCGTTAAAGAACGTTACACACGCGTCTCCCGGACATCCTGTAGAATTAAACCAATCAGATTACGACTTTGAAACTCCTGAACTTTCCAGTTTTTTGTGCCTTATGCTTCAAACGTTCAGCCAATGGTCCGTGGGTGTGACATCTGAGGCTGAGACTATTTAACAGCTAATTTAAAGGAAGTCTTGTACATTCATAGTAAATAGTTTACTTTCGCATTGAATAATAAGGTGTGTAGGTACTATAGACCTTCTTGGAAACTATAGCAGGCTGCTTTTATTTATTTTATTTTTTTATTTATTCAGAAAGTTTTAATTATAATTCAGTGGTCATTTTAAGTGTAGAAAGTGAGCCTTGTGTGTTCTCTTTATGTAGATTTATGTAAATATGCTATGTGTGTTTGTGGATGTGGGTTACTTGGTTGGGCTCAGCTCTGCAGATGATGCTCCTGGAAGACAGACAAGAACAGTCTTGAGGCCAACTAGCAACACAACAGTGACACCCTCAGGAGAGAAACACTGAAAGAATATAGCCCACATCTCACTCAGAAAACACACATGGCTGCTAATAACTCAAGAGGATGCTGAACGACAGCTTTAATCAGGGGCAGAGCACAGGCACTCAGAAATAACAGTTAAAAGAAAGAAAATGCAGAGTGCAGAAAGGCTCGCTTGGTCCGATAGGCTCAAGCTATTTAGAAATGATTGGCATGTTCAATTAAAGCAACAGTTACTGGACGCTGGTTGTGATACTGACCGAGCAAGTTAGTAAATTAGCATATGCTCAATGATTCGAGAAATTCAATCAGTGAGGGGTCGTGGAAATTAAAGTCACATTTGGTTCTTCTCAACTTTGTTAAAAATAAAATTGCTTTAAAGACAATGTGGAAATAAAATTGGTCTATTTACTATCTTAAGAAATGTCCCTGATTCCTGTCCCTGCACACTTCATCAATGCACATTATTCTTTAGAAAAAAAAAACTTTCTTTCTGCACAACTAAAACATGATTTAAAAAAATCATTTTAGAGAGATTTCACAAAAAAAAGACATGTTTTATTTATTACAATATATATTTAATAAATATATTTCATATACATTAAAATACATAAGATTTTATATAATGATCTAATAGAAATTTACAATTCCCTAATATTCTCTGGTTTTCTATGACTGTGGGAATATTCTAATAATATGAAACTCTGACACATAGGTCAACCATTGTTCGATAAGGCACAGTTAGCACTGGCTAAAGTTAAGTTGCCTCATCCCAAAGAAAGTTTATTTTTTCCTTCGCCTCATTCCCTTATTATGCGTGGATGAGCGTGTCCTTGATAAATCCTTAATTTAATTAATGGATAATCAAAACTTAAACAGCCTATTAATGAGCTATTAGGGATATGATTGGGTTTTGCATTTCTGAGGATGTAGAACAAAATGGTGAATCTGGCAGCCAGCCTGGAGCAGAGCAACAGTTTAAAGAAACTGGTTTCTTAACTTTTTATCACCTGGGAGAGACTGTTGGTGCCCCACAAAACCCTTTTTTTTCTCGTTCTCACGCACCTGTCTCATATTGCGGGGGAAGGAACGGGGTTGCCCTCTTTATCTCTCCTGCAATCTCTCTGGTTTCTCTAACTGAAAGAGTTGAGGTTGTGACAGCGGGAACCCCACCTGGCAAACAGGAGCATCCACCTGGTACTGTAGGCCACTCGAGTCGAACCTGGAAAAGGTCTCGCACACACACACACACATCAGAAATCTTTCTGAAACAAATCATGAACAGATCCAAAGCTGCAGGCATGGTTTGAGCCGAGATAAAGTGTTGCCGTTGCAGTGGTCTGCGATCTTCCACATGCTCGTTTTCATTGCTCAACTATTGCTTAGCAACAAGGCCAAGTCATAGAAACTGCTTTAAGCTGATTTCACAAATCAAGGAACATGAAGACAAAGTGTGCAATAAACACTTATTTTACAGTGTCAGTGTATAAAAGCATTTATTTGATTACATATTGTTCAAGACCGAAGCAGAGGCATGGGCGTTTATGGTCTTTAAAGGGAAATTATTTACTCGACCTCATTGTTCAATGCTGTTATTTTTCTGTGGAACACAAAAGAAGTTTTCTTCCATAAAACAAAGAGGCCAATTCACACTGCAACCGACAGACGCCAACAGTCAGTACGTCACTTCTCAGACATTCCATGACCCGACAAACGCCATGTCAGCATGTTTGAACTGAGAACATTGGAGCCGACCAACGCCAACAAAACACAGACAGGGGTAACACTGATCCGACAAAGTGTCTGTTGCCGTCTGTCGGTGCAGGTTGAATTGGCCTAAAGCAGGGGTGCCCAATCCTGCTCCTGGCGATCGACTGTCCTGCACAGTTCATCTCCAACCCTAATCAAACACACCTGAAGCAACCAATTAAGGTCTTCAGAGCACGTCAGGATCACTTGAAAATTAAAGGCAGGTGTGTTTGATTAGGGTTGGAGATGAACTGTGCAGGACAGTCGATCGCCAGGAGCAGGATTGGGCACCCCTGGCCTAAAGGGTTAATTGCTTAGTTTGCAGTTTTTTTACCAGTTTATTTACAATGTCTTAATCTCGAACTCACGTTAATGAGAGCACCACAGCGCATGCGTTTTGTGTTGACGCGAGAGCAGACGATGCATGAACAGGCGTTGGAGATTAATATTTTGTTATAATTTTGGGGGGGTTTTGCACAAAGCACTTGCATCGCTTCATTAAATTGAGGTTAAACCACTGGAGTCTCATGGATTACTGTCTTTATACCTTTTTGGGGCTTGAAAATGGTAGTTGCGTAGCTGTTAATGGAGGGACAGAAAGCTTTCAGATTTCATCAAAAAGATCTTTATTTGAGTTCTGAAAATGAACGAATGCCTAACATATGTTGGAATGACTTCAGGGTGAGTAATTAATGACAGAACTTCAATTTTTGGGTGAACTATCCCTTTAAGACAACAAATATGGTACCTGGGCTGCTAATTGTAACATCAAATGTAATTGATTCTCACTTGTTTTGTGACCAAAAACATCATGTCAAACCTGCAACATATTTGAATCGAGAATAAGTGTCATGGATGAATTGCTTTGAGGGCAAATAATAGCAAATAAATCACGCAATGCGAGAGCACTTGGAATATAGCGCACAAGTCATATGGACAACTTTTAGGGTGTTTCACAGAAACAAATAGCATCTTATAGGTTTGGAACTATATGAGGATGTATATTTTAACAATCATGTTAACTTTTAAAATCAGATAAGCTCTTTGCAGTGCTCTGAAAAGGTATTGATGTCTACCAATTACTTGCCATGACAGAAGCAGACATTACAAATGCTTGGCTGAAGAGACAGGGGACACTTTAAATATGCACACTTTAGCTCTGTTCCAAAACCTAAGGCTAGTCAACTAACTGCATAAACAGCAAGTGATATCTTAACAGTCACAGAACCTCATAAGTGAATGATGTGCAACGCTCTATAGGCAGCAACTCACAAATAGTGTTTTGGACAACAGACTTGACTGATTTCAGTGAAGTTTGATCAAAGTCCCTTTCAGGCAAGTCATTTCACTCGGCGGCCATCTTTGAAATGCCCCTTGGGCAGCTATTTCAGTCATGCCAGTGCAGCTCCTCTCTTTGAATGGAGAAACATCAAATTCTCCAAGCTTATGATAACATTTCATATTTCCATATTGGCTCTTTTATTTAGAAGGCAGGACTTATTCCTCCATATTACATATACTTTCTCCCATGCATCCGAGAGCTTAAAAGGATGGATGCAAGGAAGGAAGGCATCATGGCTCGTTCGAATCCAATGTTAGTTTCACTTCCTGTCTCCTGAGATGCCTTCAACTGACAGATTTTTGACAGCATATCCTTTGCTGCCTTTGATATCTCACAATCCTGTGCTTTCCATTCTGTGACAGTTTAGTTAAAAAACAAAATGGCATCTGAAAGTTGCGGTTGGTGGTCAGTTTGTGCATAAATGTAAATTTTGACCAACATTCTCCACTTTTTTAAGTCATTTCTAGTGAGCATGTTGCTAAGCTAACAATGCAACACTCTAATAACTATAATTACAAAAATAATTGGGTAAGACAGTCAAGTTTTACTATTTGTCAATGTACATTATCATTAAAAAAATGAAGTAATATAATATAGCCTAACATTTCTAAACTTGGACTCAACGCTACAGATGAATAAAATAATTTTAGAGAGGCAGCACTTAAAAATAAATATTTTAGAGCTGCTTATTTTTCAATTAATTATTACTTATACTTACTTATAGCCTAAGTAATATGTAATGTGTATATATACACACACACACACACACACCTATATTGTGAGATTTCCTGCTGTATACATACATATATCTTTTATATGTCATTTAAATGCTTAAAAACGCTCCCTCTGTAGGAGTTCAGGTTTGGGAAAAATAAAATTTCTCCCTTGATGTTTTAGCACAGGTAAACAACAGTTAAGTGTTGAAGAGTACTATTTTTTGTTTCTTCAGAAACACTGGGTAAAAGGTTACAAAGAAAAGGAACTTTTGAAAGTAGGGGAAATGAAGGGGTGGTGAAAATGAGAGGAAACATGCTGGGAAACAGCAAGACAATTCTTTTACGGTACGTACGGACATTCTCTGAAATGTCTAAAACGATCAAGTCAAGAAAAGAAAGGGACAGATTCTTTTCATAGACATGTTGTGGGCTTTTATTCACGTTATGAGGTTTGTACGGAGAACAGAAAGAAAGTCCCTGAGCGTTTTATTCAAGTGAATAAAACGCAGTTAGACAGAGCGAGCAATTAATTACTTTTCCAAGTACATCAGAAAAAGAATTACACCACAGGTCGCCTATTTGAGCTGTTGAGTCAGAAAATGAAAGCGTCTGAGCTTAGCTAGTTGTAAAATAATAACAATAATAATCATAATGACTACAAAACGAATACACATCATTTGGTTTGTTTATGCAAAGTGCTTTTAAAGTGAAAATGCACATTAAATTGACTTTTTAAAAACATGCTCCTGGTCTTTTTATGAAGGATTCATCAAAGCAATTTTGTCTTCACTCAGAAGCAAGTCACTTTATGGAAGAAAAAGTTTCAGGTTCTAGCTGGACATCTAATTGCAGCTGATATAATTCAAACTAACAGTTTCCTGAATAGTACAGTTTCTGAAAACGGCAAAACAGCTGATCCATCGTTCTTTGGCGAAATGAAAAGATTTCTGATCGCCTCGACGAGGACTTTACTCTGCAAAATGAGAGATGTTAGAAGCATTTACAGCTCAAGATGGTCAGCCGTTCTGTTCCTGGATCACGTATTTGTGAGACAGCACAACGTTGTCGTAATCAAAGTCCTCATCCAGATGGAAAGGAACAACCTCCTCACTTTCATCCTGGAATAAACATTTTACAGGTTAATTCTGAATTTTACAGAGTCTCTGAGAAATGCAACAGAAAAGTGCATCTCAGTCTCTGAGATACTGCCTGAGCTTGACTGCTCTCAGAGAGTTTGAGTGTGTACCTGATTCTCAGCGGCACTGGGTGTGTGTGTCATCTGGTCTGTGAAAGTCGAGGAGATCTCCAGCAGTGTGTGGTGACAGAGCGATGAAGAAGAGACAGCTATCAGATCTTCTTCAATCTCACCTGGCAGTGCACATGTACCTGACAACACACAACAAGACACGCATGAATAATCAGTTTCTTTTACGCAAAGCCGTCCATCAGCAGTCATTTACAATCAGTGTCTTCTTTTACAGAGAAACTTCTGTCATTATTTACTCACTCTCATGTTGTTCGAAATTCTTTCATTCTTTCTTCCCGTGGAACACAGAAGAAAATATTTTGAAGAATGTTTGTGCCGCCGGCGATTACCATATAATGAAAGTGGATTGTGACTGATATTGTCAAGCTCCAATAAAGAAAAACAATATGACTTACTCACTATGATATTATGAGTCTTCTAAAGCAATTCGGTACATTTTTGAGAGAAAAAAGAAAATTCCAGTCATTATTTGCTAAATATCATCCCCTCCCTTTTATGCAAAGTGAAATTTGCACAAAAACATAAAATAGACTTTTGGTGTAGACACAAGAAACTTTCACGTTAATGGTTTATTGTGCGCACATGACATTTTGAAAAAAACAAAATGACATTCAACAAAAAAAAATACATTTTGAAAAAAAGTCTCTGCATAGGGGAAGATTTATTTATTTTTTGATAAGATTTTTGGTAAATAAATGAAATGTCGTAAAAATGTTTTTCGCACACATCAAAGTTTCTTGTGCAAATGTGAAAGTAGAAAAAAATATTTTAAATATACGCAGAAAAACGTTCATGTTTGAGGTATCTCGTGTGCACAAGAAAGTCTGAAATTTACATTTTAAAAAAGTGTCACCGTTGGGGAAGATTTTTTATTTAGACAAGGAGATTTTAGGCAAATAACAAATTAAATGTCGTAAAAAAAATTTTTTGCACACATCAAAGTTTCTTGTGCAAATGTAAAAGTAGAAAACGTTTGAAAAACTTTCATGTCAGAGGTATCTTGTGCGCACATGAAAGTCTGAAATTTAAATTTAGAAAAAAGTCTCATGGGGAAGAATTTTTTGTTTTAAAATTTACAAAAGAATTTAAGTTTTGAAAAAAAAACATCACAAACAGTGAAGTTTCTTTTGCAAATGTAAAATTGTACATGCACACAAAAAACTTTTTCATGAAGTTTTCATGCATGTGTAGATAAAATTGTTTGAAAAAGTTGTCACGTGCAGTTTAAAAGTTTTCTTGCGCACAAATAAATGTTTTACTCAGCAAATGTCTACAACAGATGTGACAAAACTGACGTCAAACATAACTAATTAAACTCAACTTGTGACTGATTCATAAGAGTTTGCATGTGATGATTTGAACGCAAACACAAATTAGATTTTTAGTTTATTATTGTGCTTTTTTGTCCATTTTAGAGCCTTCTGGAAAAGACATTCAGCAAAAAAAAATTATGTTCTAACGAAAAAAATAAAGTGTTAAGAGTCTGGAACAACATTAGGATGAGTACATTTTGATTGAACTTACACTTTATGTTAAAAAGGAAGGATTAATGTGCCAACAAGCAGTTTTATGTCCTGCATCTCTGGATTTGTGCAGTAGCTTATGTGTGAGTGAGAAAGACATAAGGCCTGGCAAGAGCTCGATTGATGCTGATGTTAATTAAACAGCTAATTACTGGCACAGTGAAAGTCATAGTTTCAGCTGCTGGGTGAGGACCAGGCGTCTGGGGTGTAGCATGCATTTCTGTGTGTTTGTTTGAGTGTATACAACACCATGTGTGTGTGTGTTTTGTGGACTGCACACCTCTAAAGAAACCCCACTCACCCACGGCTTTCAGAACAAGGTGGTCTCAAAAACAAGACCATTAACCAGCTCACTAAGGAAACACAGAAAGAAGCTTCACGCAGCTAATGAATCTGAAGGCTGTTGCTGTGATGCCATGTTGTGAACCTCCCTGACCAGCATGCGGAGGCGTGTTTCATTAAAACCGTAGGTACCCTGTAGCTCTTTTTGAGCTTTGATCCGCTTTGACCAGAACCGCCTTCCCCTCAACCCATTTTAAGATTCATCTGGCGTCACTGAACCCTGAAGTGAAGACCATTATTACTGTTTACCTGTACTGTACGTTTCTAGAGTTCACATCAAGGTTATTAGAGTTTTGAAAAATTCACTGTTTCCTTTCTTCTTTAATTTTGCAGTTGGGTTTAGTTACTTTTAATGGGGAATAAATCGTTTTTTATTTTGTTACTATTTTTTGTTTTTATGTATGCATTATATAGATTCACATTTCATCCCTTGTAACGCCACAAATTGTTCTCGTTGCGCATTTCTAAGCAACACACAGAAACAGAAACGCAATAACTATAAATTATGCATAATTAGATGCGACTAACCCTAAACCAAACCCTAACTAACATATAGTAAGTACATGTAGTTAATTAATATTACTCAGTACTTGAATGCATAATTACCCTGCACCTTAAAATAAAGTGTAACCCAACACACTATAGTTAACTTTTATTCTTAAAGTCCCCATGAAATCAAAATTGACCCTATTTACTTTGTTAGCGCATATTTTTAGTCTTGTGGTGAACAATTAATCCATGCAAATAAATATAAAAAAAATAAAAAAATGTATAGGGCTGTCAAAAGATTAATCGCGATTAATCGCATCCAAAATAAAAGTTTGTGTTTACATAATATATGTGTGTGTACTGTGTATAATTATTTTGTATATATAAATACACACACATGCATGTATATATTTAAGAAATATTTGCATACATATACTGTATATATATTTATATAGTTTATATTATATATAAATATAATTTTTTTATATATATAAATAACACATTTTTCTTAAATATATACATGCATGTGTGTTTATTTATATATACAAATTTAATTATACACAGTACACACACATATATTATTAAAAACAAACTTTTATTTTGGATGCGATTAATCGCGATTAATCTTTTGACAGCCCTAATTTTTTACCATGGTAATCTTTAATCAAAATCTGAAAAGTTACTTCCGGTCTGGAATGGCGTCTTTTTCTGATGAAGTAGGTTTGACGGCTTGGTTTGAAAACGCTTAACCACTCCCCTCAAACCGTTAGTCTGCTATGAGCGAGAGATTGAGAGGAGGAGCGCTGAGTAAAACCCTGCCCTCTGTTCAATATTCCGTTACACTTGGAAATACGTCATAACACTGGAGAAAAGTCGTTTGCAACTTCCGGTTCACGGGGACTTTAAATGAATGAGTGTTTTTGACGGAATCCATTTGTTTGAGTGAATGGTTCAATGATTCTCTCATAAAGATGTCACTTTTTTTGTTCCTGAATGAAACAGCATTTTTGAACAAATCAATTTGGTCGACTGAATGATTCACTTATAAAGACAGTCACTTGTTTTGATCCTGAATAAATCAGCAGCTTTAAACAAAATTATTCAGTCAGTGTATTCATGATTCAAATGATTTACTCATAAAAGACACTGAATTCATCATGAAAATATGAAACTGAAATAATTTTCTCTGTAATTCTATTTAGTTTTCATTCAGCTGTATTGCACTTTTATAGTTTCAATTATACATTTTTTGCCAATTGCCATTTTTATGTTGGTTACCAATTTTACCATTTTAATACCATTTTAGTTCAGTTAGCAAACTTGCAGCAATAAAATGTCTGGAAAGTATTAATCTTATTCAACTATTTTATTTATTTTTGTATTAAACTGGTCATTGGAGTTTAAATGAGCCTCTCTGGCACTCAAGAAAAGAGCGACTCATTACAAGCCTGCACAGCGAGCACTAAGCCTCGCCAAGCGAGCGCTTGCCCCCGGCTCTAATGATGAGGGAGCGGTTTAGAATTTGCATGCATTGAATATGTGTAATAAATGGTAATATATTTAAATCAAGCTGTATGACAGCTCTAATTACAAAACATAGCATGCACATGATATCCACTAAACCCTATTAAAGGTAAAGTGAGACCATGCAATCCTTACATATGCACAAGAAAAGAATATTTATGCGAGCATGCCGCACTTAAAATACATCCATACAGGTGATGCCAACATGTCGATGTATATTATGTGAATATTATGTGAATTTGTGATGAATCCAATTCCATTTGAAGCTGTTGTGAAATATGAAAAAGATGGCAAGAATTCACACCGATGTGCTTTACATAAGAAAAAAAAAGTGTAAAAACGTAAATAAAGACTCCAAATGTGCATCTAGGCCACTGTAATCTAGTTAATCTAAACTGACTCGGTGTAAAGTGACATGTCTTTAAATGATGTTTTTTCGAGAAATAAACACCTGCAGCGTCAACATTTTCCTCTTCGTCCTCCGAATCTCCCAGATAATTATCAAACTGCCAAGGAAAGAAAAAAGACAAAACAGTAATTAAATATACATTTTTACAGACAGTTATTTTAGAATTGATTATTAGCTTCACACAAACGGGTGCTCTTCACACAGAAAAGTTCATTCACAACTAACTTAGAGTTTGACATTTACATTTTGCTAAGCTAACATCACATTACTCTAATAAGCATAAACATATAGGCCTAGCACACACCTATTAGGTAAAATAGTCAATTTTTATTAAACTGTTTTGGCTAACAATTGTTTCCAATAAAGTTTGATAGTAGCATGTTGCAGCTAACCTGTTAACACTGAACTATGACAACAGTTCAGTGTTAAGAGGTTAGCTTAGCATACGTTGATGATCTTAAAAAGGCACTGTACAGATAAATAATATGTAATACTCCTTTTATTTTAGATTAAAGTCTTGATTCACTTGATTCCAACAAGAGTTTAAAGTTAACATTAGCTTAGCATACTCTAATGATCTTAAAAATGCATAGCACAGACGTAAAAATTGAATTCTTGACTATTTCCAACACTTTAACGTTATCGTTAGCTTAGCATACTCTGAGTTTAAAAATGCATAACACACAAATGTCTTTTTTTATTAGACTGAAGTCTTGAGTTTAAAGTTAGTGTTGGCATAGGTTAAAATGTGTAACACACAAACGTTAAAGGAGAACTCCGGTCAATTTTAACATTGAGCTCATTTTTTTGTACATTTGGAGTGCTGTCAATACAGAGAACAACGACAAAAATCGGTGTTGCCTACACCGTGTTATCCTCTTTTTAAAATTTGCACCCTGTTGACTTCAATAGATGTGAAAGAGATGAATAAAAGTGATGTTTATCATGCGCGTGAACTCGACAATCGATTACTATGGACTTTGACCGAAAACAGGATGTAAATACAGGTATGTGCGCTGGCTAAATAAACATCATTTTTATTCATCTCTTTCACATCTACTGCAGTCAGATTCACTCGTGTTCACTCTGAAGGAATCACTCACATGACCTGTGCACTTGTAATGACACATCAAGGATGTTAAGAGGCTAAAAGCAGGTTTAAAACTTGCCCCATTGAAGTCAACAGGGTGCAAATTTTAAAAAGAGGATAACACGGTGTAGGCAACACCGATTTTTGTCGTTGTTCTCTGTATTGACAGCACTCCAAATGTACAAAAAAATGAGCTCAATGTTAAAATTGACCGGAGTTCTCCTTTAAGTAAAATAGTTATTTTTTATTAGATTGAACTTTTGACTTTATTACAATAATTTAATGGACGTGTTAGCTTATAATAATCGAATGAGCTTATATACACACAAACATTAAGTAAAATAGTTCTGAATGAAATAACAGCCTGTTTATAGGCATCTTGCATGAATTTTCACTAAAAACATATTGAATGCTGAGATTGCATTCTCTGTGGAAGATATATGCAATGCTGCCTTAGAATATATGCAAAATAAGTTTTCTTCAAAGGCAGAATTATGTTGCTTTCAACCTTAAAATACTGTCTCGGTAAGTAGCTTGTTAGGTTTTGGTTTTGAATGTCCTGACCGTTTACCTTCACAGGTCTGTCTGGAGCAGAGCTTGATGGGCCGCCCAGTCTTCCTCCAACACAGCCGCCATCCAACAGCACCTATACAAGCACACAAACTCATAAACTTACTATCTCATTTCCTTTAATGATGCTCTGAAATGACAGCAGCTATGAGAATTGGTGTGATTACAATCAAAACAACATTATAATCAATACAGCTCTTTTTCTCTCATTGTGGCGGAGAGCTAAATAATGCAGAGGCTTCTTTTTTTAGCATTGACTGGCCTGGGATGTTGGCTGATGTGCTTTGCGTTATTGACAGTAACTGGTGCTGTGGCTCGCCAGAGCCCCACTGAGATCAATACGCAAGCCAGGCGGGAGTCTTAAGCACCGTTCACACACACACACACACACACACACACACACACACACACACACACACACACACACACACACACACACACATACCGATAAGCAAAACACACATTGCAATGAACCCATTCAATACACTGAGAGGAGAATTCCAAAAGCCTTGAGGAAGAAATACACCAAAAAGAGGGAAAATAAAGAAAAATGGCCAATGGCTTGCCCACAGCTACAATGCTAACTTGGTTGCTAAAAGGTTTTAAGCTATAATTGCTATAATAATTTCTGAGTGAAATTAAACATGTTGATATGTGGTTGCTAGGTAGTTGCATTCAGAAGAAAAATGAGCGTGCTTACCAGTACAAAAATCACCACCATAACGCAAGGCTGTAATGCATGGTGGCCAGAGCATTGCTATTGCTAAGAGGTTCTAATTGGATTTAAATATTTCTATGTGGTTGCTATGTTGTTGCTAGGCTGTAAAAATATGAGTGGCGTTGTTAAGTTGCTAAGTTGTTAAGCATGGTTGCCAGAGCGTTGCTATATGATTGCTAATAGATTCTGCTTGATTGCTAATAGATTGTGAATTTTATCCTGTTGATGTGTCATTGTTAGGCCATTGCATTCTGATAAAAATATGACTGGCGCTCATAGGTTGTTTTGCATGGTTGCCAGAGCGTTGCTATACGGTCACTGTGTGAATTTGAATGTGCTGATATGTAATTGCATTCTAAGGAAAATGTGAATAGTACCCTGTTCAGTCTTTATGAAGCCCTTCCTTCCAAAAAGTGTAATGTGCTCTGATTGGTGATTGGTCAACCACTTTTAGAGCGTGTTTCTGAAAAGTCACGCCCCTTACCATAACCGCGAGTTTCAACACACTACTAGCGCAACTCAACTAGGCCTTTTTTTTGAGTATGCCTTGGGCTGGACATTTTTAATTAGAATATTGTGACGCGTTCGTTCCCAGAAGAAAACGTAAGGTTACAATCGAGGCGTTTCAGGGAGTGCAGAAACAGTGCTGGACAGTGAAGGACCTGTATGTGTGTGTGTGTGTGTGTGTGTGTGTGTTAAAGCAGAAGACTTAATTATTTTTTTAAACTTTGACTGAAGAGAAGGAGAGGTCTGCCTGAACCTCTCCCAGTAAAGACTGACGGTTCAAGCGGTTTGAATCTATAAGGCTGTGACCTCTTCCTGATCAGCAGTCGGTGAGCAGCCATTCGCCTGTCCCATCCTTCGGTATACGCTCTCCTCCATCTCTGTCACTCCATCCTCTCTTTGTCGCTCTCGGCTGCTGTCCATCTCTCTGTCTCCATGTCCTCTAGGAGCAGTCAAACGCATATCCCTCACGTTCTCTGCAATGGGAAACGACAGTGAAGACCACAGGCGAAGGATTTACGGATGTATCCGAGGAAAGAAGATGTATGTGGCGTTCAGTATGCTCACCTGGGGTCAGGTTCGTGAAGGTGGACAGGAACTGCTCATACGTTTGCTCCGGGGAGTTGCAGAACTGCTCCAGAGCTTCAGTCATGGCTTGGTCATGGTTGTCCACAATTGAGCCATTAACTAAACCTGGCATCCTGTCAAACCTATCCACATTGAGAAGAGATACAGAAAGAAACAGAGAAAGAGATATTAAAAGAGATATTTGTTTACACCATGGAAACTTTGAAGAAAACCAGAGAGCCTGAACCAAGCCAAATGAAAAGGAAGTATTGGTATATAAACCTGAAAAAAAGAATGATGAAGGGATTCTGCTAGGCTGCACTTTTTTACAGGTCACTTATCATCGGCGATATGCATTATAGCTGCATTAGCCCTGATTGGAATAAAATTATCATTTTGAAGTTCAGCTTAATTACAATCAATGACGGCTGGGGAGGGGGGCGGGCAGAGATTGCCGTGACATTAAAATATAATGAAGAATGGCGTGATAATCGTCAGAAACTACGAGCTGTCGCCGTGTCATTCATCACGAACACGCCCCAGGGAGAGCCTTCTTCAGGTGGCACAACATTAGCAGGGACAGAAACAGGTGCTACACTAGAGTCTAATTACTCTCCTCTATCAATAATACAGCACAAGTCCTTGCAGGGCTTCAGGCGTCAGCTGCACTGCTGGTCCACCTCTTCCTTCTCTCTTGGAATACAGCTTGTGCCAGCGCAAATCCCAAAATGTTGGCGTTAAAAAACTACCGTCAGGATTTACTAAAGACACGCAGTGAAAAATTAGCCGTGGGCACAGTTATTGCATATGCATTTGTAGGAGTTTCTCTTTCAGGTGCAAAATTCATGGGAGAGTATTTAAATGAATCACGCAAGGTGATTTACTCAAGTTTGCGCTCGTCAATTTACTGGTGTTTTCGCCATTATTTAACTGCCAAAAAAATCACGTCTTAAACCAGACGCTAACTGGTAGATTGCGTTGGTTATTATGGAACTGATCTGACAGTGTGTGTGTTCTTTTATTTTATCAGAACTTTCCACTCCCATCGGCACGGTTTTGGAATTGTGCTCTCACGCTAATTTGCCGTTTAGTAAATCTGGCCCATAGACTACATGTATGGAATACCCAGATTTGCTAAAAAAGTGCAGTATAGGAAGTTTGCGAAGTCCTGTACTGCATTTAATTAGACCTTCCATTTCAGTCATATCAGCTTAATTTTATATCCACCTAAAAAAAGGTTAAAATGCGGATCCTTTAATGCATACTGTTTTTAAAGAATAATACAGTATACCAATGTTGTTTTTGGTAACTAAATTGTTTATGTTTATTGAAATAAAGCTGAAATATAAAAAGGCCTATTAGATGAAATTTTTTTTTTTTTAAAACATACAAAACAAAAATCAGAAAGGTTGCATTCGCAACAAATTAGAAATTAGCCAATTAGAATTGAGCCATCTCCTGGAAATTAGTTTTTGCAGGGTTGAATGTCTGATATCAAATCATTGCATTCGGACCAAATTCAATGATTGGACGAACATTTTGTGGTCCTACGCCTTCCGCAGACGATATATATATATATATATATATATATATATATATATATAAAAACATATAAATTAGGGCTGTCAAACGATTAATCGTGATTAATTGCATCCAAAATAAAAGTTTGTGTTTACATAATATATATGTGTGTATGAAGTATAATTATTTTCTATATATAAATACACACACATGCATATATATTTAAGAAAAATGTGTTATTTATATATTAAATATTTATATATAATATAAATTATATATAATATAAATATATATACACAGTATATACATGCAAATATTTCTTAAATATATACATGCATGTGTGTGTATTTATATATAGAAAATAATTATACACCGTACACACACATATATTATGTAAAAACAAACTTTTATTTTGGATGCGATTAATCGCGATTAATCGTTTGACAGCCCTAATATAAATACATTTAGACCACTTTACTTAGTGATTGCTATCAGGATGTGAAGAGACTTTCAACCAGCATAACAAACAATGTTTCTGGAACAAATCACCTACCCTGCTTTTAATGATTTGAACAAATTGATTCTTTAAAATGAATCACCAAACACAAGAAACTACATGCTATATTATAATCAATGAAGTAGTCTGAAAGTGATATCTCCGTTCATTAAAATGCAAGCATTGTAGTTTTGTTGTGTTGTGTTGTGTTGCGTTTCAGTCTCCCTTCCGTCTCTTTGTGACAGAGCTGGCAAACAACAGCATTTATTTGCCTGCGCCGTATGCAAATCCGCGACAGGACTCAAAAGGTTTTTTTTTACAGCATCTGTAAGTGTGAACACCGGCATGTAAGTGCACTTGAGCGGGAGGATAAAGCTCTCCTATGCGCTTGGAGACACCGGAGGAATTCTTTCTGTGTGTGTTGCGCCTCAGGGGAGTCGCTCATCCTCCTCTTCATGGCCCTGCTCTTCAGACACAGGTGCTCTGCTGTTTGTGTTTTTCACTGTTCTTCCAGGCACTCGTGGTTACGGGTCTTTGTTTTTGCACTCTCGCACACACACACACACACACACACACATTTCTCGGCCTCCAAAACAAACACGCAACTGCACGAGGGCTCTGAAACACAAAAACATTATGCTAATGAGACCGGCACAGCTGTTCCCTTCTTCTCCCTCTCTCTCTCTTTCTTTCAACACCAGTCGCCTAATTTCTTTCATTCCTTTAAAGACCCGCCAAGCAGAAACAGTTAATGCAAATATAAGCCTGCGGGAAATAAGGAGTATTTTTACAAATATCCGAGCTACCCCTCCTGCCAAAATGTGATGTGTGACTCACGCATTCTGTATTTGGAGTAATGAGAGTGAATCATTCTGCTCCTCACTGAACCTGATTGCACACAGACCACTCAGATACACAGAGGAGACCATTTTAACAGCACATAGAGACGGGCTACACTGTCACAGATGCGATTATGAAGAGTGTGATTTTGGTGTCGAATGCAGGTCATAAAAGAAGCCGAAATCTGCGTGATGGCAAGGTGCAACGTGACACAATCTCAGCCAATAAAAGATATTTTGAGACTTTACAATTCGAGTGCTCTAATTTGCATTAATTCATGCTTAACTAATGCACAGATAATCACATGTTCATGTATGACGCATGATGAACTAAACCACTCATTAATGATTACTGCATCCGCAACTAATAAAGAGTCTAAATGATTGATAGATTAAGTAATATATGAATTGCTATTGACTAAATGCGTCATCATGTAATAATTCCTTAACACAGGGGTCTTCAATGTTTATCAGGACAAGGACCCCTTAACTTAGTATTAAAGGTAGGGTAGGCAATTTGTTTTATAAACACTTTTTGTTATACTGGTTTAAACTCTCTTCACATCCTGATAGCAATCAATAACAGAAGTGTGCTAAATATTAAAACGTACATATATCTTCTGTGGAAGTCTCAGGATCAAAAAGTGTTCATCCAATCAGTGCATTCGGTCCTGAACCAAAACAAGCTTATGCAGAGTTCTCACCATGTCCAAACCGTAATTACGTTCTACCCTGAGTTGATCACGTCCTCAAACTCAGATTTATGCGTTTCTATGTGAACACTAGGGCTGTCAAACGATTAATCGCATCCAAAATAAAAGTTTGTGTTTACATAATATATGTGTGTGTATGGAGTATAATTATTTTCTATATATAAATACACACACATGCATATATATTTAAGAAAAATGTGTTATTTATATATAAAATATTTATATATAACATAAATTATATATAATATAAATATATATACACAGTATATACATGCAAATATTTCTTAAATATATACATGCATGTGTGTGTATTTATATATAGAAAATAATTATACACCGTACACACACATATATTATGTAAAAACAAACTTTTATTTTGGATGCGATTAATCGCGATTAATCGTTTGACAGCCCTGCACAATGGGGAAATGAATCTGTAGCAAGTAAGAGCTCGGTTAGTTGTTTATGTTCACTATTTTTGTAATGTTATGTGCTTTGAGACATGAGGTGATTTAACGCTGTCTCTTTTGACACTGTGCGTTCATGGGTTTTGAAGGATGCGTGACTTTGGAGACACTCTGAAGGGAGGGTGGGATCTCATGCTTTCAAAGCTAACTTGCTATTGCTAGCCTCTCTGCAATTGCCTACTCTACCTTTAACTAATAGTGTAATTGAATATGTTAATTACCACAATTGGTCAAAGCTATGTACTTCAACTTTCAGTTGTCTGCTTTAATTGATCATTAGCTAATGATTTGCAAATATGGCACATGACTATTAACTAATTGTTAAGTTATATACCATTATGGTTACGGGTTTTGACATCCCCTCTAAAGGTCTGCAGGGCAGTTGCACAGTGAATGTAATGTCACAGAATGTGTTTGAAGGATGGGTAAGTTGGGCAGCACACAAATATCAGCACACCAGAATCTGAACTACTGACCGCTGTTACACCGTGATTAAACTGGACGTGACCATTATCACGTCATGCCACAATACAGCTGTCTACACTGGAAGTCACCATTGCAAGTCCATTTGTCCTTCGTAACAGAAGTCTTGTAGTACGTCAGAAATAGAATATGGCATCAGTTTTCTGTGGGTTGTGTGCCGTCGCACCACATCCAGTGTAGTATCATTTATTATAAAGGGTTCTATTGTCTTTGTCCGATCTAGACACAGTGTTATGAAATAGCAGTGCCTGGCCGAATGTTCTCAGTGTTCTGCCTTTAAATCCTAGACCTCAAGATTAACCTGACATATTCCTGCACCATGAACAACAAGGTACTGGATGGGGCAGTTCATCTGGCACAGTGGAATCCCGGTTGTAGACGGCTGGAAATTGAAATCCATGGCTTAGTGTGGATGTCAAAACCAAAATGACATATTACTTAATTAGTTTATGTGCCACAACAAGTAAAGCCATAACATTATAATACCTTTGCAAATCATTAGCTAATGATTAATTAATGCAGATGACTGGAAGTTGAAATACATGGCTTCGACCCATTCCGGTAATTAACACATTAATTTTACGCTATTAGTTAATACTAAGGAATTAACATATTATGACACATTTAATTAATAACAATTCATATATTACTTAATCTATTAATCATATAGAAATGTTATTAATTGCTGATGCAGTAATCATTAATAAATGGTTTAGTTCTTCATGAGTCATACAACACGTGATTATCTGTACATTAGTTAAGCATGAATTAATGCATATTAGTTAATGCATATTGTAAAGTTTTACCGGTATTTGATGTTTAATTGAGTTATTTGAGTGAGTGAGTTATATGTTTGATTTATTGTTAAATATATGTGAGTTATAAGGGAGCAAAATGTATATAAATTAGTAGTATTATTATTATTATAACAAGTGCCAATCACGCTACATAGTGTCACCATGGTAAGTGTACATTTTGGAAGATGAAAGTTACATCTGGGAGATCCATAATGTATGAAAAAAACAGCAACTCAGCTGATTTGCAAACTGACAAGTGAATGAATCATCAATTGAACGGTAAAACACAAACATAAAGTCCATATTTATACACAAGCCAATAATACACCGAGTTTGTACTTGTTTTCATTCAAACTTGTGCGAGTTGTGTTCAAACACCTGTTGTTAGCAGCAGTTACAGGCAGTTAACCTCAAGATGAGCCAGTCAACCTTCACAAACACTGAACCTCAGCCACTGTCACTAAACCATTTGCTTTAATATCTCAAATAAAAGTTAGCAGCACCAAACAGCTCCCAGATTTCGGAGTGCATTGACCAGGAGGTAAGAAATGTACATATTATTAGGATGAATATTGTTAAGACTATATTCTAGATATGCAATATTTGGACTGGTAGGCTATTCTGGTGCCATATAGAGTAGAATTAAAATAAGCACGTAAGTTAATGACGTGTTTTATAATATAATTATTAAAGTATGTCGTGATTTAAAAGATTGTTATTTTCAACTTGTTGTAGTGTATCACTAGTGTTGACAGCCAGCGCTTGCTTAACGTAACGTTACTTGTTTAATAAATAAAAAATCTCTAATTTGATTACCTAAAGACATTAAAACGAATCTAAAACGTGTAAAAAGGAAAAACGCTGCTAGCTTTTAGAAGACAGTAAGAGAAAAGGAGAGAGGAAAGCTTATAAAATATCTCAGACGTACCGTTTAAATGTAGAACGAGAACCCCCAGTTTCGCATTGGATGCTGGGTAATGTAGTCGTTTTATTGCAAGCTTAACGCGATCATCTAAGAAAAACGGCAATAAAGAAAACTACAACTTGTTTCCTGTGGGAATGTTTCTGTGTTATTATGGAAACAGGGAAAGGGTTATATGGTTCCGCATTTTTTTCATACTTTGAGTTAATTGCATACAACTCTTACTAATAGGAGTATGCTGGTATGCTATTCAGAATTCATCCTTACGATCTTGCAATTTACCTGAATTTTATCATGTAATATTTTATTTATCATTAAAAATAATGTTGTTGTTGTTGTTTTTTTTATTATATTTCACACAGCTCACTGCAAAAAGATGTCATTAGAGCCTATAACTGCTGTGAACTGTGCTGGCCTTGTGCAACCAGGCTTCTCCTTACTAGAGCTGGAGGGTGATGTTTACCTCTTTGGTCAAAAGGGCTGGCCAAAACGCTCATGTCCAACTGGTGTATTTGGTGTCCGCATAAAAAACGGAGAACTTAAGCTGCGAGCCATTTCATTTTCAAACAACTCCTGTTATCTCCCTCCCCTCCGATGTCCTGCGGTAGCTCATTTTGAGCCTCGTGATGGCAGCCCTGAATGTTACCTCATTCATGGTGGCCGAACTCCCAACAACGAACTGTCTTCAAGTCTCTACATGTTGAGTGTAGACAGCAGAGGATGTAATCGTAAAGTCACATTGCAATGTCTAGAAAAAGAGCTGGTTGGAGACGTCCCTAGCGCTCGATACGGCCACACCCTCAGCGTGATCCATAGCCGAGGGAAGACCGCCTGCGTTCTGTTTGGCGGCAGGTCCTATATGCCCCCCACCGAGAGGACCACGGAGAACTGGAACAGTGTGGTGGACTGTCCACCTCAAGTCTTTCTTATTGACCTAGAGTTTGGTTGCAGTTCAGCCCACACCCTCCCCGAGCTCACGGATGGCCAGTCATTTCACGTAGCTCTAGCGAGAGAGGACTGTGTCTACTTCCTGGGCGGTCACATCCTCAGCTCCGATTGCCGACCACCTCGTTTGATCCGCCTACGTGTGGAGCTTCTCCTAGGAAGCCCTGTCATCACCTGTAATGTTCTTCAAGAAGGTCTCTCCATCACCAGTGCCATAACCTCTCCCATTGGCTATCATGAGTACATTATTATCGGCGGGTACCAGTCTGAGACTCAAAAGCGCATGGAGTGCACCTACATTGGCCTGGATGATGTCGGAGTCCACATGGAGCCACGCGAACCTCCACAGTGGACCACCGAAATAAGCCACAGCCGCACTTGGTTTGGTGGCAGCCTGGGCAAAGGAAGTGCCTTGTTTGCAGTCCCATCAGAAGGAAACCCAACCCCACCAGATGCCTACCATTTCTACCAGGTAAACTTCCAGAAGGAACCAGATGGAGAAGCATCAACTCAGGGATGCAGCCAGGAGTCCACTGACCTTGAGGACTCTGCACCTTTGGAAGACTCTGAGGAGCTCTACTTTGGCCGAGAGCCTCATGAGCTGGAGTATAGCAGCGATGGAGAGGGCGACACTTACAATGAGGAAGATGAGGAGGATGAATCTCAGACAGGCTATTGGATCAAGTGCTGCCTCTCCTGTCAGGTGGACCCCAACACCTGGGAGCCCTACTACTCTACTGAGCTCACCCGACCTGCCATGATCTACTGCTCCAGGGGTGAAGGTGGACATTGGGTCCATGCCCAGTGCATGGAGCTCCCTGAAAGCCTTTTGGTTCGCCTCTCTCAAGGCAATAGCAAGTATTTCTGCTTGGATCACGGAGGCCTGCCCAAGCAGGAGATGACTCCACCACGCCAGATGTTGCCATTGAAGAGAGTCCCAATGAAGATGACCCATCGCAAGGCTCCAGTCTCACTGAAAATGACCCCAGCTAAGAAGAGCTTTCTGCGAAGACTTTTTGACTGAATTGTTGATGTTCTGTTCTGTTATATATCATGATATAATATCATTTTACATTGTTGTTGAAGTTTATTTTGTTGTTCATTTTAAGAATATTAATTGATTTTTATATTAACAAAGATTGGAGAAGTGTATTTTTTCATACAATAACAGAAATGAATGGTTAAATCAGTATTGCAGTATGGCAGTATTAAATGCTTTTTTTTTTTTTTTTTTTTTTACAAGTCTTGTTTATTATTACTAAGCTGATGATTTGTTGCTTTTTTAAATGTGGGGAAAATATTGTAGAGTATGTTTTTCGGTTTTAATAAAGATAATTACACAGAGATTAAATGTTAACCTCACGTTATGCTTATAATTATAATATATGCACATATTATGCAGACACATTAGATAAGTCAATAACGTGTGTGTGTGCATAAATATATATATATATATATATACACACACACAAATGTATAGGTATATATACACACAGACATACATGTTCTTGACTTATCTAATGTGTGTATATATATTTATATATACACATTCACATTCAAGAACATACATATATGCATGTTCTTGAATGTGAATGGAACATCCATGTCAGTCTTATCTACTCTATTTGTCTCCAACCACATACAAGAGGACACACACACACACAAAAATTACAATCTCAATTAAATTTTTGGTGATTTTTTTTTTATTTACCAGATGGAACTGGAGAAAAAAAGTCATTTATTACAAACCAATTATATTCAGTTATTAAGAAAAAGTCCATAAGTTCATGAATTACAACAATCACTGTAATGTTCTTGCACAATGAAAGAAAAAAATAACAATAGGTCATTACAAGAACATCACCAGTGCCTTTGTGCAAGTCTACACAAATTTTGTACACGTGTAGACAAATGTTTGCGAACAGTGCAATGCAGTGTTTTATTTCAAATTAAAAAAAGAACATAAAACAATTTAAACAGATATGTAAAGTTTTACACACACTACTTAAATCATATTTTTAATAGAATGATGTGAGGTACCTTTGGTTTATTTTTTTTTAAACTTACCCAAAGTACAAAGAAAAAATTCAAGCATTTAGAAATGTTGTATAATGTATAATCAAAGAATGCAATGACATAATTCATCATGACAAAGAAATCAATCAAGTTAAGACACAAAAAAATGAGTAAAATCACTTCACAAAGAAATCAATCAAGTAAAGACACAAAGAAATCAGTAAAATCACTTCACAAAGAAATCAATCAAGTAAAGACACAAAGAAATCAGTAAAATCACTTCACAAAGAAATCAATCAGTTCAAGTCGAAGTAAGAAATGGATCACTGAAATCCTCTTGTTTTAAGAGAATACAATAAACACAATGAATTAAACCTAATACTATTAAAAAAGAATAATAGTTAGAAACATGATTAATAAATTGAGGTACAAGTTTGAGATGAACAGAGCACATATCTCTGAACTGCAACATAAAGAAATTCTGACAATAGTTAATAGGTTTTATAGAGTAAAATACACTGCCATTTCTTCAAGAATATTTGAAAATGTGTTTGTGTGAATAGCATGGTGCAAATGTCCTGAGGGACCTGTAGGATTGAAGACTGAGGTAGAAATATAAGGTAAGGTCTAAATAACTGTGCAAATGCTGTAGCATAGTGTTTATGGGAGTCATTTGTGGACCAGTTGAGCACCATCAAAACACTGCATTGCTAAAATAATCCTTCTCTCTAGACCTCCTGCAAAGAAGACAATTTGCGTTTTCTAATTTCATTTTGTCTTTGTCCTGTGTGATATATTAGTATAGCCATCATAAATGTGGGGTTCCTTTAACACAATTTCAGTGACTTACAACTCCATCATAAGTTTTCATAAACAACCCTTCTGGATGAATTTGTGAAGTTGTCACAACCTGGCAATACAATGAAATCCCTCATATTTCACAAGCAGCAAGAGATAAAACACAGACAATTTGTCTGTCAAATCTGGGGAGAAAAAAAAGCTCTGCCCATATAATTTTATCTCTGCCATAAAACAATTTAGCTCACGTTTATGCACTGGCTTCAAAAAAATAATGAAGTGAATAATAAAGCCATTAAACGTGATATTACATCTCATCTCAAGAAATAAAATCAATTACTGAACAATATTTTCATTAGCAAGAAAAACGGTCCATTAAAGAAAGTCAATCAGAGAAAAACTCAAAAATCTGGAACTTCAAGAGCCACATCAACTTCATCTGGGGTCTCTTCTGGGTTAAATGTGGCTTGCATTGCTTTTACTGAATTCTTATGAGCCTCCATAAACTTCTGAAGAGACTTGGAGGTGTACAGCCAGTGGTGTTTCAGTACATCTTCAAGTTCAAACGTTTTGGACTGCCTCGCATTCATCTTCCGAAAACGTCTGAACAGCTTGTTCCCAGACTCATTGCCTTCACTGGCCCATGCTCCGATAGACCCGTCTCTCTCAACAATCTCAGGAACATGGGCCAGAGTCTTGTGGAGGTAGTTGGTAATCTTTCCATCATAGCGGTACTTAAATGTGGAGGAGAGGAGGTCAGCAAATTGCTGAGAGTTGTAGCTATATCGACAGAGTTGGTCCGGGCAGTCTCGGGAGGGACAGGTGGATCGCCACACAGGCTTCATCTGGAGGTAGAGTTCCATCAGTTTCTGTAGAGCCTCACGTCGTTCCTCTGAAGGAACCAACTCACAGACCACCTCCACAGCCTCACGTGTCATCAGCCGGCGCGCATAGTTTCCATTCATCCTCATCACAGGCTTGAGTTTCAGTTTGTTTCTTAGCTGCTTGTCCAGGGTTGACCGCCAACGGCGGCGCTCCTCACGACTCGGATTGCTCCTCTGGTAGACTTCGCCGATCTCATCCTGAAAGATCTTATAGAATTCAGTCGCATTGCCAATGTCGCAGTGCAGGGCATCCAAAGTAGGCTGGGTCTCCATGAAAGGCTTTGCGGAAACCCCTTTGACCCGGTCACGGAGTTCATCGGCGGACTCTGAGAAAGGATTTTTCCTCCAGATCTCGTAGCGCTCAAGATTTTCATCGTGGTTACGTGTGATGGAATGAAGCACCATGTTTTGAGAGGCTTCAGCTCGGGTTGAGTCGCAGAGTGTGCATACATAAGTGGAGCCTGATGCTTCTAGCCCTTCCATTTCACGAACCATCTTCTCATCATAGCCTGTACCCCGGAAGAAGAATCTAAATGAGCGTAGCAGACCACCAACAGATATGATAAGTCGACTTTCCATCATGGCTTTCCGCTCTGCTACCACTGGTCCCAAGATTGCTGTCAGGGTCTCGTGGTCGGACTCATCCACAAACATGAGGCACAAAGGTCTACAAGAGAGCTCAGAGTTTGGCTTTGGTTCCTGGAAGATGGTGACGCCATCATCCTCACCCTCAACTCGGATGGAGATGGACATGACTGTGAAGGAAAACCTCACCGCCTTCTCAGGAACCGCTGGACCGCTGCCATGCTTCTCGCTGACATCTCCCATACCATCACATGATTCTTTCACCACCACAGTAAAGCCAGAGGTGCAAATGCTGTCATCTAGCCCCCTCTCTCTGAGTCCTTCCATTATGTCCTCCTCCAGGTCTTTTAATGCAGAAACCAGTGCCACATCGTAGCGGAATCGTCTGGAAATGGTATCCGCAGGGACATCCTCAACAAAGGTTGTCCAACCGGAGAGGCCATCAATGATGCCCACATCCCAGGAGCTGGAAACGTTTTTTAAAGCTGGCTGCCATTCAAATTGGTGGAACCCGGGGAGAAGCTCTTTCTCAGCATTGCGTAGTGTGTGCAGGGGCTGGAATATCTGGCGGCCACTAGTGGCCTTCACAGTGCGATACATCTTGTGGTACTGACTGCAGCTAAGGAAGGTGTTGACCCTTATAGCCAAACACACTGCAGGATGCAGACCAAATCCCCTGCCTGAAAGAGAATACAGAGGGAAAACAAAACTGTGTGAGATGGAGTCAGAAGTTTGAATTCACATAACTGTGTTTCCAGAATAAACTCAAAAATAAGTGAGACTGTGAGCCTGAATGTGATTATGGACTGATTTCAGAGCACCAGCAATTGAATGCAACAATTTCTGTGATTCTGATTATAACTGCAGCATGAAATATGTCCTAATTGTTCTAGATCAGAGAGATTATTAATGCTTAAGTTAGAAGAGAGGTGACTCAGCTGGGCTGGAAATACTGATATTGGCTGCTGATGAAAACAGGCACCAGCTGGACCCTGTTCCCCTGGGGGGTTTAGACAGTATCTATGTCATTTGCAGATACAAGGGCTACTGATGTTGTTTTCATCCTAACAGGCTCTTTACAAGAATTGTTATTGAGTATTGAGTTTCACATACACTATCAGTCAAAAGTTTTGGATCTGTAAGATTTTTAATGTCTTTAAAAGAAGTCTCTTCTGCTCACCAAGGCTGCATTTATTTGATTAAAAAAAAAAAAAAAAAAAAAAAAAAAATTGTAATATTGTGAAATATTATTACAATTTAAAATAGCTGTTGTCTATGTGAATATATAGTAGTGTAAATTATTCTTGTGATCAACAGCATCATTACTCCAGTCTTTAGTGTCACATGATTCTTCAGAAACCATTCTAAGATTTGATGCTCAAGAAACATTTCTCATTATTATCAATGTTGAAAACAGTTATTTACATTTTTATTTCAGGATTCTTTGATGAATAGAAAGTTCAAAAGAACAACATTTATCTGAAATAGAAAGCTTTTGTAACATTAAACACTACCGTTCAAAAGTTTGGGGTCAGTAATAATTTATGTAAAATTTTTTGGGGGGAAGGAAATAAAATAAATCAATACTTTTATTCATCAAGAATTAATTAAATTGATCAAAAGTTACAATAAAGACATTTATAATGTTACAAAAGGTTCTATTTAAAATAAATGCTTTTTAAAAAAAAAAAACTTTCTGTTCATCAAAGAATCCTGAAGAAAAAAAAAATGTTTTCAACATTGATAATAATAATGAATGTTTTTTAAGCATCAAATACGCATATTAGAATGATTTCTGAAGGATCATCTGACACAGAGGACTGGAGTAATGATGCTGAAAATTCAGCTTTGATCACAGGAATAAATTACATTTTAACAGTTATTTTCAATTGTCATAATATTTAACAATATTACTGTTCTTTTTTTTTTATATAAAATAGATGCAGCCTTGGTGAGCAGAAGAGACTTCTTTTAAAAACATTAAAAATCTTACCGATCCAAAACTTTTGACTGGTAGTATATATTATGTGTGAGTGTGTGTGCGAGCACATTCAGTAAAGTGGTGCTTATTCTATTTAAAATGACAGTGAGCACATAGGAAAATAATTCATACATTTTTTTGTAAAGATAACCTCATGGATGTGTTTAATTTTTCATATCTAGTTTCAGGTAGTAGCCTAAACATGAACATAATTGTGTAAAATTACATGTTAAAGCTGTTGTTCCATGAAAAATGAATACAATTAACTGCAGTCAGGCATTGAAAATTAGGCTAGTTCATTATACAAAACAAATGATGCCATATATTAGGTTGTAAAAATGTTATTCTTGGTTGCTCTCAAGCTTATGTAAGTCAATAATGCATTATCTGTTCATTCTATTTGTATTCATCTGACAACAACTGCTTTGACAGTCACATATTGTGGGTGACGTGTTTCTTGGCATTACCTTGCATCATAGCTTCCAGTTCATCTGCTTGTTTGTGTTCATTCCCGGCTCTCAATGCCAGAAGGAAGAGCGTCAAACAGACAGACTTCACATCCCCTCCTTCTTCCTTTTCAGCAAACACCTTCACCTGGTTCTTCAAGTCTCTCAGCCTGTGTTTTTGAGCCCGACGGGTCAGCGACAACAGGTGCTGTCTAGGGCGCCCACCTTTGTTGACTGGCAAGTAGCCATTGAGATTCTTTTCTGAAGGTGTTTGTTCTTCCTGAGACTCTTTTTCATGGTAGTGGTTAAGGCAGTGTTCCCTAAAGGAGTCCAATCGGACCCAGTCGCTGCATCCTTCGCTGGGGCAGAGCAGAGGAAGAGAGCTGAGGGTGGCAAGGAAGAACTTGGCTGGCCTGGTCAGGTGGGTTGGGTTCAGGTGTTGGCTACAGGTGGGACAGTTCGGGCCCAAAGCTCGACTGTACCTTACTATGCAGACCCGACAGAACAGGTGCCGACACGGTGACTGGACAGGGTCGGAAAGCAGGTGATCACACACTTGGCAAGTAACAGCACGTAGCAAGTCCGCTGGGACTTCGGGAGGGATGAGCTTAGTGCTCAGATGGTCCCTCTGGCATTGTGTGATATTCTTTACCCATTGTCCTCTCTGCACTGATAGTTTTAACCATTCTTTCCCACCTGATCCCACAGGATTCTCCGTGGTCTGTCTCCACAATCTATTGGCACCTGAAGTTTCTGGGGAATCCCTCTTGATTCTCTTTGGAAGGCTGTGTGCACCTTTAAGTGGTTTGGCCCGCTTCCTCCCCATTCGCTGAAAAGAGATCTTCTTAGGGAAGCAGAGGTTGCAGTTGGAAGTGTGGGACTTCCAGTCTGGGATCCGTGTCCTAGTGAAAGAACAGAAACCCCCTCCCCTCATGGCAGCAGTCCAGCATCTGTGACAAAACAAAGACGGATGTACCGTCTCCATGTCGGTTGTCACATCCACCTTGAAGACCTTCAAGATCACCTCCGGCCAGGTGACGAACTTGCAGCCCATTTTGCGCAAGGCACACCGGCTGGACTCTTCCAAGTCTCCCTGGACTTCATGCGATGGACCTTTAGTCTTCCGTATTGTGAGGCCACAAAGACGACACAGGCTTCTGCAAAAGACGCAAGAAAAAACTAAGCTTGACTCTGATTAACAATGATGCTTTCAAATACACTATGCACAAGTCAACTGAACATCCAGAATTCATAAATCACTCAATATTATCATTAGACTCACTTGAGAAGATTCATATGTGTATCAATCTCCTGCAGCTTAAGGTCCACTCTCTCTCGTGTGCTCTCCACGTTTTCCTTACTCTTCCCTCCAAAACAGAGCTTCATAACACTGCCTGGAGAGCCTGCCATCTCCATCTCCACCTCCACCTCAGGCTGGTTTTCCTTTTCCATCGGTGTTTCATTAGACAGAGGGGCCTTCTCCATGGACTTGACCCGAAAGAGCTTAAACTTCCATTCCGAAAACTTAGGATGAGACAGTTCGTCAGGCATGGAGGCTCTGGGAGCATCTTCAGAACTCCACCTCCCTTTCTCCATGGCGTCAGCTTAGATTCCGCTGCTTTCAAGAGAGAGAAAAGAAAGTGAGAAGGAATAAGATTAATTCTTTATGAATCGAGAGTTTATGAGACTATGAGATTATGAGATTAGTTTGGCTGCCAAGGAATATTCTTAGGTGTAATAGAAAAAGGGGGTTTCAGGATTACAAATCCACAAAAGAAGAGGAAAACAACATTATTTCCAAGGCTGTGACACAATCAGACAGATTTACTTAAGTCTGCTGGCATTGTTTGTTAAAAGCAGCCCTGAAATCCCAGCCCAAGTGTGAGAGCTTTGCTCTGACCCAGAGTACAGCATTATACCATAAGTGGCATTTAGTGCCTCTGTAAAATGCATGAGACAAGCGTTAAGAAATCGATCCACTGCTGAAAACTTCATTTCTCTCCTTCCTAACACTCTCGCTCAGGGACCCACCATGTCCCTTTTTCTATCTCTCATCTTTTGTTTCATTCCCCCCCTTTGTTAAATGGACACCTCTAGGGCTGTCAATCAGTTATAATAGTCATTTACTGTGCTGAAACAGGAGTTTGAGTCCGTAGAGGAGCTTGCTGGCATTTAACAGAGTGCTCGAGAGAAAGAGAGAGAGTCCAGTCTTATGATGCACAGCCATTGACTGTAGTCGGATGAAGAGAAATTGTAATGCCAGCCATTCCCTATGAATCAGACCCTATCCTGTGTTTCAACCATGTCACTCACCGAGTACGAAGATATGCATAAACAGGCAAATAAAAACAAGGACTAGCTCAGAAGTCACATTACTCGGACCAGTAGCTGTCAAACCCTTGCAGATTCACAAAACAACTGTGTCACGATGTGACACTCCTCTCTCATCCCATCCGCAAGAAGGCAAAACGGTCCTCTTCCCTGATCAATAAATCAACAAGGGCTTACCATAACACTCCCATGGTGAATACATGCTGGCATTTTCTCTTTTTTATCTCTCTCTTTTTCTTTTTCTCCCTCTCAGCTTGTGTTTGCACCCTGGGTTTCTCCAGCTATCAGCTCTGAAGTGAACTATTGAGACATGCATACACAAAAACAGCTGAGAGCATTCAGTTTGTCAGTCAGCTGGGTTGTCCTACCTTGTTTTTGAGACTCAGCTGGCGAATTCTCCCCTGGGGTCTTTCCGCATGGGGGCACAAGGGAGGCCTAGTGTGTTTCTGTGTGCGGATGTCTTCCAGGCTCTCGATGGCTGGATCTCAGTCACTTGATGCTCCTATAAATGACTGTGTCTCTCCATAGGAAGAGAGTCCTATTTATACCTCACTATGGGGTCCCTAACCGACACATTTTAGCACCTGAGGAACATTGGAGGTCTCGGGAAGGGGGTGGGGGTGATGCTAACCACATTCACACACAAACACACACACACACTTTTACTAAGCTACATAATGAGGGCATGCCATAGATTTCTTGTTTGTTTTTACATTATGGTAATTATAATTGGCATACATATTAACTCTAACCCTAAATTAAAATAATTTTTCCAAATCAAGACATGCCTAAAGGACAAATTGTGTAATATTTAGTAAACTTCTTGGACATTTTTTTCACAAACTATTTTAAAGTAAACCCTTATACACATATACACCAATGTGAGACATCATAGACCTAACATCTGAACAACCGTCCACAGACACTCCAATACACAACATAAATCATGCATTAAGACACACAAACATATATACACATTCTGCATAGTAAACGTGTCAGTACAAGGCACATGGATACAAACTAACGCATCCCCCTGCTGTTTTCCCCCGGTGCTCTCTGAAACTCATCTCCAGCAGGTGGTCCAAGCCAACATGCTGCAGCTTTGCTATTTGATCCCCCTCTATATAGAAAAACAGACACTGTTAAAACACATCAGATAAAAGGAATACATTTAAAAGAGAGCTGACAACCATCTACTCGAGGCTGACTGACTAAAATGTCCTTTATGGTATATTCAAAAGTTGGAAAAGCATAGCAAATATAGGGTATAGTCCAATTGCATTTCACAATTTCAGGATCCTGCTGAGACATGGTTATTTTTCGTTGACTTAATAAACAAATTATCCATAGTAGGGGAAACTAGGATGTCACTATAATGAGCATTAACTCTACAAGTGGGCCTTGGTGCAGTCCCATTATGATCTGTGTTGGTGTCATTAGCAAGTATGAATTAAATGGATTTATTCGTTGATAAATAAAGCAAGGGTGTATTTGCAGAAGAGTTATTATGCTGTAATTGGTCCTGTGCATTTCTGAGGCGATTCTGTCTGGACTTCTGACAGACTAGTCATTAAATAGTCACCAAGTGCCTGCAAGCATTGGGTGGCCTCTCTCATCTGCAAACCAAACAAAGAGAAACATCATAAATAAACAAGAGAAAACATCATAAATAATAGGTCATTCTACAACATGGTTGCTATTTGTACCCTATATAAATGTATAAAAAATGACTGACTCTGTTCATATTTACAACAACAACCATAGAACGACCCATATAATACTAAACACATTAATATAAAAAATAAATAATTATTTAAATTCACATTATTTGAATACCTTTAAATGGACGAACAGACAAAGAGGGGAAAAAAACAGAGGAAATAAATAAAGCCTCATTATTGTAGGAGTAGGCTAATAAAGGGACGGAAAGTCATTTTTATGCAAAAGACTTTGCTTTCGGCCAAATTTTAATAGCCAAGTCTATAAACTGAGCAAAATTAGAAAGGTCATTGAAAATGCCAATTTTTACAAGTGCTCATTCATCCTTGAGGACTTGAAAAACATTTTAAAACATTGAAAAAAAAAATTATTGATCACGATAGAGGTCACATGTGTGCATGTTTATTGATATAATCTGTCATCATTTACTCACCCTCACGTCGTTCCAAACCTGTATGACATTCTTTGTTTTGAAGAATAGCCAACAAAAGAGGTATTTTGCTAAGTGTCCAAGCTGTTCTTTCCTATACAATGAAATTGGACTGTGATTCACTCTATTAAACAAAAAAAAAAGTGGGAAAAACAAAAGTACATGCAATTTTTGTGTTTTAATGAAGGAAAAGTCAAATGGGTTTGGAACAACATGAGGTTGAGTAAATAAAAGAATTTTAATTTCAGGGTGAAATTTGCACTTTAAAGCAGTAGTTAGGCCTGCCAGAGCCTTCTGTCTAACCTAAAGAACGAGACAGAAAAACAGAGAGAAACTGTAGGTCTGTTGCCATGGCGAAGCAAACAGAGCTGCAGATGTCCATCTAACAAACAAGCGGTGACCCCTAGAGATCCGCGCCTCTCTCTGCCTGCTAATTGACTTGTTATTGATAAGCCCAATGGCAGTTTGATTTATGTGAAAAATGTCTTCAGTCGACAGCCACCTGGCATTAAGCAGGGTGTTTATTCTCCACTGAATGTGTGAGTTTTAGGGGATAAGTTGTTGAGGTGCTGTTATCACCATCTGAGGGGACACCTGCATGTGGGGTCAAAGATGTTGGTGTCAACGCAGAGGGCAAAAAATCGAACTGCACACCAATCAAAAACTTTATTTGAGTGAGAAGGTGGATCATTGACACACATCTCTTAAAGATCACAAATCTTTGTTTAAACAGCTTATCATCCTCTGACATTTATGTGATGTTATGACGTCAAGCGGCCATTTTTCGTCTTTATCGTATCACAGAGTAAACACCTATCCCACAATGGCATGCAGTGCTAGGAAGTACATAGCTCCACTGCTAACAAAGCATTGTTATTATAAAATAGCATACCTTTTCTGTAAGCTACTTGCTTGTTTGGGGAGTCAAACGTAGCGGTACTACTAAAAAAAAAAGTTATCGGTACCAGCATTTCTGCAGTAAGCTACTGGTAGTACCGAGTACCGGGAATATACGGTATTCGCAGATAGGCGTCGCTAGACGTGTTTGTTTGAGCGCACTCTGAGTGACAAAGGTTTCTATTAACAGCGTGTTTTTACAAGAATTGAACATTGTAGCCAATCGCGATCATATCTGTTGAGCACATGAATGCAACAGCCAATCAGAGATACTAATAAATAAGTTAGTCAGAATATGCTGAAATATTTACTGGTAAATTTGACTGGTATTGGTACCGACTACTGAAATGTTGGAACCATGATAACCCTAGTTTGGGGGGAAATGTTTAGCATGTCTAGCTAGTTAGCCTAGCCCTTTCTGTTGACAAAAAACCAACATATTTTGGCCATCTAAGTGTATTCTGACAAAGTCACAATTTCACAATAAAAACTCACAATAGTCGCTAATGAAGAGCTTAGCTGTATGCAGTCTTGTGGTGATATTCGCCGATTTGCAATTAGTAAAATGGCGTTTGCGGACCAAGTGATTGGAAAAATAAATGAAGTCCAAAACGGCACATTTCAAAACGCACATTTCTCCGGGTATATCTGACTTCCTTGTTTGAAAATAGCAAAATCTAGTGGTTCTAGAAATAACACTCATTATTAAAACTCATCTTTAAATTATAAAGAGGCATAAAACCTAAAAAGCTATCATTTTAAAGTAGCTTCACAAACAATAATGTCATGCAATTAAAATATGTAAATACATCTGTGATGTTTTTCCAAAGTGGATGAGGCCCTGTTTCAAGGGGTTAAAGAAATTAATTCTTCGCAGACCTTCCTTTTTCCTCTTTCCTCCATCTCTCCTTCCTTAAAGTTTATTTTGTAAATTAATATTCCAAGCAGTGGCCCCGAGTGAACAGCCATTAGTCAAAGTTAGCTGACAGAAACTCTCCCTCTCATCACCTTCCCCTGAGCTCTGCCTAATAATCATTAATGCAATTATCAGGACACACACTATTCATTACTGTCCTTCCATCCCTCTGTCTGTCTGTCTGTCTGATCTGAAGGGTCTCTCTCACGCCATGTAGCCGGGACCTGGAAAAAAAATAGACATGCCATTGTTTCTGTCTGGCCGTCTCTTATGCTGCCTTCAGGTTCTGTCAGGTTCTTTACTGTCACTCTACCGAAATTTAATTAACTTCCAACACTGTGCCAGTCTGTGTGTCATATAGGCTTTTCTCATTATCCAATGATACAGAATTAGACTCAATCTACTGCAGAGAAGATGGCGTTTGTATTCCTCAAACATGTAGTAAGACCTGCATGTGTTTGCGTGTGTGCTCAGGAGATCACCAGATGCACGCTATGTACTCAAGTAAACCTTCAACGACAAACCCCGTCAGCTTGAATCCGGGACAGTCGGGTGAGAGAGAGTGGAGGGAAAGGAGCCGGGTGTCTTCAATCAAAATAACAATGCTCTTTAATTCTGATTTAATTAAATCTGCTTTTTCCCCCCCGAGTGAGGCGCAGGATCAGACAGCCGCTGGAGACTCGCAGCCCCACAAAAGTCTCTCCTCCTCCGGGTTTGTGTTTAATCATTGCTTCTTTACACTCCGTCAGAGAGCTTTTTATTCCAAACTAATGCTGGTTTACACAGCTGGCCTTCTGAAATAGAAAAGCTTAGAAAAGTGAACATTGAAACTACCGGATTTCGACTTGATCAGCACACAATGAAATGTACACGTACAGGGTCTCGACTTTGCATGCACACGAGAAACTTCTTTTGCCCTTGAGAAACTATTCACATACACAATTTTTTACATGCTTATGCAACACAATTTTGTTTTATATATACTATAAGCTATTTCCTTTGTGCATCACTGCCATCTTACTAATAAGAAAACAAGAGCATGGATGCACATTAATTAATAGAGATCTATTTGTTCAAATTTGGCTTTCCTTATAGGATAGTACCTTTAATATCAAGGGATAATGTCCAATCTAACGCATCCTCTGCGGTAGCAGAGAAACCATGACACGAAATGGGCTAATGGCACAATACGGCTGTGTGCATTGTCTTATTTGGCATGTTCAAGGGTCTATAAAAAAGAAGAGTACTGTAAAAAGGTGTTCAAAATCTGGCTTTCGTAGAGGCAGTATGTCATATTTCTGTCATAAATCTGCTTTAACGCATACTCTGTGGTGAAACCACACCGTGCGAAATGGGCACAATGGGTGGCTCAGTGTGCATTGTCATATATGCTAAGTTTAATGGTTTCTCATGCGCACATGAAAGTCTGTATATATAGAAATATAATTGTTGTTGTTGTTGCAAAGGTCCTTTTAGAGGCTCTGTAATACGGTGCTAAGAATATCATGAAAACTGTAAAGAAATATCACTGAAGTGAAAAAAGTGAATCATCAAATTTGCATAATGAAAAAGTGCACCTTGAATTCATTCTATCCTGTTTGACAATCACTAAACAGTTGCCATAAAAACACACATTTTGTGTGGTAGATTTATTTTCATTAAATTCTTAATTTTCTATTATAGAAAAAAAACTAAATAGGGGCAATGCAAATATTTGTTCCATACTCTGCTTTCTTTTTTCCATACGTGGTATTATGCAAATTACGTAAATTATGTAAATTACTGATATCAAATTCCATACTTTTCTATACCTTTCCAAACCCTGTAGTTAGACCGGCAGATACATATATATATATATATATATATATATATATATATATATATATATATATATATATATATATATATATACTAAACAGCTCTCTTTGTGTTCCGGTTGTCTTGTGTGTGAGAATGAAAAGATGAAAAGAGCAGCCCTGTCTCGTCATCACAACTGAACCTCGTTTGTCCCTCCAAAGCTGATTCCGCAGGAGTGACAAACGACGTCCGCTTTCCGCGATTAAGTCTGCTTATTATTTTCCTGTCCTTTAACTAAAAGTCTATTATGAGAAATGGCAGGGCTGCTGTGGCCTTTTCAGAGGCGCTGGTGTCATACCGCAGCCATGAAGACAATAGACCCCCTGACAGCTGTTAATTCAGGGCCACCTTAAACAGTCTGATCTTTAAATCTACTCGCTCTGTAATCATACTGGAGGAAGGAGGGGTGAGGGTCCACCTGTCAGAGCACAGAACTCTGTCCAGGGCACTGCGATACGGTCAGGCAGGGCCTGAGATCGTGGCAAGTGAGCATCTGTCAAAATATATTGTTTGTTTACAGCAAGAGATGGCCGCTGGGATAGCATATGGCGGCCGCTGATGGGTACAGCATGGCAGTCGATCAGAGACGGAGAAGCCAAGCAGATGCTGGGTGAAGGACTCAGGAATGGGCCGCTTTGTGGCACCCAAGAGGAAGATATCATTGCTCAAGCGTTGCTCAGAGTTCTCATTTATGCATCAACCTAAAAATAGAGAAATAAAAATGAGACATGCAGTAAGAGTATATAGCACTATAAAGTTAATGTATATAGCAGCTTAGGTAATTTGATCTTGAAATTTAAAATAAAAGTAGAATTTGAGTATAAAAAAGACACAAAAGTAGTATTTTAGTTTCCACCTCAGAGAATAAAAAAGTAAGTATTTAAAGAACAAAAAAACATAATAAAAGCTAATTGTGATATAAAGTTTAAAATATAAAAATAAAATCTGCAAATGTGACATTAAGGTAGAGTGGGGAGAAAAAAAAGTCTAAGTAATAAATAAAGTTTTAAAAAAAGATAATTACAGGCACAACTAGAAAATATAAAGTTGCAATCATGACAAAGGCGCATTTCAGTCTACGATAAACAACCAAGAAGTGCTTTTCCTTTCATAGGGCTGTCGCTGCCTTGGGAATGGCATTATGAGTTCAGAGGATTGATGAATCATGGCAAGTTTGTTGTGACTCCACATTGCTGACAGTGGTACAATTACTGAAGCGATGCTTCCTGTTACAACCACACTGCAAAATGAGCCACTTATTGTAATGATGGAAGGAAACAATTCTTCCCCTTTCTGTCTCCCACTTTCTTCTCTACATTTCCTGTTTCCTCTCTCGGCCCCCTGGGGAGCGCATCGTTCTAATAAAAATGGCTTTTCATTCTCTTCCACTAAGCTGATGGATGAAGGAGGAACATGTGAGTTGTTTATTCTAAAATAGGTGGCTGAAATAGATTTGATTTGTGGTAAACAGCTTCCGAGATCAGGCCAAAGTGACACAGCTGACACAACGGCGGACGATAATCAACAGTATACATGTTTGCGTGGTTGTAGGTATGAGTATGTAATGCCAGGAGCATGTGCTGGCCATGTTGCAGCCACTCTCAGAGTCAAGTTGACATATAATCTCTGTCTACACTACTACAAATCAAATCCTTTTATTCACTATCACGGTAGACGAGATTTGTCGCTTGCCTTACCCAAGCCTGTCTGTCTGATTAGCATTGCCTGTTTGATAAAGGTCTCTAGGCCTCTGAAATGAAGCAAGTTGACAAAATTGAGATTGGAATGAGTAACCAGCAAACAATTTTTGGTTCCCAGAACCCTCTTTTTAAGGTCTGTTTTTGGTTAGCCAGGAAAGTTTTCTTAACGGAAATAGGGAGGTAGTTTTTGGTTTGTAGTACGTTATTCTAACGTTCCCTTAACGTTATTCAAACATTCCCAGAACGTTCTTTTGTTTTTGGTTAGCCAGGAAAGTTTTCTGAACTGAAATAGAATGATAGTTTTTGGCTTGTAGAACGTTATTCTAAAGTTCACAGAACGTTCCTTTATTTCCTCCCAGTGACTTCAACACAATCAATGGTTTTTATATGAAATTGATTTAAAGGTGCATTGAGCAACATTTCATGTTAAAAATACCCGTTTTTCTAACCCATACATGCTTAAACAATTGCCTGATGGGCTGAATGAGCCCTTCTCTGATCACTGCGATTGCCTCTATAATCCTGTACAGTAAAATAAATAAGAGGGATTCGGGACGGAATTTGAGACTGGGCGTGACGTCATGCGCGTTCACGCTCACCTGGCTATGTCTGGCAGGTTTGTGTATTCGCCGCCATTCTCCGTATCAGCGAAGACAACTCGAGCGACAAAAGTAGAAGATGGATTCAAAGAGACCGGCTTGTAGTCCATTCCAAACCCCAACGCAACGTAAGACAAAGACACATGCGTGTGGTCCATGAGCGTGCACACCTCTGGTTGCAGTTTCGCTTGTCGCCAGAGGGGGCATAGTTCTGCAAAAACTCAGAGACTTGCGCAATGCACCTTTAAATTTCAGACATTAAAAATAAATAAATAATAATTTGACAAAGTAGGATATCATTACATTTTATTTCTTAACTCTTGTACAGTTTAGCGGGACATGCTTCTTTTGGTCCGTAAACACAAGAATTTCTTGATTAGGGTTAGGGTTAGGTTATCTTCAATAAGGGTGTCAAATCTCTCCAAAATCATATTTACTCTCATATCTATGTTAATTATAAGTAATTATTCAATAAAGAGATAGATAAATGAATGATAGTCAGTACACCAGTAAAATGTACACGAATTAGTAACGTAACCTCGGTGCGTCGCTAGAAAAAGTTATAAAAAGAACGGTTCCTAGAACGTTATCATTTGGTTCTCAAAAAAAAAAAAAAAAACGGAAACCAAATACTAACATTAAGGGAGCATTCTGTGTTTGCTGGGTAAAAACGTCAAAACCTTGCAGTCAAACAGATGTAAAACAGACGAGTGACACGTAGTACAGAGCTATACTCTCTCTTCGCTATTGAGCTGATTATCAGCAATGCACATTTCAAAACACGCCCACGTGCTCATACACTTATCCGCCGCAGATGCGCCCCACAGCGCCCACTCTCTGTCATGAAGCTGTCCTTCACAATTAGCAACAGACAATCTTGAAGTGAGCTGACTCAGAATGGAAACACGCAAAACAACTGAGAGAGTAGCTGAGGTTAGCACAAGAGTGTCAGAAATGGCACACAGCTCTGATTTATCCTGTATCCACATGCTTGTGGATGAGTCAAAATGCATACAATCTTTGCTAATCATAGCAACTACTACAACTCTATGAAATTCATAAGCCTTTTTGGATGTACAGTATACAGCACTGAAAAATGTATGATATGAACTTGAACGCTAGCTATGCAAGTTTGATTTCACAGTGTTATTCTAAAATGTGTCAGAACAATTTAACACAACAGAATTGCATTCTTAACAGGCTTTAGCATAAACTCTGCTTCGAAGCAAGCTTGATTTAGATACATTATTGCAATTCATAACATAAAAAAAGTTGCATTCTAAGTGGTATAATGGGCTTTAACATAACTGTGCTTTTATGCTAAGCAAACTTGATTTAGATAGGCTATAGTACATCATAGCAAATCTTAAGACAACAAAGTTGCATTTATAGCGGTTGTGACCTTTAGCGTAAATTGTCTGCTTCTGCCAAGAAAGGTATAATTGGGGTTTAGCATCTGCCATACACTAAACAAGTTTGATTTAGCAACACACAGCATTTAGCTACGTTATAGCAATTCATAACACCACAAAGTCGCATTTTCAGCAGTGGGCTTTTTTTACCACTAGCTTTCTGTCAGCTTCTACTCAAGCTTGATTTAGCAACATGAGCTTGCTTTCATGCCAAACTGCATCCCTAAAAATGTGTCATAGCAATTCATAACACAACAACGTTGTATTTTTAGTGGTGTAGTGGGTATTAGCATAAACCTTTGCTTCAGTTTTTTTTCTACAACAGTTTCAAGAGAATGTCACTGTGAGCTAAACAGTTGAAATGTTTATAACTATAGCATCCCCAATAAGATTAGTGTTTAATTGAACTCAATTACCCTATTAAGCGCTACGGTTTGTTAGCGCAACAACAGTACAAAAATGCATACCAAACAGGGCTGCAACCTTTGCACTGAATTGAACAAAGATTTGTGTCTATATTTACGTTTAACCAGCAAGCAACACCCTGCATAACAACATGCTAAAAATCACTCATAGCATACTAACAGCTACATTAGCACCACTCACATTTTCTCCTGAAAATCTAGTTATTTGTCGAAGATAGTGAAAAGGTAGCTTTAAGCCATAAGAGGAAAACATACTGTATAAGAGCTAGTCTTTCTTTTTCCTGAGACCATGTGACAATGATACTTCAATTTATTGGCAAAGTTACACATTTCAGAAAGCTTTTCTGCTGTGTAAGGATGTTTCGTTCCTATCAAAAAGCCTATAAAAGAAAATACTGCCAGCACTGAAAATATGTACCAGGAAGCTGATTTAGATCCTTTTAACACAAGCAGTTGTCAGTGGATTTGCACAAAGGTTTTAAACAAATCCTTAATCAGCATTTTTAGGTAGAAATGTCTTCATACCGACCTTTACTCGCTCATCAAACCACAAAGTCAAAAACAAAACAAAAAGTCACATTTCTTTAAAACTCTCACGATTACTGTTAGCTAGTGTTTGCTAGAGCAATCATAGCTATCATTGCTAACTTTCAACAGTAACTGTTCACTTGTGCAGCGATACGGACATAAATGATACTTTAAATCATGTAGCTATTGGAAAAGAGGTGTGCCAATACTTACTGATCAGACTTACATGCTAAAATATAAGCAAGTAACATACATTTTAACACATTAGCAACTACTGTACCTAGCATTGTGACAGTCTTGCTACTCGCATTTTCTCATCAAGTTCACATTTGTAAAAAAATTGCCAGCATAACTATCGTTTTAATTATTGTAAATAACTATTAGCTAAAAGTGTATGCATTAGCACCTAAGCTACTCTACTCCCCTGATGATAAAAAATCGAGGTGACAGATTGAGGACCGTAACGTATTGAGATTTGGTTTTTGTTGGTGGAATAGCTCAATCCCAAAGCTCTTCCCCTGGTTCCCCACTTCCAGATAATAAAGCTTTAGTGTGCTAAAAAGAAACGAGTATGATCAATAACAGCTGTTAGTGGTGTAGATGATCAGCCTGACACCTTACATAAGACAAGTCATAAAAATGACCAATGTAGGGGCCAGTCTCACAGGCATAGATTGATTTCAAGTCTAAAGCTAGACAAGATTAACCATTAGCAAGGACACGAAGTGGAAAAACTAGCCTCATCTTGCACACAATCTGTTAAGAAAGACAAGAGAGGAGGTTAAAGAGGATTTTTGCAAAGTGAATTGTACTTCAAAGTCCATCTTAGCGAGGGAACAAGGACCTGCTGGGAGACAGGTAGTCAAATATAATCCAAATTTAAGGTGACACTCGATGGATTTTATCCTATTTTACACTCATCTCCTCTGTCATATCAGGTTTTCCCTCTTTCCATCTCTCATCACGCCATTTTTTTTTTATATACCAATTTATCTAGAATCGGTGGTCTCTCTTTTGTTGTTTGACTCTTTGTGGTTAAAGCTGAAAGCATGCCTGGTAAACCATTAAAAAAAAAAAAAAAAAAGTCTAATTACACCAGGCTGAAAACATTTTATAAAATGCTAATGAATATTTATTATTTATTATATTCCAGAATACTGAATACTGTCTGGTTTTTAGGTGACATTTTGTCCAAATGTGCTTGTCTGAACAGATGAAGCAGTCCACAGGTGTAGGCACACTTTTTTTCTCTTTCGCTACTCATACACATACAAGCAAACAACCTCTCTGCATGAAATAACCTTCTTGATTTCATTATTCTTCAAATAGGAAGAAATGAGACATGGAATTGTATCTTTTCACAAGACACGTTACAACACTGTCACCAAATGGCGATGTCATATAATTACACCTGTTTCGAGCACAGAGTAGAGAAAATAAACACACACACACACACACACACATACAGAGGGAGAGAGAAAGCACTGAAAATCTGATTAAGGTCGGCTCGACTTGGCAGCCTGTGTCTTTATTTATTTATCTCAGTAAACACACGCTCACTTTATTCTGGGAATGTGAAGCGTAGCATAATTAGCTGAACATGGCTCCCTAATTGGGCTTTAATTGATATGAAGAGTGTCGCCAGGGCTGAGGCCTTGCGTAGCAACACATGCTGAGCAAGTGGGCGTGGCCTAACTGCCAATCAATCCCACTGGCACGACTGATGAGGAGCCATTAAAATGGCCGCCTCCAACCAATTACTGAGTGAGGTTCAGTTTACAAGCAGAACACAGGTATTATAATTGTGGATAAATGTTTATAAAACTAGAATGATTCTAATAATACTATCAATATCAATTATCAATATCAACTATCAATTTCTGCAAAGCACCATATTTAGCAATTAGCTGCAGTCCATCTAAAGTCAGATCTGAGATAGCCTATTCCTACTTGAAATCTCAGAATAACGATATAGAAATAAACTCAATGGCATATTGCTTGCACTTATTTTGCAGGAGTTAGATTACTAACAGAGAAGCTCATTAACTGTGTTTTACATGCCCATCTTTGCAAATGTTTGCTAAATAGCTTTTATCATAGCAGATAGGTAAAATAAGTCCTTATATTAATGTGTTATCCATTTGAAACTGATTGATCATGAAAACAGGGAGCCATATATTGAGCCATATAATTTTGAAGAGCAGGCCTGAAAAGTAAAAGGGATTTGTGACATCAGCTAAAGAGAAAAAAAAGAAGAAAAAATAAAAAGTTTCAAAAATGTACGTTTTAAATAATAACAATAACAACATTGAAGGAAACTTAAAAAAAATAAAATAAAAAAAAAACATGATTTGTGCATTACTTCACTACTTACATTTGTCCAAATTGGAAATTCTGATTTACAAGTCAAATGGAACACAGTAATATTACTACTGTAAAACAATGGCTATGTCCCAACTAGCACACTTCCCTTAAAGGGATAGTTCACTTTGAAATTAAATTTTGGTATGTTTTAGCTTACCTCAAGGGCATCCAAGATGTAGGTGTCTTTGTTTCCGCAGTAGTTTCAATTTTGATATTTTTAGGTCAAACCGTTCTTGTCTGTCAGTCCTATAATGCAGGTCTATGGTCACCACTTCAAAGAGCATGCACAGAGAAGTCCAAATGAAACAATTCCCCATCGTAAGTACACATTGATGGCCTAAGACACGAAACGAGCGGTTTGTGTGAGAAAACGAACAGTATTTATATCGTTTTTACCTCTTGTACACAACCACGTCCAAGTGATCTGAGGGCGCGCGCGCTTCCTGGTGTGTGACGTGTGCGTGGGTTCTGGCTTAGTCTGCGCAAGCGCCAGAAGTGATCTCTCGCGCGTGTACGTCACTCATTGTTTACATAGAGATGTGTACAAGAGGTAAAAACGATATAAATACTGGTCGTTTTCTCACACAAACCGCTCGTTTCATGTCGTAGGCCATCAATGTGCACTTACGATGGGGAATTGTTTAATTTGGACTTCTCTGTGCATGCTCTTTGAGGTGGTGACCATAGACCTGCATTATATGACTGACAGACAAGAACGGTTTGACTTAAAAATATCAAACTACTGCGGAAACAAAGACACCTACATCTTGGATGCCCTTGAGGTAAGCTAAAACATACCGAAATTTAATTTCAAAGTGAACTATCCCTTTAATACAAAGCAAGCAAGATCAGAATTAGTGTGTTAGTATGCCAAAGCTACCATTTCCAACAGTATGTATGCTTTTTTTAATCAATTATTTCCCCACAATATCTTGTGTAAAAACAGCAACATATGCTGCATCTGTACAGTTGAACTAGGCTACTAACACTAACATGGAAATGAAAACAGTATGTGTCAGAAATAATAAAATATCATTTTATGACATTGTCGTATGTACCAATAAGTGAATACAAAGTCTTTGCAGGGAACAAGGACCAAATACCAAATTACCACAGTATTTTTGTAGTAGCCTAACTACTGTAGGAACTTTGGCTGTCCTGTTATAAGGGTAATCAGAAGTTAATTTTGAAAAGTAGACCTATATGCCCTGACCAACGGGGACACTTAAGGCCAGGCTAAAGTCAGCAGTCTTTTAAGTGGAAAAAGAGGTCCCAGCCTGGGAACAAACGATCATAAAGAACACTCAAAAGCGTAGCTACACCGCAGAAAAAGAGCACACCTGCTTGTCAGCATTGTGGACAGCGAGTTCCTCTGCTCTGACAGTTGCACTGCACTGAAATTCTCCTCAAACGAGCATTTAAGTGGCTTCTTGCGTCCAGAACACACACCTTCCACACACAGCACACTCCCTTCGGGGAACCGTCGATGTCAACCGGTGTGCTCTCAATCTCCCGGCGTCACAACCTTCAAGGACACTCGAGTTGTGTTCTCAGGGTCAATTAATCGCTTTCCTGATAATAAATAAAAAAAAAACAATTCTCTGTGGATTTAATAAGCACTTTATTAAGCACTTCTAAAAGGACGGAACTGCATTTTAATTAGACCCGCTGCACCGCACCTGATTAATGCACAATTAACACAGCCAGTTCATTCATCTCGACGTGGGTGGGATCAGAATGTAAACACAAAAAAATAAAATAAAAATCAGAAGTTTTGCTTCAATAACTAACTGAACTAAATTAGTTTAGGTTGATTCACTAAAATTACTAAAAACAAGCAGAAATAAATTAAAGCTAAATTAAAATAAATTTTATATTTATATAAAATATAGCAAAAATAATATAACAAAAAGAAAATGCATACAAATCAGAAAACGTATTTAAATACAAAATATACCTGCTTCTAATGGTCTCAGATGTTTGACCCCACCACCAGACAGACAGACAGATAGACGGACAGATGGACACTGACTCAACTTAATGTATACATTTCATTTATTAAAAAAAGATAATTACAAAAAGTATAGTTTATATGTAGACATGATGCTCTTTGTACTATCACCAGTAGAGAGCACTGTTGACACTTTTTAAAAAAAGATCAACTGTAGCACCATCAAGTAGTGTTGAATTCTGCATTAGCACCTGGGAGTCCCTCACAAAAGTGCTTTGAGACTATTTGAATCAGGATATTCTGTAAAACTGTAGAAAACTCTGGAGTTAAAAAAAAATAAAAAAATAAAAAAATAAAAATCACACCTGCCAAATTAGATAGAACAAAAGGTGGATCTTTAAAGTGTGTCTTGTTAGGAGAACGTTTATAATTCTTACGGTTTTTCAAATGTTTCAGTAATGAAATTTAGTTATTCAGATTGTTTATTATCAAGTATCAAGGAATGTGTTCGAGGTAACCATAACAGTACACTGCTTGAACGATTCCCATCGCAATCTATTTCAGCCATTACGCTGATAAATTATTGCTATACATCACTTTATTATAGGTTTGCAAAAACAAATGTAGTGTTTTTTTTTAAAGATAACTGACATTTAATTAATTGTGCATATATACTGTGTATATATATATATATATATATATATATATATATATATATATATATATATATATATATATATATATATATATATATATATATATATAATATATACACACACACACACTTATGTTAGATGCTTAAAATGCATTTAAACTCATGCATTTAAGTTGACATCCCTAAAAAAATAATTCGCTCATTGACAACTGCAGGCGACTATGAAAAGTTATGGAGAAATAATCGGTTGAAAATCCTTTCAACTTTATGTTTCACACTTAGATCGTGAACTCTGATGAGTAAAAAGCACATTTCGGGGCATCCTCGTCCAAGTACAGCTGTGAAATCACTGCCAAAGCCGGCACAGAACCTTAATATATCCTGTAGCTTTGTGTCCCATATCCTGGAGAACAGTTACAGGTTTCTTATCCTGGTCCTTGACACCTGTTTTGAGACATATGCTCTGCTCATATATTTGGCTACAAGACCAATGAGACGAGAGTCTCTTCTCTTGTGCATTTCCTTGCTACCTCTTTCCT